>NC_091995.1:78018038-78318038 GCF_044704955.1 Pristiophorus japonicus
GAGAGGGAGGGGGGGGGGGAAGAGAGGGAGGGGGGGGGGGAAAGAGAGGGAGGGGGGGGGAGAAGAGGGAGGGGGGGGGGAAGAGAGGGAGGGGGGGGGGAAGAGAGGGAGGGGGGGGGGAAGAGAGGGAGGGAGGGGGGAAGAAGAGAGGGAGGGGGGGGGGAAGAGAGGGAGGGGGAAGAGAGGGGGGGGGAAGAGAGGGAGGGGGGGGGAAGAGAGGGAGGGGGGGGGGGAAGAGAGGGAGGGGGGGGGGAAGAGAGGGAGGGGGGGGGGGAAGAGAGGGAGGGGGGGGGGAAGAGAGGGGGGGGGGGAAGAGAGGGGGGGGGGGGAAGAGAGGGGAGGGGGGGGGAGAGGGAGGAGGGGGGGGAGAGGGAGGAGGGGGGGGAGAGGGAGGAGGGGGGGGGAGAGGGAGGGGGGGGGGGAGAGGGAGGGGGGGGGGGAGAGGGAGGGGGGGGGGAGAGGGAGGGGGGGGGGGAGAGGGAGGGGGGGGGGGAGAGGGAGGGGGGGGGGAGAGGGAGGGGGGGGGGAGAGGGAGGGGGGGGGGAGAGGGAGGGGAGGGGGGGGGAGAGGGAGGGGGGGGGGGAGAGGGAGGGAGGGGGGGGGGAAGAGAGGGAGGGGGGGGGGGAAGAGAGGGAGGGGGGGGAGAGAGGGAGGGGGGGGGGAAGAGAGGGAGGGGGGGGGGAAAGAGAGGGAGGGGGGGGGAAGAGAGGGAGGGGGGGGGGAAGAGAGGGAGGGGGGGGGGAAAGAGAGGGAGGGGGGGGGAAGAGAGGGAGGGGGGGGGGAAGAGAGGGAGGGGGGGGGGGAAGAGAGGGAGGGGGGGGGGGAAGAGAGGGGGGGGGGGGGAAGAGAGGGGGGGGGGGGGAAGAGAGAGGGAGGGGGGGGGGAAGAGAGGGAGGGGGGGGGGGAAGAGAGGGGGGGGGGGAAAGAGAGGGAGGGGGGGGGGGAAGAGAGGGAGGGGGGGGGGGGAAGAGAGGGAGGGGGGGGGGAAGAGAGGGAGGGGGGGGGGGAGAGGGGGGGGGGGGAAGAGAGGGAGGGGGGGGGGAAGAGAGGGAGGGGGGGGAAGAGAGGGAGGGGGGGGGAAGAGAGGGAGGGGGGGGGAAGAGAGGGAGGGGGGGGGAGAGAGGGAGGGGGGAGGAGAGGGGGGAAGAGGAGGGGAGGGGAAAGAGTTGAAGGGAGGGAGGGAAAGAGTTGAAGGGAGGGAGGGAAAGAGTTGAAGGGAGGAGGGAAGAGTTGAAGGGAGGGGGAGGAGGGAGGGAAAGAGTTGAAGGGGAGGGAGGAGGGAGGGAGGGAAAGAGTTGAAGGGAGGGAGGGAAAGAGTTGAAGGGAGGGAGGGAAAGAGTTGAAGGGAGGGAGGAAGGGAGGGAGGGAGGGAGGGAGGGAGGGAGGGAGGGAGGGAAAGAGTTGAAGGGAGGGAGGAGGGAAAGAGTTGAAGGGAGGAGGGAGGGAAAGAGTTGAAGGGAGGGAGGGAGGGAGGGAAAGAGTTGAAGGGAGGGAGGGAGGGAGGGAGGGAAAGAGTTGAAGGGAGGGAGGGAGGGAGGAAAGAGTTGAAGGGAGGGAGGGAGGGAAAGAGTTGAAGGGAGGGAGGGAGGGAAAGAGTTGAAGGGAGGGAGGGAGGGAGGGAGGGAAAGAGTTGAAGGGAGGGAGGGAGGGAGGGAAAGAGTTGAAGGGAGGGAGGGAGGGAGGGAGGGAGGGAAAGAGTTGAAGGGAGGGAGGGAGGGAGGGAGGGAAAGAGTTGAAGGGAGGGAGGGAGGGAGGGAGGGAGGGAGGGAAAGAGTTGAAGGGAGGGAGGGAGGGAGGGAAAGAGTTGAAGGGAGGGAGGGAGGGAGGGAAAGAGTTGAAGGGAGGGAGGGAAAGAGAACGGGAGGGACGGAAGGGAAGATAAGAAGAGAAAGAGAGGGAAGGATGGATGGAGATCAGCAGTTGCAGGGTTTGCGTGCAAAGGAAGGAGAGAAGCGGGTAAAGAGAGCTGGGGAGTTGCAAGGAAGGAGAGATGGACAGAGAGGGAGTGTTGCAGTGGATGCGGGGAGAGAGAGGGAAGGATTGCGAGAGCAGTTGCGGGCCGCACCAGCGCGGTGGCCGAGTTGAGGTCCGGGTGTTTGCTCAGCGTCCTCAGCACCGACATCCCGCTCCCGCCAACCGTCTCCCCGCGCCCTGCTGCAAATGTTAACACGGACGCCAGCGTCAAAGAACGTCATTGGCAATCAATGAATACAATTAGCGACGTCACCGCGAGCGCTGGGGGAGCCATAGCGACACCTGCAGCTGGGAGGACCGCCAACGCCTGCCTCCAGCATTGCCCTCTCTGCAAGCGCTGCACTGGTGTAACCACGGGCAACTTGGTTGTATTTCAAAGATCTTAGTTTTTCTTTCCCAAATCCAATACTTCCTCCCAAGTATTTCTCTTTAGCCTTCTCACTGACTCATGCTAGGGCATCACTCCAGTGCAACTGTCTTTTAGTGCCAGTGTCCTGGAGGCAATATTTATCCCTCAATCAGCACAACAAAACCAGAGTATCTGGGTCATTATCACATTGTTGTTTGTGGGAGCTTGCTGTGCGCATATTGGCTGCCGCGTTTCCCACATTACAACAGTGACCACACTCCCAAGAGTACTTAATTGGCTGTAAAGCACTTTGAAAGATCCAGTCGTTGTGAAAAGCGCTATATAAATCCAAGTCTTCGTTATTAATTCTCAGGATGTGGCCAAGGCTGTCATTTGTTGCCCGCCCCTGCAAACAACTGAGCGGCTTGCCAGGTCTCATCACAGGGCAATTAACCGTCAACCACCTGGTCTTCAAACAGTGCCAGCAGATCTTCAGTGTCACAACAGGAGCTCAGTTTAACCTTTCATCTGAATAAAAGCTTCCCCACTAACAGAACACACTCCCTCAGTACTGTCTAATACCACAACAATCGGCACAGACCGTCAGTACATAGTAACAGGAGGAGGCCATTCATCCCCTCGAGCCTGTTCTGCCATTCAATCAGATTATGGCTGATCTGTATCTCAACTCCATTTACCCACCTTGGTTCCATATCCCTTAATAACATCTATAAGATGCATTGCAGCAACTTGCCAAACCTGAGAGCTCTACCGCCTAGAACAAGTGCAGCAGGCACATGGGAACATCACCTCCACGTTCCCCTCCGAGTCACACACCATCCTGACTTGGAAATATATCGACTGTTCCTTTATCGTCGCTGGGCCAAAATCCTGTAACTCCCTTGGGTTTATGATGAGTGGATTCAAAGAAAACGATTTCCTCCAGTGGGGGAATCCAAAAGAGGGTGTAATCTTAAGATTACAGTGGGCCATTTAGCAGTGAAATCAGGAATCCCTTTTTCACACCAAATGTACAGGGAACAACATACAGTGCATTAATCCACTCCATGTATTGTACCTGACACGTGATGTACAGGATTGATCCATTTCCTGTTTCGTATCTGCCAATTGATGTAGTACTTTGATCCATTCCGTGTATTGTATTTGACAATTAAATAGAATCTCACCATCATCATAGGTGGTCCCTTGAAACGAGGATGACTTGCTTCCACGCCAAAAAGGGATGAGTTCACAGGTGTTTCAATGAAGGACCTAATATTCCAGGCACCGAACTACATGTTGAAGGGTGGAAGATGCCTGTGCGTGTAATTTTTGAAGGTGTGGTGGCTGTTGCACACCAGCCATCACACGGCCTTGACAGAGCTAGGTGTCATGTATCCTACATGTTTACTACTGGTACCATTACATATGATGTACCATCAGAGGGCACTGCAGTGGGAGACTTGTAAGTTACCTGTACAGGCGTGCCTAGTCTAGCATAAAAGGCAGGCCACCATATGTGATCCTCATTCTGGAGTTACCAATAAAGAACTAAGGTCACTACAGTTCAAGTACAATACATTGCCTCGTGGAGCCAGAGCATCCAAAGACATAACACTAGGTCTTGGTCCAACTAGGATTAACCAAGATGACTAGACACCAGCTCTGCTGCACAGACCTAGTGCGCACACATATCGCAGTGTGGGCCAACCTGTGCTGCCCCTGGGCCCTCGCCTCTTCTGGGCCTCGATCTCACGCCTCTCCTGGCCCAGCCCGGAAATCAGCGCGGTCCCAGCCTGCAAGACCATCAGCAGTCCGGGGCCATCAGAGGGAGCAACGTGCGACGGCATACCACTGTAGGGAGCAGCACGTGCTGCTGCGGGAGGGCTACAGTGAAGAGGGCGACTGGGTCTGACGTCACCCAAATCCAAGTCGCTGATTGGAGTGCAGGCAGGTACAGCAGGTGCGGCGATGTCGGGGCGAAGGAGCGGTGAGTTAGTAGAGGGACGTGATCGGGGCCCAGGAATAGAATGTACAGCACAGAAATAGGACAGTCTGCACCTGGCCAGGACTGGAACCAATGTCCCAGGGGAGTGTTTGTTAGTGCTGTTGGGGAGGGTTTAAACTAATATGGGATGGGGATGGGAACCTATGCAGGGAGACAGAGGGAAGTAGAATGGGGGCAGAAGCAAAAGATAGAAAGAAGAAAAGTAAAAGTGGAGGGCAGAGAAACCCAAGGCAAAAAGCAAAAAGGGCCACATTACAGCAAAATCCTAAAGGGGCAAAAGGTGTTAAAAAGACAAGCCTGAAGGCTCTGTGCCTCAATGCGAGGAGCATTCGGAATAAGGTGGATGAATTAACTGCGCAGATAGCAGTTAACGGATATGATGTAATTGGCATCACGGAAACATGGCTCCAGGATGACCAAAGCTGGGAACTCAACATCCAAGGGTATTCAACATTTAGGAAGGATAGACAGAAGGAGGTGGGGTAGTGTTGCTGGTTAAAGAGGAAATTAATGCAATAGTAAGGAAGGACATTAGCTTGAATGATTTGGAATCTGTATGGGTGGAGCTACGGAATACCAAGGGGCAGAAAACGCTAGTGGGAGTTGTGTACAGACCACCAAACAGTAATAATGAGGATGGGGACAGCATCAAACATGAAATAAGGGATGCATGCAATAAAGGTACAGCAGTTATCATGGGCGACTTCAATCTACATATTGACTGGGCTAACCAAACTGGTAGCAATGCGGTGGAGGAGGATTTTCTGGAGTGTATTAGGGATGGTTTTCTAGACCAATATGTCGAGGAACCATCTAGAGGGCTGGCCATCCTAGACTGGGCGATGTGTAATGAGAAAGGGCTAATTAACAATTTTGTTGTGCGAGGCCCCTTGGGGAAGAGTGACCATAATATGGTAGAATTCTTTATTAAGCTGGAGAATGACACAGTTAATTCAGAGACTAGAGTCCTGAACTTGGGGAAAGGTAACTTTGATGGTATGAGACGAGAATTGGCTTGAAGGGTTGACGGTGGATAGGCAATGGCAAACATTTAAAGATCACATGGATGAACTTCAACAATTGTACATCCCTGTCTGGAGTAAAAATAAAATGGGGAAGGTGGCTCAACCGTGGCTAACAAGGGAAATTAAGGATAGTGTTAAATCCAAGGAAGAGGCATATAAATTGGCCAGAAAAAACAGCAGACCTGAGGACTGGGAGAATTTTGTAATACAGCAGAGGAGGACAAAAGGTCTAATTAGGAGGGGGAAAATAGAGTATGAGAGGAAGCTTGCTGGGAACATAAGAACTGACTGCAAAAGTTTCGATAGATATGTGAAGAGAAAAAGATTAGTGAAAACAAACGTAGATCCCTTGCAGTCAGATTCAGGTGAATTTATAATGGGAAACAAAGAAATGGCGGACCAGTTAAACAAATACTTTGGTTCAGTTTTCACGAAGGAAGACACAAATAACCTTCCGGAAATACTAGGGGACCAAGGGTCTAGTGAGAAGGAGGAACTGAAGGATATCCTTATAAAGCAGGAAATTGTGTTAGGGAAATTGATGGAATTGAAGCCTGATAAATCCCCGGGGCCTGATAGTCTGCATCCCAGAGTACTTAAGGAAGTGGCCATAGAAATAGTGAATGCATTGGTGATCATTTTCCAACAGTCTATCGACTCTGGATCAGTTCCTATGGACTGGAGGGTAGCTAATGTAACACCACTGTTTATAAAAAGAGGGAGAGAGAAAACAGGTAATTATAGACCGGTTAACCTGACATCAGTAGTGGAGAAAATGTTGGAATCAATTATTAAAGATGAAATAGCAGCGCATTCGAAAAGCAGTGACAGGATCGGTCCGAGTCAGCATGGATTTATGAAAGGGAAATCATGCTTGACAAATCTTCTGGAATTCTTTGAGGATGTAACTGGTAGAGTGGACAAGGGAGAACCAGTGAATGTGGTGTATTTGGACTTTCTAAAGGCTTTTGACAAGGTCCTACACAAGAGATTGGTGTTCAAAATCAAAGCACATGGTAGAGTTGTTAACCTGTGGAATTCCCTACTGCAGAGAGTTGTTGATGCCAGTTCATTGGATATATTCAAGAGGGAGTTAGATATGGCCTTTACAGCTAAAGGGATCAAGGGGTATGGAGAGAAAGCAGGAAAGGGGTACTGAGGGAATGATCAGCCATGATCTTATTGAATGGTGGTGCAGGCTCGAGGGGCCGAATGGCCTGCTTCTGCACTTAATTTCTATGTTTCTATGTTTCTAACAGGCCATTCAGCCCAGCTGGTCCATGCCAGTGTTTATACCCCATATCAGCCTCCTCCCACCCTTCTTCATCTCACCCTTTCTCACTCATGTGCTTATCTAGCTTCCCCTTGAATACATCTCTGCTATTTGCCTCAAACACTCCCTGTGGCAGTGAGTTCCACATTCTCATCTCTCTCTGGTTAAGAAGTTTCTCCTGAATTTCTGCTTGGATTAAATAGTGACTATCTTATATTTATGGCCCCTAGTTTTGGTTTCCCCCATAAGTGGAAACGGCTTATCTACGTCTACCCTATCGAACCCCTTCATGATTTTAAAGACCTTTATCAGGTCACCCCTCAGTCTTCTCTTTTCTAGAGAAGAGTGCCCAACAATATGTTGTTTCCATATGTTGTATCTGACACGGCATATTTCATTGATCCATTCCGACTCCATCCCTCTCCTTGGCAACTGTTTGGGGTTGAACATGACCGTTCGCAATCTTAGTGTCGTATATGACCCTGAAATGAACTTCCGACCACAAATCCGCTACAACGCCAAGACGACCAACCAATGTTCCCTTTACGCTGCATGGCCGCACGCACACGCAGCTCTCAACAGCTCCCGCACAGCCGGCAGACCCTCCTTTAAATAGGAATAACGCTGCTAGAGCGGCATCTTGTATTGGCCATGGAGCCCCTTGGGAACACTGCCATCTACTTCCATCACTGTAATATCACTTGTCTCCACCCTTGCTATTGTGTCTGTAAGCACTCTAGTAATGACTCCACGAGGTAAGGTTGAACTTGAACTGTTGTGACCATAGTCCATTTATTGCAGTTCCTGAATGAGGGTACAGCATAGTGAGCTCCCTTTTATACTTGGTTACCTGAATTGTACAGGTGACCCCTAGGCCTCCACAGGCATAGTGTATACAGTGTGAAGATACATTCAGTGCTCTTATGTAACTGTACATTGAGTGTACACAGTATATATTATTATACATACACAACACCTGCCTCAGCTGATCCGCTGCTGAAACCGTCATCCATGCCTTTGTTACCACTAGACTTGACTACGCACTCCTGGCTGGCCTCCTGCATTCTATCCTATGTAAACTTGAGGTCATCCATGTCCTAACTCGCACTAAGTCTCGCTCACCCACCACCCCTGTGCTCGCTGACCTACATTGGCTTCCGGTTAAGCAATGCCTCAATTTCAAAATTCTCATCCTTGTTTACAAATCGCTCCATGGCCTCGCCCCTGCCTCTCTCTGTAATCTCCTCCAGCCCCACAACTCCCCGAGATAGCTGTGCTCCTCCAATACTGGCCTCTTGAGCATCCCCAATTTTAATCGCTCCACCATCGGTGGTCGTGCCTTCAGCTGCCAAGGCCCCAAGCTCTGACACTCCGTCCCTAAACTTCTCTGCCTCTCTACCTGTCTCTCCTCCTTAAACCAACCTCTTTGATCAAGACTCTCCTAATATCGCCTTCTGTGGATCAGTATCAACTTTTGTTTGACAACGCTCCTGTGAAGCGCCTTGGGACGTTTTACAACGTGAAAAGCACTGTATAAAAACAAGTTGTTGTATTGCTGCAAGAGCAATCCATCGCATACGCATTATCCATGAGACTTGCTGAACACAAAGCAAATCTCACCCTACCCACCAATGTCATCTGAAGGTTCTGCACCTGAAGCGTTAACTCACCTGGTCTCTCCACAGACGCTGGGCGTTTCAATGTACTTTCTGTCTTTGTTCCCCAGTTGCATAAATCCTGCATAACGTCTTCCTATCCGAAATGTCACCGGAAACTCAATAAGTGGTTCCGATTTTTCCATCATTCTGCAGTGTTTCACTCAGAAAGACCGAGTGTAATGTATTTGCTTCATGGGTTCTTTGTTTAAGAATTCCTAGCAACACATTGCTATGAAGAACTAGTTAGTTTATTAGCAAAGGTTTAACAATCACACTACACATTACTAGTTCATCGGACTCACGACCAACTGCCTCATCATGGATTCCCCAAACCCAACTGGCTGGGGTTTTATTGAGTTTGTGAACATCACGTGACTAGCTAAGCCACTCACAACTCAACAACTATTATAAGTAGAACAATAATCAAGTGCCCCTGATTAAAGGGGAGCACTAAAACCAACAAACTTAAACAAATTAAACTTTAGACAGTAAACTTGAATCAAATTAAATTTGATGGCCGGGGGTGATGATGCAATCCAGTCCCTCTGGCGTCCACCACTTCAACAGCTCTACAACCATTTTAGTTGTGCACTTTAATCAAGTGCCCGCTGGTTAAAGGGAGGGGTGGGGGGGTGGGGAGGGCACACTCCAAACACTTTTAAACAAGTGCTCCCTTGTTTTTTTTTCAGGGCACTAAAAATACAAATTATACAAGTGCCCCCTGGCTAAAAGGGGGGGGGGGGGGCACTAAAACAGACAAACTTAAACAAATTAAACTTTGGACAAGGTTCAAATTAAAATTTGGTTGCCGGGGGTGATGATGCACTCCAGTCCCTCCGGTGTCCGCCTCTCGCGGTAGGCCGTGAGCGTACCGGTGGACACCGCGTGCTCCATCTCCGGGGACACCCTGGCTCGGATGCAATCGTGGAAGAGAGGCAGGCAGTCGGGCTGAATGACCCCCTTGACCGCCCGATGCCTGGTCCGGCTGATGGCCCCCTTGGCCATGTCCAGGAGCAGTCCTACGAGGAGGCCTTCTGACCTGCCCGCTCCCCTTCGCACAGGGTGCCCAAAGGTAAGGAGTGTGGGACTGAAGTGCAATCAGAATTTGAGGAGCAGCCCCTTCAAATATTGGAAGAGGGGCTGTAACCTCGCATGTTCCATAAAAACGTGGAACACGGACTCCTCCAGACCGCAGAAATTACAGGGGGCCTAAAAGCCCGTGAACCGACTTAAAAACTTATTGCACGGGACTGCACCGTGCAATACCCTCCAGTTCAAGTCCCCGATAAATAAGGGGAGGACTCTCGCATAGAGAGCACTCCTTTGGGGACCCCCATCTCCTTCGGACGGCAAGATGATGCGCCATGGCGAGTCCTGACGGCATACGAGGATGGCAGAGTGTGCAAGAACAGCCCGTACATGAATTCCCTCCGCGCAGAACTGAAAGGCACGGAGGGGATTTCCCGGAGGAGGCTCAAGTTGTGAGATGAGGGAGGTTTCGGGGCTTGGCGCCGATGAGGAATTCCATCTGGACGGGGGTCAGTTCGGACGAGATCACCCACGTGCCTGAGCTTCCTCGACACACCTAACGGAGTCAGGGCAAAACTTGTTTTTAGCGACTCGATGGCATTGGCCGCGTGCCGGACATCAGCCCAGGATAGGCGCCGTGCCAGCTCGTCTGGCACCATCCAGCACGCTTCTCCGTCATCGAGCAGGTCCCTGGCACTGGTCACCTTGCCAGCCACAGCCCTCTTGTCTGCCTGCCACCTAAAACCACGGTCGTGGAGGTACGGATTCCTGAGCAGCGGCTCCTGCAGGACAGCCGCCATTCCAGACCCTGAGGAGTTCCTGGTAAAAGATAGACAACCCCCACATGGTGTTCCTGACGGCCCCCAGGCTCACAAACAGGAGCTGCGTGTCATAATTGAGGCAGTACTGCTGGCGGAAGAAATACATTGCCAGCGCACACCATCTAGGAGGGGGCTCAACGTAGAGGTATCTCTGCAGGGTCTGAAGACGGAAAGTCGCATGCTGGGTGCTGATGCACACCAACGCCTGACCGCCCTCCCTAAGCGGGAGACTCAGAACCGCAGCAGAAACCCAGTGCTTCCTGTTTAACAGAAGAAGTCCACCAGCTTCTTCTGGATCTTGGTGACAAACGCAGGGGGAGGGGTCAAAGTGACCACAGCATAGCGGCCACCAGCTGGTTTATGACTGGCGCTGGACCCCTGTAGGACAGCACTCGGCGCAGTCCTGTCCAGCGCCCTAGGCGAGCGGTGACCTTGGCAGTCAACAGATCTACACTTATTTATAGCTATCAGTAATCAAATGCCCCCCTGATTAAAAGTGGGGGCATACTCCAAAGACTTTTCAAGTGCCCCCTTTTTTTTGAGGGCACTAAAACACACATTATACAAGTGCCCCCTGGCTAAAAGCAGGGGCACTAAAACGGACAACTTAAAACAAATTAAGCTTTAGACATTAAAATCAAATTAAAATTTGGTTGCTTGGAGTGATGATGCATTCCAGTCCCTCTGGTACCCATCTCTCGCGGAAGGCCATGAGCGTATCGCTGGACACCGCATGCTCCATCTCCTGGGACACCCTGGATCGGATGTAACCATGGAAGAGAGGCAGGCAGTTGGGCTGAACGACTCTCTCGACTGCCTGCTGCCTGGACTGGCTGATGGCCACCTTGGCCATACCCAGGAGCAGTCCTATGAGTAGGCCTTCTGACCTGCCCGCTCCCCTCCGCACAGGGTGCCCAAAGATCAGGAGTGTGGGATTGAAGTGCAGCCAGAATTTAAGGAGCAGTCGCTTCAAATATTGGAATAGGGCCTGCTACCTCGCATTCAATAAAAACGTGGTCTTCCGGACCGCAGAAATTGCAGGCGGCCTGGGAGCCCATGAACCGACTTAAAAACTTATTGCCACGGGACTGCTCCGTGCAACACCCTCCAGGCCAAGTCCCCAACAAATAGAGGGAGGACTCCCGCATAGAGTGCACTCCATTGGGGACCCCTGCCTCATCTGGATGGCAAGATGGTGTGCCATGGCTTGTCCGGATGGCAGACGCGGATGGCAACGTGGAGAGTGTGCAAGAGCAGCCCGTACACGAAACCCCTCCGCGCAGAACTGAAAGGCACGGAGGAGATTTCCCCAAGGAAGCTCAAGTTGTGAGGCGCCGGCTCCCGAGGGAGGTTTTGGGACTTGGCGCCGATGAGGAATTCTGTCCGGACGGGGGTCATTTCGGACGGGATATCGCCACATGCTTGAGCCTCCTCAACACACCTAACGGAGTCGGGGCCCAGCCCTGTTTTTAGCGACTCGATGGCATTGGCCGCGCGCCGGATGTTGGCCCAGGATAGGCACCGTGCCAGCTCGTCTGGCACCATCCAGCCCGCTCCTCTGCCATCGAGCAGGTCCCTGACCCTGGTCACCTCGCCAGACACAGCCCTCTCGACCGCCTGCCACCTAAAACTGCGGTCGTGGAGGTAATGATTCCTGAGCAGCGGCTCCTGCAGGACAGGATAACTCCACGAGGCTAAGTACGGTGAGCTAGTTCAGGCATGACCTTATTCCAGTTTATTTATTCTCAAAGTGAGGATTCAACATGGCTGCCAACATTATATACACGGCTTGCACGTGTCTGCCAGTGACCATGAGGACTCCAACAGTCGTGCCCTCTGGTGACAGGTAAAACCCAATTAACATATATAACATCATTCCCCCCAAAGTCCTTGGTACAGGTTTTATTTACAAGTTGAGACGGTCCAAGGCCTTCCGCTCCCTGGTCGATCTTCTCAGTTCGAACCCAAGCTTGGGTGAGTTAGTAGGACCATTGCTTTGCGGAGCAGTCGGTCTGACAGGACTGTCGAGGATAGTAGGTTTGTCTTCGTGAATGACACAAGGGTCAACTGATGGTTGGATGTGTGTTGGTTGGTCGATGATGATGTCATCTTCAATTTGTTCTGGGTTGTCTGTGAATCGCAGTTTGGTTTGGTCGATGTGCCTCTTGCACGTTTGGCCATTTTAACAGTTTGACTACAAACACCCTGTTCCCCTCCTTGGCCAAAACTGTGGCAGCAACCCACTTTGCACCATGATCATAATTAAGGACAAACACAGAGTCATGAGCAGCAACGTCACGTGATACGGCCATGCGATCGTGGTACCATTGCTGCTGTTGCCTTCTGGTTTCAATGTGATCATTGAGATCTGGGTGTACAAGGGAGAGCCTGGTTTTGAGGCCTCTCTTCATTAACAGCTCAGCAGGAGGGACCCCGGTGAGTGAGTGGGGTATTGTCCGGTAACTGAGCAGAATGCGGGACAAGCAAGTCTGTAGGGAGCCGTGAGTCACGCGTTTTAGGCTCTGCTTAATAGTTTGGACAGCCCACTCCGCTTGGCCATTAGACGCGGGCTTGAAAGGAGCAGACCTGACATGCTTGATGCCATTACGGGTTATAAACTCATGGAACTCCGAACTGGTGAAACACGGTCCGTTGTCACCGAGAAGGACGTCGGGCAGGCCATGGGTGGCGAACATGGCCCGGAGTGGCTGTGGACATGCTGGATGACATGATTACGCATTCAATCCATTTGGAGTAATCTTTCACTGCTACTAAAAACATTTTGCCGAGAAAGGGGTCGGCAAAGTCTATGTAGATCCTTGACCACGGTTTGGTTGGCCATGACTATCATGTATTTAACCATCTTGCAATGACATAGTCATGTAACTGCAAGTCATGTACACTGTACCTGTACCTTTGAAATGCACACCCTGACCACAGGGGATGAACTTACGGGATACACTCCTCACCTGGGTTTCCAGGTATAATAGGGGGAGGTCCCACGCAGGGTCAGCACTCCTTGATCCTGGCAATAAAGGTGAAGGTCACAGAGTGACCGTGTCTGATATATCTATGCCTCGTGTGAGTTTGTAGTAAGGTGCAGGGACACTACATTTGGCGACGAGGAATGGGAATCACCGAATCACGAGGATGGCCACCAATGGCACAGTGGAACGTTACTGTGTGGGTGAGGACTGGGGCGACTTCGTGGAAAGACTCCAGCAGAGCTTTGTCACAAAGGACTGGCTGGAAGAGACAGCGGCTGACAAGCGGAGGGCGCATCTACTGACCAGCTGCGGACCACAGACGTATGCGCTGATAAAAGATCCGCTCGCACCCCAAAAGCCGGCGGACAAGTCCTTTGAAGAGCTCAGCCAGCTGATCAGTGAGCATCTCAAGCTGGCGAGTAGTGTACACATGGCCCGGCACCGGTTCTACTCTCACCGGTGTCGGACTTTGTGGCGGAACTGCGGCGCTTGGCCAGTCTCTGTAAGTTCTCCGATGCCTGCAGGGGGGAGATGTTAAGGGACTTTTTCATTGAGGGCATTAATCATACCGGCATTTTCAGGAAGCTCATAAAGACTAAGGACTTGACTTTAGAAGGAGCAGCGTTGATAGCTCAGACCTTTATGGCAGGGGAAGAGGAGACCAAGCTAATTTACGCGCGCAGCTCTGGTCCAAACATGGCAACGGACCAGGGAGTTAACATGGTGAACGCTGCTCGGGACCCGCAGGCAGGCAAAGGCATTTCGAAACCGCCCAGGCAGCAACAGGCTCTAGGGTGGGCCCGCAACAAGGACAATGGAAAGGGGATCGGCAATTCACGCCATCTCGAGGAACAATGCGTTCCGCGATGGGACCATTAACACCCACCATCAGAGTGCTTAGAAACAACCAAATGGGCAATCAGAGAGGAATGCCTGTAATAGTCCTTTTGTTAACAGCAATCTCAATCTCAGCTCATGCTGGAGGTGCAGGGGGTAGACACACTGCGAAAAGCTGCAGGTTCCAGCAATATACCTGTAGGATTTGTAATGTCAGTGGACACTTGGCCAGGATGTGCAAAAAGGCAATAGCGAGGCTAATCTGCGAGACAGAGGAACCAGACGAGCGATCTGCAATGCAGGATGAGGCCTGGGGTAAAGCCATAGATGCTGAAGTTCAGCGGGTTCATGTGGCTGACGTCCACAGCTCATACACTAAAACGCCACCCATGATGATGAAAGTCTTACTGAATGGCATCCCGGTGCACATGGAGCTGGATACGGGAGCTAGCCAGTCACTCATGAGCGCCCAACAGTTTGAGAGACTATGGCCACACAGAGCTAGCAGGCCCAAACTGAAACGCATTGAGACACAGCTACGGACGTACACCAAAGCGATCATCCCAGTGCTGGGCAGTGCAAACTTGGTGGTAACACATAATGGATTACAGAACCGGCTGCCACTCTGGATCGTTCCGGGAAATGGCCCCGCGCTTTTGGGGAGGAGTTGGCTAGCTGAGATGAATTGGAAATGGAGGGATGTGCATGCCATTTCACCCACGAAGCAAAATTCATGTTCACAGGTCCTGCAAAAATTCGGGTCACCGTTTCAACCTGGTGTCGGAATGTTCAAGGGCACTAAAGTAGTGATACAAATCACTCCAGACCAGTGCACCACAAAGCCAGAGCGGTGATGCGTGATGTGATGCATGAAAAAATTGAATGTGAACTGGAAAGGCTGCTCAGAGAGGCCGTCATTTCGGCCATTGAATTCAGCGACTGGGCAAGTCCCATCGTTCCCGTCCTCAAAGCAGATGGCTCGGTTAGGATTTGTGGCGACTATAAAGCCATCATCAACCGAGTATCGCTGCAAGACCAATACCCGCTTCCGAGTATAGAGGACCTTTTTGCTACGCTGGCAGATGGCAAGCTGTTCACGAAGTTGGACCTCACTTCAGCCTACATGACTCAGGAACTGGCTGAAGAATCCAAGCTTCTGACCACCATCTCGACGCACATAGGATTATTTGTCTACAACAGGTGTCCGTTTGGCATTCGTTCGGCAGCAGCCATCTTTCGGAGAAACATGGAAAGCATGCTCAAATCCATTTCTGGAACAATCGTATTCCAAGACGACATTCTCATAACGGGTCGAGACACCGAAGAACACCTCCATAACCTGGAGGAGGTGCTACGCCGATTGAATCGGGTAGGCTTGCGGCTGAAAAAGGCCAAGTGTCTGTTTTTGGCCCCAGAGGTCGAGTTTTTGGGCAGGAGGGTTGCCGCAGATGGGATCCGGCCCACTGAATCAAAAATGGAGGCAATCCGCCGGGCGCCCAGGCCCGGCAACACATTGGAGTTGCGATCATTCCTGGGACTTTTCAACTATTTTGGGAACTTTCTGCCGAATTTAAGCACATTGTTGGAGCCGTTACCCATGCTCCTGCATAAAGGTTGTGAATGGTCTTGGGGGGACTGTCAAGAATGGGCTTTCAATAAGGCGAGGAACCTGCTGTGTTCCAACAAACTGTTGACTTTGTATGACCCCTGTAAAAAACTGGTCTTAACATGCAATGCGTCATCCTACGGGGTTGGGTGTGTGTTGCAGCAGAGTAATGATGACGGCCGACTCCAACCGGTGGCTTACGCCTCCAGGTCGCTCTCCCAGGCAGAGCATGGAAACGGCATGGTTGAGAAGGAAGCACTCGCTTGTGTTTATGGCGTGAAAAAGTTCGAGCTAGAGATGGACCACAAGCCGTTAACATCTTTGTTGTCTGACAGCAAGGCTGTCAACGCCAATTCATCAGCTCGCATACAGCACTGGGCCCTCACGCTGGCTGCGTATGACTACACCATACGGCACCGGCCAGGCAACGAAAATTGCGCTGACACGCTCAGCAGGCTCCCACTGGCCACCACCGAGGGGGCGTCGGAGCAGAGCGCCGAGATGGTCATGGCTGTTGAGGCTTTTGACACTGCGGGCTCCCCCATCACAGCCCGACAGATCAAACTCTGGACCAACAGGGACCCCCTCCTATCCATGATAAAGAAATGTGTCCTGACTGGGGATTGGGTGCCCGCACACAAGGCGTGCCCCGAGGAAGTCAGACCATTTCAGAGATGGATCGATGAGCTCTCCATCCAAGCTGACTGCCTGCTATGGGGCAGCTGGGTAGTCATGCCCCAGAAAGGAAGGGAAACATTCATCAGGGAACTCCACAGCGAGCACTTGGCATCGTGCTAATGAAGACCATTGCCCAGTCACATGTATGCTGGCCGGGAATTGACTCAGACTTTGAACACTGGGTTCGTAGGTGCACGATGTGTGCCCAGTTGGGCAATGCCCCCAGGGAGGCCCCACTCAGCCCGTGACCCTGGCCCACCAGACCATGGTCACATATTCACGTAGACTTTGCGGGCCCGTTCATGGGGAAAATGTTCCTGATCGTTGTCAATGTATGCTCGGTGGATCGAGTGCATCATATTGAACTCGTGAACGACATCTATCATCGTGGAGAGTCTGTGTACGGTTTTCTCGACCCATGGCTTGCCGGACATCCTGGTCAGCGACAATAGCCCGTGTTTCACCAGCCATGAATTCCAGGAGTTTATGTCAGGCAATGGGATCAAGCACGTCCGGACAGCGCAGTTCAAGCCAGCTTCCAATGGCCAGGCAGAACGAGCAGTCCAAGTCATAAAACAGGGCATGCTACGCATCCAAGGACCCTCCCTTCAGTACCGCCTATCGTGCCTACTGCTGGCCTACAGGTCCCGCCCGCACTCGCTCACGGGAGTCCCGCCAGTGGAACTCCTCATGAAACGCACGCTCAAGATGTGGCTGTCCCTCATTCACCCAGCCCTGGCAGACATTGTTGAGGGCAAGCACCAGTCCCAAACCGAGCTCCATGATCGAAACTCAAGGGGGAGGTGTATAGAAATAGATGACCCGGTATTTGTTCTTAACCATGCTTTGGGACCCAAGTGGCTTGAGGGCACCGTAATTGGCAAAGAAGGAAATAGAGTCATGGTGGTCCGACTAAACAATGGGCAGATATGCCGCAAACACTTGGACCAAGTAAAGAAAAGGTTCTGCATAGTCATGGAGGAACCTGAAGAAGAGCATGAGCCTTCATCATGACAATGCCTGGGTAGGTACTGTGTAAATCTCGCACAAAAGTTTCACTGCCTTTTTTTGGCATCACAACATGATTACCCCATAACAGGCAATCAGACTGAATAGACAATTCATCTTTGCGGCGGCTATAAGGCTTAATTTCATCCTGCAATTCCCTGGGAATGGCAGACTAATTTCCATTTAGGACACACCTTTTTACGCTTGACAGCACAGGATCGTGGCTGGTCCAGGTCCTAATTTGGCGAGCCATGACGGGTGACCCCTCGCTCTCGAAGACGTCTATGACCAGCAGCACCTTGCCGGTTGTGGGCAATGGTAGCTGGCTAAGCACATCAGCACAGTTTTCAGTGCCTGGTCTGTGGCAGATGGCATAATCATCAGCCGATAATGTCAGTGCCCATCTTTGGATGTGGGACGAAGCATAGTTGTTTATACCTTTGCTCTCAGAAAACAATGAAATGAGCGGTTTGTGGTCTGTTTCAAGCTCAAATCGAAGTCCAAACAGGTATTGGTGCATTTTCCTAACCCCATTTACGCATGCTAAAGCCTCTTTCTCTAGCAGACTATAGGCTCTATCAGCCTTAGACAGACTTCTGGACGTGTATGCAACTGGTTGGAGTTTGCCTGATACATTGGCTTGTTGGAGCACACAACCAACCCCACATGATGAGGCGTCGTAGGCAGCACTAACCGCTTACATGGGTCATACTGTACCAATAATTTATTGGAACATAGCAGGTTCCTGGCCTTCTCAAAGGCTCTGTTTTGAGATTTGTCCCAAACCCAGTCGTTACCCTTTCTCAGCAACATGCGCAAGGACTCTAGCAATGTGCTCAAACTAGGTAGAAAGTTACCGAAATAGTTGAGAAGACCTAGGAACGAACGCAGCTCCATCACACTCTGGTTGCGTTCTTGATGGCCTCGTTCTTTGAGTCCGCAGGCCTGATGCCGTCTGTTGCAATCTTTCTCCCCAGGAATTCGACTTCTGGTGCCATGAAAACGCACTTGGAGCGTTTTAGCCTGAGTCCCACTCTGTCCAGACGACGTAGAGCCTCTTCCAGGTTGTGCAGGTGTTCGGTGGCGCCGCGACTGATGTTCAGGATGTCATCTTGGAAAACGACAGTTCTCGGGACGGAATTCAGCAAACTGTCCATGTTTCTCTGAAATATAGCTGCTGCCGAGCGAATTCCGAAAGGGCATCTGTAATATATAAACAGTCCTTTGTGTGTGTTGTCGCACATCAGTCTCTTCGACGATTCGACCAGTTATGTAAGCAGAGGTCAGGTCCAATTTGGTGAACGACTTCCCCCCCGCTAGCGTTGCAAACAGGTCATCAGCCTTGGGTAACGGGTACTGATCCTGTATCGAGACTCGGTTGATCGTTACCTTGTAGTCGCCGCAGATCCTGACCGTGCGATCACTTTTCAACATCAGGACAACTGGACTGGCCCATTCGTTGAACTCGACTGGTGATATGATTCCTTCCCGTTGAAGTCTGTCCAGTTCAAAGTCGACCATGTACGGAACCGCCCGAGCCTTGTGATGGCTGGGTCTTGCATCCGGGCCTAGGTGGATCTGCACCTTGGCTCCCGTGAAGTTGCCAATGCCTGGTTCGAACAACAAGGGAAACTTGCTCAGCACTTGAGCACACGAAGCGTCATCCACTGATGATAAGGCTTTAACATCGTTCCAGTTTAATTTAATTTTCTCAAGCCAACTCCTGCCTGGTACAATCCACAACGATAAATCATGCACAGCTCAATCGTACGATACCTTTACTACCAATGACTGGTATGAGCTCTTTGGTGTAGGTATGCAGCTTCGCATGATTGGGCTCAGTTTGGGTCTTTTTGCCTTAGTGTCCCACAGCTTTTCGAAAGCCGTCTGGCTCATTATTGACTGACTCCATGGATACCATTTAATTTAACTTTCAGCATTATCGGAGGACTTTTGGTAAAAGAATGTACCCCATACACTTCTTCATCCTGTACCTCAGGTTGAGTTGCCTGTGCCGCTTGATCCACGCTGGATTGATCATCCTCAGCCACGTGGTGTGTCGCAGCACACTTGCTCGGTTGCGGACACATTCGCTGAGGGTGCCCCACTGTTGCACAGCCTTTGCACACGTATTGCTTGAATCGGCATTGATGGGCCCGATGACAGCCCCCGCAAAGCCAACAAGACGATATTTGATTCACCCCCGATGGAGGGCTTTGAGCAATTACAGGTTGTACGAACACAGATGAGTAGGCCCTGCCATGCGCAGCACTGCCTGCCGATGATATTATTTAATGCACAGTACTTGCCGGTGAGTTTTGATGCTGGGAAGATATCAGTTTTGAGTTTTCGTCTGTGGACATGCATGTCTGGGCGATCATGATGGCCCTGCTCAGGTCTAGAGCTTCAGCAGCCAGCAGCTTTCGAAGGATGACCTCGTGGCCAATGCCAAGCACGAAAAAGTTCCGCAGCATTTCCTCCAACGCAGCTCCGAAGTTGCACGGCCCAGCGAGACGTCTCAGGTCGGCGACAAATTCCGCCACGTCCTGGACCTCAGAGTGATTGTGCATATAGAAACGATACCTCATTTAATGATGCTTTCCTTCGGTTTAAAGGGGTTCCGAACCAGTGTACACAGTTCACCATAAGTCTTATCCATTGGTCGAGTCGGTGAGAGTAGATTCTTGATAAGGCCATAAATTTTTGACCCACAAACGGTGAGGAGAACCGCCCTGCGCTTAATTGCATTATCGGTTCCTTCCAATCCGTTGGCTACGAAGTACTGGTCGAGGTGATCAGTGAAATCCTCCCAATCTTCCCCTTCCATGAATCTCTCCAAAATTCCAACAGACATGGTTGCGTGAAAGATCGTATTTTTAACTCGTCGCCAATTGTTAAGTATCGAATAACTCCACAAGGCTAAGAATGGTGAGCTAATTCAGGGATGACTTTACTCCAGTTTATTTATTCTCAAAGTGAGGATTCAACATGGCTGCCAACATTATATATTGGCTTGCACATGTCTGCCAATGACCATTAGGGCTCCGACAGTCGCGCCCTCCGATGACAGGTAAAACCCAGTTAACATACATAACAGCCACCACTCTAGACGGGGGAGAGTTGCGCTTGGTGGCGACTCTGTTCCAGACCCTGATGAGTTCCTGGTAAAAGACAGGCAGCCCCTGCATGGCGGTCCTGACGCCCCCCAGGCTCACAAACAGGAGCTGCATGTCATAATTGAGGCTGTACTGCTGGCGGAAGAAATACGTTGCCAGCGCACACCATCTAGGAGGGGGCTCAACGTAGAAGTATCTCTGCAGGGCTGAAGACGGAAAGTCGCATGCTGGGTACTGACGCACACCAACGTCTGACCGCCGTCCCTAAGCGGGACACTCAGATCCACAGCAGAGACCCAGTGCTTCCTGTTGTTCCAGAAGAAGTCCACCAGCTTCTTCTGTATCTTGGCGACAAATGCAGGGGGAGTGGTCAAAGTGACCAACCGGTACTACAGCATAGCAGCCATCAGCTGGCTTATGACTTGCGCTTGACCGCTGTAGGACAGCACTCGGAATAGTCCTGTCCAGCACCCTAGGGGAGCGGCTACTTTGGCCGTCAACAGCTCTACAACCAATTTATCCATATCAGTAATCAAGTGCCCCCCCTGATTAAAGGGGGGGGGGACACACTCCAAAAACTTTTCAAGTGTCCCCTTCTTTTTTTGGCATTTTTTTTTGAGGACACAAATTATACAAGTGCCCCTGGCTAAAAGGAGGGGGCCCTAAAAACCGGAAAATTAAACAAATTAAACTTTAGACATTAAAATGTGGTTGCCGGGGGTGATGATGCACTCCAGCGCCCGCCTATCGCGGAAGGCCGCGAGCATACCGGTGGACACCGCGTGCTCCATCTCCTGGGACACCCCTGGCTTGGATGTAACCACGGAAGAGAGGCAGGCAGTCAGGCTGAACGACTCACTCGACTGCCCGCTGCCTGGACCGGCTGATGGCCCCCTTGGCCATGCCCAGGAGCAGTCCTATGAGAAGGCCTTCCGACCTGGCCGCTCCCCTTCGCACAGGGTGCCCAAAGATCAGGAGTGTGGGACTGAAGTGCAACCAGAATTTAAGGAGCAGCCCCTTTAAATATTGAAACAGGGGCTGCAACCTCGCACATTCAGTAAAAACATGGAACATGGACTCTTCCAGACCGCAGAAATTGCAGGCGGCCTGGGAGCCCGTGAACCGACTTAAAAACTTATTGCACGGGACTGCTCCGTGCACCACCTCCAGGCTAAGTCCCCAATAAATAAGGGGAGGACTCCCGCGTAGAGAGCACCTTATTTGGGACCCCCGCCTCCTCCGGACGGCAAGATGGTACGCCATGGCGTGTTCGGACGGCAGACGAGGATGGCAAAGTGGAGAGTGTGCAAGTGGAGAGTGTGAAATCCCTCTACACAGAACTGAAAGGCAAGGAGGAGGCTCAAGTTGTGAGGCGCTGGCTCCCGAGGGAGGTTTCGGGGCTTGGCGCCGATGAGCAATTCCGTCAGGACGGGGGTCAGTTCGGACGGGATCTCCCCACGTGTTTGAGCCTCCTCGACACACCTAACGGAGTCAGGGCCCAGCGCAGTTTTTAGCGACTCGATGGCATTGGCTGCATGTCAGACGTCAGCCCAGTTTAGGCGCCGTGCCAGCACGTCTGGCGCCATCCAGCCCGCTCTTCTGCCATCGAGCAGGTCCCTGGCCCTGTTCACCTCGCCAGCCACAGCCCTCTCGTCCGCCTGCCACCTAAAACCGCGGTCGTGGAGGTACGGATTCCTGAGCAGCGGCTCCTGCAGGATAGCCACCACTCCAGACGGGGGAGAGCGGTGTTTGGTGGCGCCTCTTTTCCAGACCCTGTTGAGTTCCTGGTAAAAGACAGGCTGCCCCCGCATGGCAGTCCTGACGCCCCCCAGGCTCACAAACAGAAGCTGCGTGTACTGCTGGCGGAAGAAATACGTCGCCAGCGCACGCCACCTTGGAGGGGTCTCTGCAGGGTCTGAAGACGGAAAGTCGCATGCTGGGTGCTGATGCACACCAACGCCTGACCACCCTCCCTAAGCGGGAGACTCAAAACCGCAGCAGAGACCCAGTGCTTCCTGTTGTTCCAGAAGCAGTCCACCAGTTTCTTCTGTATCTTGGCGACAAACGCAGGGGGAGGGGTCAAAGTTACCAGCCGGTACCACAGCATAGCGGCCACCAGCTCGAACCCTGTAGGACAACACTCTGAGCAGTCCTGTCCAGCACTCTAGGCGAGTGGCAACGTTGGCCGTCAACTGCTCTACGAACCTGTGAGCATACTCACAGTTGCATACATTACATTGAGATTGTCCATTTTTTTGGGGTGGTTGGTTTTCTGCTCTTCTGAGATAGTGGCTCTGGCTAGGGTCACAGACGCTGGACTGCCCTTTACCCAGGAGGCATTAGATTGCGCCCAGGAGGGGTAATGCCAGCCCGGTTTTTCCTCAATCTGTAGCCCAATGGTACTGAGGCCAAGGCGAAAATCATTACTTCGTCCCTGACCAAGATCAGAGCTAAAACCTCCCTAGCCTGGAATCGGTAAACTGCATGAACTAAAGCTGGCTTTTCTTGGCTTGTTACTGTCATGTATGTAACCACAATTTAACACCACTGTATTACTGTATACGCTCAACCTAGATGCACATCTTGACCACAAGGGGTGAACTTGTGGGAGACACTCCTTACCTGATCTCACAGGTATAAAAAGGGAGGTCCCACGCAGGGTCATTGTCATTGGAGTCCTGTGAATAAAGAGTTAAGGTCACACAGTGACCTTGTCCCCAGAATGTGCCTCGTGTGGTTTCATACTGTAGAGTAAGTCCTTTACAATTGCGACGAGAAACGGGAATTCACGACCCACGAGAATGGCCACCGGTAGCACAGAGGAACGGTACTGTGTTGGGGAAGACTGGGACGATTTTGTCGAGAGGCTTCAGCAAAGCTTCGTTACGAAAGAATGGCTGGGGGATGCAGCGGCCGACAAGCTGCGGACCAAAGACTTACGCGCCAATGAAGGACTTACTAGCACCCGAAAAGCCGGCTGACAAAACCTTTGAAGAACTTAGCAAATTGATCGGGGAGCACCTCTGTTAAGTCCTGACTCTAATGTACTGACTTACATGAAACACATGCTGAAGTCAAGGTCACTCAGGACCTGCACCTTTAATTCCAGCTCTCCAGTGCTGCACTTGCCTGAGACCTTCCTTTATATACCTCGTTGGGACAGGTATGGAGTGTCTCCTGCAAGTGCACCCCTGGTGGTAAGGTATGCTTATTGTTACAGGTCATATCCAGTTACAGTCATGTATAGCATGGTAAGATACAGTTATATACAGTAATGTGAGATACATAACATCACCCTCCCCCAAGGTCTTATTGTCTTTTTGATTCAGTCTCTCAGGTGGTCTGCGCTCTCGCATGGAGTGTCATAGTTGTGGTTCAGTTGTTTGCCTTGGTGCCTGTTTTTCGTTCGGTGTGATTTCTGGTATCTCGCCTGGGTTGTCTGTTGAGACTGCTCTTTCCTCAGGTTGTTCCACCTGTCTGTCCACCAGGTGTGGTGTGAGTTCCACATTGTAGTCTGCCTCTGGTTCTTCAGTGTTATCTTTGAATCTACTTTTACTTGGTCTACATGCCTCCGGCAGGTTTGGCCATTGTCCATTTGTACAACCAGTAGCCTGTTTTCCTCTTTGTCTGTTATTGTCCCTGCAAGCCATTTGGGACCTCGGCCATAGTTTAGCACAAACACTTTGTCCCCTATCTCATTCCACCTCCCCCTCGAATTTCGGTCATGGTACTCAGTTAGCTTTTGACGCTTAGCCTCAACAATTTTATGCATGTCTGGGAGGATTAATGAGAGCCTGGTCTTTAAGGTTCGTTTCATCAATAGTTGCGCGGGGGGAACCCCAGTCAACAAATGCGGACGAGATCTGTATGCCAGCAGCAGTTGTGACAGGCGGCTCTGCAGCGTGGGACCTTGGATTCTGAGCATGCCTTGTTTAATGCTCTGCACTGCTCTCTCCGCCTGGCCATTGGAGGCTGGCTTGAAAGGTGCTGTCTTAACGTGATTTATACCGTGGTCAACTATAAAATCGTGAAATTCTGCGCTGGTGAAGCATGGACCATTATCACTGACCAATATGTCAGGAATGCC
This sequence comes from Pristiophorus japonicus, assembly GCF_044704955.1. Lineage (NCBI taxonomy): Eukaryota > Metazoa > Chordata > Chondrichthyes > Pristiophoridae > Pristiophorus > Pristiophorus japonicus. Next base: position 78,042,495 of record NC_091995.1, read on the forward strand.
ATGCGTTGCAAACATGGTTCTAAGGCTCTCCACAGTGGTGGAGGTGGTGCTCGAGTTTAAAATGGTGCACTCGATCCATTTTGAAAATGCATCAACGACTACGAGGAACATTTTGCTCATGAATGGGCCTGCATAGTCTACATGCACCCGCGACCACGGTTTGATGGGCCAGGGCCAGGGGTTTAGAGGGGCCTTCCTGGGGGCATTACTGAGTTGGGCACAAATGGTGCACCGACAGACGCAGAGCTCCAAGTCCACGTCAATGCCAGGTCACCAGACATGAGATCTGGCTATGGCCTTCATAAGGACGATCCCCGGGTGCTCGCGATGGAGCTCCTGGACAAACGCCTCACTGCCTCATAAGGGCATAACTACTCGGCTGCCCCACATCAGGCATCGCGAGCCTCTGCCCAGTCACCGGTTAAAACGCATCTTTTAACTAGAGATAACGTGGGGTCGCTGGTCGTCCAGGCTCTGATTTGGCGAGCCGTCATGGGCAAACCTGTGGATTCAAAGGCATTGATTGCCATGACCATCTCACAGACCTGTTCATCGGACCCTTCTGTGGTCGCCAGGGGTAGCTTGCTAAGCGCGTCGGCACAGTTGTCTGTGCCTGGTCTGTGTCTTATCGTGTAGTCGTAAGCCGCCAGCATGACTGCCCACCGCTGAATGCGTGCCGAGGCATTGCCGTTGATTGCCTTGCACTCGGATAGTAGGGATGTGAGGGCTTTGTGGTCGGTTTCTAACGCAAACTTGGCCCCGAAAAGATATTGGTACATCTTTTTGACACCGTACACGCACGCGAGCGCCTCCTTCTCAACCATACCGTACCTGCGCTCCGCCCGCAAAAGTGACCTGGAGGCATAAGCAATGGGCTGCAATTTACTCGCATCATTGCTGTCCTGTAAAACACACCCGGCCCCGTACGCTGACGCATCACACGTAAGGACTAACTTTTTACCTGGGTCAAAAAAGGCTAAAACACTCTTGGAACATAGACGGTGGCATGCCTTATTGAAGGCGCGTTCTTGGGCGTCCCCCTATAACCAATCACACCCCTTTCTGAATAGCATGTGGAGAGGCTCCAGCAGCGTGCTCAAGTTCTGCATAAAGTTCCCAAAGTAATTGAGTAGCCCGAGAAAGGCGCGCAATTCCGAAACATTCCGGGGCCTGGGTGCCAAGCGAATCGCTTCGGTTTTGGATTCGGTTGGGCGGATGCCATCAGCGGCAATCCTTCTGCCCAAAAATTCAACCTCAGGCGCGTGAAACAAACACTTGGATTTCTTAACTCTTAGGCCTACTCGATCCAATCGACTTAGTACTTCCTCAAGATTGCAGAGATGAGAGTCGATGTCCCTGCCCGTGATGAGTATGTCATCTTGAAACACAACCGTCCCCGGGATGGACTTGAGCAGACTTTCCATGTTATGCTGGAATATAGCAGCTGCCGACCTGATGCCGAATGGGCATCGATTGTACACAAAAAGGCCTCGATGTGTGTTGATTTGATGGTGGTGAATAGCTTAGACTCGGTCAGTTCTTATGTCATATACGCAGATGTGAGGTTAAGTTTCGAGAAAAGTTTTCCTCCGGCCAACGTGGCAAATAGATTCTCCGCTCTGGGCAGCAGGTATTGGTCCTGTATGGAGACTCTGTTTATGGTAGACTTGTATTCCCCACAGATTCGCACGGATCCATCAGGCTTCATGACGGGGACGATGGGGCTTGCCCAGTCGCTGAATTCCACGGGAGAAATTATGCCTTCCCGCAGAAGCCGGTCCAGTTCGTTTTCAATCCTTTCCCTCATCACATAAGGCACAGCTCTAGCCTTGTGATGGACCGGGCTGGCATTCTCTGTGATGTAGATTCTAACTTTAGCCACTTTGAAGGTGCCCACACCTGGCTGAAAAAGATGTTCAAAACGGCTTGAGCAGGAGGTCCATTCCTCTGACGACATGGCGTGAACATCATCCCATTTCCAATTAAGTTCTGCTAGCCAGCTTCTCCCCAACAGGGCTGGGAGATCCCCGGGGTCAATCCACAGGGAAAGTTGGTGCACCATCCCTTTGTGTGACTGAGAGCATGGCGCTGCCAAGGACCGGGACGATTTATTTCGTGTAGGTCCTTAGTTTGGTGTCGATCTTTGTGAGTTTTGGTCTGTTGCTTTTGTGCGGCCACAGCTGTTCCAATTGTTGAACGCTCATGAGGGATTGACTGGCCCCCGTGTCCAGTTCCATGTTGACGGGTATCCCGCTAGTAGAACCCTCATCATAATTGGAGGTGTCTTGGTGTAAGAACAGTGGACATTGATCGTGTTAACCCGCTGTACCTCGGCGTCCCGTGCACTGTTCCAACCGTCTTCTGGTCCGCTTTCCGACCCTTCCGATTTGTATACCAGCCGAGCTGCTGTTTTTCTGCACATGCGAGCCAGATGCCCTGTGTAGTTGCAGTTTCTGCAAACGGCATGCTGAAATTGACACACTCTGGTTGAGTGCCTTCCCCCACATCTCCAACACAGACCGTTTCCATTGTTTCCGAAGGATGAGCTGCGTCTGGCTGATCTCCCTTGAGCTTCTCTCAATCTGTTGTTGATTGCTCATATTGTGGGTTGATGAGGTGTGATCGGCCGTTCATGTGGCCCTTGATTTTGATGGCTTCTGGCGCCACTGTCTGCTGTTGAAGGCCTGCTCTCCTGCCTTTGTCTGTGTGTGAGGGTTACGGTTTGTTTCACAATGTGAACCCTTTGCTTTGATGCCTCGTTGGTTGTCGAACCCGAAGTATAGATCAGCCTCGTTTCTTCTTCGCCTGCCAAGAATGTCTGTGCGACCAGTGCTGCTGCCTCTAGAGTCAAGTTCTTAGTCTCTATAAGCTTTCGGAATATGAATGCGTGGCCTATTCCTTCAATATAAAAGTCTCTCAGTACTTCTCTCCTTAGTTCATTGGGGAACTCACATGAACTAGCCAGCCTCCGAGGTTCCGCCACGAAGTCGGGTATGCTTTGGCCCACACAGCGTCTGTAGTTGTAGAACCTGTGTCTGGCCATGTGTAGGCTGCTCGCTGGCTTCAGGTGATCTCTCACCAGTGTGCTCAACTCCTCAAACGACTTGCTTGCTGGTTTCTCGGGTGCCAGCAGGCCTTTCATTAAAGCATGTTTTCGAGCCACAGCTGGCCAAGAGATGGGCTCTTCTCTTGTCTGCCTTATCGTCGCCCGGCCAGTCTTTGGTCACAAAGCTTTGCTGGAGCCTTTCTATAAAGTCATCCCAATTGTCTCCAGCATTGTATTTCTCATCTGAGCTGTTGGAAGCCATTCTGTGGATTCTGTGATCCTGTAACTCGTCACCACTGTTAAGTCTTGACTCTAATGTACTGACTTACACAAGACACATGCTGAAGTCAAGGTCACTCAGGACCTGCACCTTTAATTCCAGCTCTCCAGTGCTGCACTTGCCTGAGACCTCCCTTTATATACCTCAGTGGGACAGGTATGGAGTGTCTTCTGCAAGTGCACCCCTGGTGCTAAGGTATGCTTATCGTTACAGGTCATGTCCAGTTACAGTCATGTATAGCATGGTAAGATACAATTATATACAGTAATGTGAGATACATGACAACCTCAAATTGGCGAGTAGCATACATATGGCCCGACACAGATTCTACACCCACCGACGTCGTGAAGGACAGAGCATACCGGACTTCGTAGCGGACCTCCGGCGTTTGGCCAGCCTCTATAAGTTCACAGGCGCCTGCAGGGGGGAGATGCTAAGGGACTTCTTTATCGAGGGCATCGGTCATGCGGGAATTTTCCGCAAATTAATTGAGACCAAGGATTTGACCTTTGATAGCTCAAACTTTCATGGCGGGGAAGGAAGAGACGAAAATAATATATGCGCACAATTCTGCCTCTAACGCGGCGATGGATCAGGGAGTCAACATCATCAATGCGACTCAGAGCCCCGCAGGCAGGCAGAGGCAGTCCGACACTCCCCAGGCAGCAATAGACCCCAGAGTAAGACTTCAACAGAGACAATGGCAGGCTGAATGGACATTCACGCCATCACAGTGGACAATGCGGCCCGGGATGGGGCCATTGACACCCACTAATAGGGTACTTAAGAGCAGTCAAAGGGACAGTCAGCGTGGAATGCCTGGCCATAGTCCCTTTGTTCCCAACAATGGAAACTTTAACTCATGCTGGAGGTGTAGGGGAAAACGCTCAGCTAGATCTTGCAGATTTCAACAGTTTGTCTGCAGGAACTGCAATCTCAGTGGCCACTTAGCTCGAATGTGCAGGAAGTCTGCAACCAGACTAATATATAAGGCGGATGGACCAGAAGAGGGTTCTTTGAGGCAGGATGACTTTTGGCGCAAATCGATAGACGCCAGGGTTCAGCTTGTCCATGTGGTGACTATTCAGAGTTCCATACACCAAAATGCCACCAATGATGATGAGGGTTTTATTAAACGGTATCCCAGTATGCGTGGAGCTGGACACTGGGGCCAGCCAGTCACTCATGGGTGTTCAATAATTTGAGAAGCCAGTAGATCCAAATTAGAACGTATTGAGACACAATTACAGACTTGCATTAAAGAAATCATTCCGGTGCTAGGCAGTGCAATGTTGGCTGTCACACACAATGGGTTAGTGAATCGGCTGCCGCTCTGGATTGTCCCGGGCAATGGTCCCGCACTGTTGGGGAGGAGCTGGTTAGCCGAGATGAACTGGAAATGGGGGGATGTTCACGCAATGTCATCTGTGGAGCGAAGTTCGTGCTCACAAGTCCTACAACAATTCGATTCACTATTCCAACCTGGAATCGGGACTTTCAAAGGCACTAAAGTAGTGATACACATCACCCCGGACTCCAGGCCAGTGCACCACAAAGCCAGAGCGGTGCCGTATGTGATGCGGAAAAAGATCGAGAGCGAATTGGACCGGCTGTTGAGAGAGGGCATCATCTCGCCTGTTGAATTCAGCGACTGGGCGAGCCCCATCGTTCCCGTCCAAAAAGCAGATGGCTCTGTCAGGATCTGTGGCGACTACAAGGCCACCATCAATCGGGTGTCCCGACAAGATCAATACCCGCTCCCAGAGCGGAGGACCTCTTCGCCATGCTGGCAGGCGGCAAGCTGGTCATCAAGTTGGACCTCACCTCAGCCTATATGACCCAGGAACTGACCGACGAATTTAAACTACTGACCACCATCACCACACACAAGGGACTGTTCGTTTATAACAGGTGCCCGTTTGGCATTCGATCAGCGGCCGCGATTTTTCAAAGAAACATGGAAAGCCTGCTTAAATCCATTCCTGGAACAATCGTATTCCAGGACGACATCCTCATCACGGGTCGAGACACCGAGGAACACCTCCACAACCTGGAGGAGGTGCTACGTCGACTGGACCAGGTAGGCCTGCGAATCAAGAAGTCTAAATGTGTGTTCTTAGCTCCTGAGGTTGAGTTTCTGGGCAGGAGGGTTGCTGCAGATGGGATTCGGCCCACCAAATCCAAAACAGAGGCGATTCGACGAGCACCCAGGCCCTGCAACACATCGGAGTTGCATTCATTCCTGGGACTGTTGAACTATTTCGTAAACTTTCTGCCGAACTTGAGGACATTGTTGGAGCCGCATCACGTGCTCCTGTGTAAGGGTTGTGAGTGGTTTTGGGGGGACTGTTAGGAACGGGCTTTTGATCGGGCGCGAAACCTACTGTGTTCAAACAAGCTGTTGACCCTGTACAACCCCTGTAAAAAATTGGTTCTGACATGTGATGCATCGTCCTATGGGGTTAGGTGCGTGTTGCAGCAGGGCAATGCTGAGGGTCAACTACAACCTGTGGCTTATGCCTCCAGGTCGCTCTCTCAAGCAGAACGGGGATATGGGATGGTCAAGAAGGAAGCGCTTGCATGTGTCTATGGTGTAAAAAAAATGCATCAGTACCTCTTTGGTAGGAAGTTTGAATTAGAGATGGACCACAAGCCATTAACATCCCTATTGTCAGACAGCAAGGCTATCAATGCCAACGCATCAGCTTGCTTACAGCGATGGGCTCTCACGCTGGCTGCTTATGACTACTCCATCCGGCACCGGCCTGGCACTGAAAATTGTGCTGACGCGCTCAGCAGGCTTCCACTAGCCACCACTAAGGGGGCAGTGGAGCAAAGCGCTGAGATGGTCATGGCTGTCGATGCCTTTGACTGCGCAGGCCCCCCCATCACAGCCCACCAGATCAAAATCTAGACAAACAGAGATCCCCTCCTATCCCTGATTAAGAAATGTGTCCTGACTGGGGATTGGGCGCCCGCACACGGAGCATGCCCTGAGGAGGTCAGACCGATCCACAGACAGATGGATGAGCTCTCCATCCAAGCCGACTGCCTACTATGGGGCAGCCGGGTAGCTATGCCCCAGAAGGGCAGGGAGGCATTCATCAGGGAACTCCACAGCAAGCACCCAGGCATTGTGCTGATGAAGGCGAAGGCCATTACCCGGTCACACGTTTGGTGGCCTGGAATTGATTCAGACTTGGAACACTGTGTTCGCAGGTGCACGATGTGTGCCCAGCTGGGTAATGCCCCCAGGGAGGCCCCGCTCAGCCCGCGGCCCTGGCCCACCAGGCCATGGTCACACATTCATGTTGACTACGCGGGCCCGTTCATGGGAAAGATGTTCTTTATTGTGGTAGATGCGTACTCGAAATGGATCGAGTGCATCATTCTGAATTTATGCATGTCATCCACCACCGTGGAAAGCCTACGTGCGATCTTTGCAACCCATGGCTTGCCGGACAACCTGGTTAGTGATAATGGTCCATGTTTCACAAGCTACGAATTCCGAGAGTTTATGTCGGACAATGGCATCAACGACGTCAGGACTGCGCTGTTCAAGCCGGCCTCCAATGGCCAGGCGGAATGTGCGGTCCAAATCATTAAGCAAGGTATACTCAGGATTCAAGGACCCTCCCTACAATGCCGCCTATCGCATCTCCTGTTGGCCTATAGATCCCGACCGCACTCGCTCACGGGGGTCCCGCCCGCAGAGCTACTAATGAAACCGACACTCAAAACTCGGTTGTCCCTCATTCACCCAGTCCTGATCGACATAGTTGAGGGCAAGTGCAAGTCACAAAACGAGTACCATGGCCGTAATTCGAGGGGGAGATGTATAGAAATAAATGATCCTGTATTCGTCCTCAATCACGCCATGGGGCCCAAATGGCTTGAGGGCACTGTAATTGACAAAGAGGGGAATAGGGTCATCGTGGTAAAACTCAACAATGATCAGATATGCCATAAGCATCTGGACCAAGTAAAAAAAAAGGTTCAGCATCGACACGGAGGAACCTGAAGAAGACCATGAGATGAAGCTCACAACACCGCCAGTGAACGAGCAACAAGAGCATTCAGAAGAATGTACAGTCCCTGCGGTCAGCCCGGACAGGCCGGAATCACCACAGGTGACAGACACTCACGTCAGTGTCCAACAACCAGAGCCCCAACTGCGGCGCTCCACGATGGAGCGTAGCTCACCTGAAAGACTAAACCTATGATCCAAATAAGACTTTAGGGAGGGGGAGGGGGAGGTGATGTCATCTATGTAACCACAATGTAACACCACTGAATTACTGTATACACTCAACCTAGATGCACACCTTGACCACAAGGGGTGAACTTGTGGGAGACACTCCTTACCTGATCTCACAGGTATAAAAAGGGAGGTCCCACGCAGGGTCATCGTCTTTGGAGTCCTGTGAATAAAGAGTTACGGTCATAGAGTGACCTTGTCCCCAGAATGTGCCTCGTATGGTTTCATACTGTAGAGTAAGGACTTTACAGTTACCTGGGGATGCTGTGCATGTGACAGAATGTCATTGCTTTGGATATGATTCCCGCTTTATAATCGCTCCACCATTGGTGGCCGTGCCTTCAGCTGCCTAAGCCCTAAGCTCTGGAATTCCCTCGCTAAACCTCTCTACCTCTCTCTTCTCCTTTAAGACGCTCCTTAAAACCTACCTCTTTGACCAAGCTTTTGCTCACCTGCCCTAATATTTCCTAATGTGGCTCGATGTCAAGTTTGGTTTAATAACGCTCCTGTGAAGCACCTTGGGACCTTTTACTAAAGAAAGAAAGACTTGAATTTATATAGCGCCTTACACGACCACTGGACGTCTCAAAGTGCTTTGCAGCCAATGGAGTACTTTTGGAGTGTAGTCACTGTTGTAATGTGGGAAAGGCGACAGCCAATTTGTGCACAACAAGCTCCTACAAACAGCAATGTGATAATGACCAGATAATCTGATTTTGCTATGTTGATTGAGGAATAAATATTGGCCAGTTAAAGGTGCTCTATAAAAGCAAATTGTTGTTTTATGCTGCATATAAAATTAACTAAAATCCATAGGCCTATCTAATGCATCATGTGAAAGAACAGTAAAATGATAACTGCTCACAAATACCAGCCATTGCCAGAGGCAATGTAAAGTCTGATAATACCTGTACATTTTCAGTCTCTCACTGCATCTGTACACCATGCCTGAGTGAGTTTCTAGGTCACCCTTCGCTGTGATGCTTCATTTCGCTCTCGCTCTCTCTCTCTCCTCCTCTCCTCAGCACCACATGGAATAGCTCGGCCAGCTGGTTACCATGACAACAAGACGGATTAAAAAAAAAATCTATCCAGCTCCAAAATAAAAGCGCAGATTGGCTGAGACGAGTCCTCCGGGAGGGATTTCTCAGGCTGGAGGTATGCCAGATTGGTGGTGTTCAGGGAAAGGAGAGAGAGAGAGAGAGAGAGAGACAGGGGGGGGGCGGGGAGTAGCGGGGTGGGGGGAGAGATATAGAAACGGAGGGAGCTTTGGAAAGCAATAGATGAGAGCCGGAGCTTGTTAGCAGGATCCTGAGAGCAGAGGAAACAGCCTCTGTCCGGCTGCTTGTCTCAGTGTGTGACAGGCTCCGCCTGATCCAGAACTCATTTCCTTACACTGAACAAATTGGACCTTGAAGAGGACGCAGGAAGTGGCCATACTTGTGTGTGACCTCCCTCCCTCCTTCCTCGCCCAAATCCTTCTCGGAACGGCACCGTCCCCGGGGCTCCACATCGAGTAAGTCTGCATGAGCTGGCAGCTCCGCGTGCTGCATGCTTTTCTGCGCTTTCTCTGACCAGTTTCTGTCGCTTCACCTTCGGATGGGGCAGGACGCTCTGAATTCAAATTGATGCTGTGGGAACTTGAAGCTCGCACAGCTGCGGTCCAGGCCTGCCCCAGGCCTGTGACAACAGGCCGCAATGTGGCAAAGCAGCATGGCTCCCCGCTGGCTACTGGACACCTGCTCCTGTGTGTTGTCGCCGCTGGTTATTTAGGAGCTTGTGAACTCGCTTTGATTCTGAAAGAGAGAAAGACTTGCATTCGTATAGCGCTCTTCACCACCTCAGAACGTCCCGAAGCGCTTTACAGCCAATGAAGCACTTTTGACGTGTCGTCACGGTTGTATTGTGGGAAATGCGACAGCCAATTTGCGCACAGCAAGCTCCCACAAACAGCAATGTGATAATGACCAGATCATGTTTTTTTAGCAATGTTGTTTGAGGGATAAAAATTTGGCCAGGGCTCTGGGGAGAACCCCATTGTTCTTCTTTGAAATAATACCATAGGATCTTTTACATCCACCTGAGAGAGCAGACGGGGCCTCGGTTTAACGTCTCATCCAAACGTTGGCACCACCGACAGTGCAGCGCTCCCTCAGCTCTGCACTGGAGAGTCATCCTAGATTTTTGTGCTCAAGTGGGATTTGAACTTGCAACCTTCTGACTCCGAGGCGAAGATGCGACCCACTGAGACACATAAGGGGGAATCCATGAGGTTGTTCATGATTGGTTGGAAGGAGTAGACCGAGTGGTCTTTCCTCAATCTGGGCATTTTTCTTGTTCTCAAGACATTCCTGGGGACAAAATAGTAACTTTGACAAGTGGGGCCGTTCAGTTAGAATGATGCAATGGAGTCTTTTGGAGAAAAGCAGTGTGTGTTGGAAGGCCTGTCCAACTCCTAACCATCAGAACACAGCAGTGTGAAACCAGGAAACATTGAAGCCTTGAGAAGCTGCGAGTGGGTTAGCATATTGGTCTCTCAGCTCTTGGACCTGGGTATGATGCCCTCCCAGACCCATGGGATGATAGTCTCCTCTCTCTGCTGGCTGAGAGGGTCCCACATGGAAAGGCCTTGCAGTAAACAAAACCCAGTTCATTGAGGACGGGTGCACACAGCACAATAAGTGGCACAATGTTGGTAGTTTCAGAGAGGCCACAAGGACAGTCTTTGTGCTACCTGCAACAGTTTATTTGAGGTTTGGCTGAGATGCGATGATGGGTCAGAGTAAAGGGAGCTTTACAGTAAGGCTGGTTGTGCAATACTTGGAATGGGACCTCCAGCCTTACAAACCCTCCGAGATCTCTGCGCTCCTCCAATTCTGACCTCTTGCGCGTCCCTGATTTTAGTCGTTGCACCATTGGTGGTCGTGCCTTCCGCTGCCTGGGCCCCAAGCTCTGGAACTCCCCCTCTAAACCTTTACTCCTCTCTACCTGTCGCTCCTTCTTTAAAATGCTCCTTAAAACATACCTCTTTGACCAAGCTTTTGGTCATCTGCCCTAATATTTCCTTATATGGCTCGGTGTCAAATTTTATTTACTAACACTCCTGTGAAGCACCATGGGACGTTAAAGGTGCTGTATAAATGTAAGTTGTTGTTGACACTGAGACGTGGTAAGAAACATAGAAAATAGGTGCAGGTGTAGACGATTCTGCCCTTCGAGCCTGCACCACCATTCAATAAGATCATGGCTGATCATTCACCTCAGTACCCCTTTCCTGCTTTCTCTCCATACCCCTTGATCCCTTTAGTCGTCAGCGTCATATCTAACGCCCTCTTGAATATATCTAACGAACTGGCATCAACAACTCTCTGCGGTAGAGAATTCCACAGGTTCACCACTCTCTGGGTGAAGAACTTTCTCCTCGTCTCAGTCCTAAATGGCTTACCCCTTATCCTCAGACTGTGACCCCTGGTTCTGGACTTCCACAACATCGGGAGCATTCTTCCTGTATCTAACCTGTCCAGTCCCGTCAGAATTTTATATGTTTCTATGAGATCCCCTCTCTTTCGTCTAAACTCCAGTGACTAAAGGCCCAGTCGGTCCAGTCTTTCTTCATATGTCAGTCGCGCCATCCCGGGAATCAGTCTGGTGAACCTTCGCTGCACTCCCTCAATAGCAAGAACATCCTTCTTCAGATTAGGAGACCAAAACTGAACACAATATTCCAGGTGAGGCCTCACCAAGGCCCTGTACAACTGCATTGAGATCTCCCTGCTCCTATATTCAAATCCCCTAGTTATGAAGGCCAACATGCCATTTGCCTTCTTCACCGCCTGCTGTATCAGCATGCCAATTTTCAATGACTGATGTCTCGTTGCACCTCCCCTTTTCCTAATCTGCCACCATTCAGATAATATTCTGCCTTCATGTTTTTGCCACCAAAGTGGATAACCTCACACTTATCTGCATTATACTGCATCTGCCATGCATTTGCCCACTCAACTAACCTGTCCAAGTCACCTTGCAGCCATTTAGCATCCTCCTTACAGCTCACACCGCCACCCAGCTTAGTGTCATCTGCAAACTTGGAGCTATTACACTCAATTCCTTCATCTAAATCATTGATGTATATTGTAAATAGCTGGGGTCCCAGCACTGAGCCCTGCGGCACCCCACTAGTCAGTGCCTGCCATTCTGAGAAGGACCCATTTATCCCTACTCTCTGCGTCCTATCTGCCAACCAGTTCTCTATCAATACATTACCCCCAATACCATGTGCTTCAATTTTGCACACTTATCTCTTGTGTGGGACCTTGTCAAAAGCCTTTTGAAAGTCCAAATACACCACATCCACTGGTTCTCCCTTGTCCACTCTACTAGTTACATCCTCAAAAAATTCTAGAAGATTTGTCAAGCATGATTTCCCTTTCATAAATCCATGCTGACTTGGACCGATTCTGTCACTGCCTTACAAATGCGCTGTTATTTCATCTTTAATAACTGATTCCAACATTTTCTCCATTACTGATGTCAAGCTAATCGGTCTATAATTCCCCGTTTTCTCTCTCCCTCCTTTTTTAAAAAGTGGTGTTACATTAGCTACCCTCCAGTCCATAGGAACTGATCCAGAGTCGATAGACTGTTGGAAAATGATCACTAATGCATCCACTATTTCTAGGGCCACTTCCTTGAGTACTCTGGAATGCAGACTATCAGGCCCCGGGAATTTATCGGCCTTCAATCCCATCAATTTCCATAACACAATTTCCTGACTAATAAGGAATTCATCAAGTTCCTCCTTCTCGCTAGACCCTTGGTCCTCTAGTATTTCCGGAAGGTTATATGTGTCTTCCTTCGTGAAGACAGACCAAAATATTTGTTCAATTGGTCTGCCATTTCTTTGTTCCCCATTATAAATTCACCTGATTCTGACTGCAAGGGACCTACGTTTGTCTTCACTAATCTTTTTCTCTTCACATATCTATTGAAGCTTTTGCAGTCAGCTTTTATATTCCCAGCAAGCTTCCTCTCATACTCTATTTTGCCACTCCTAATTAAACCCATTGTCCTCCTCTGCTAAATTCTAAATTTCTCCCAGTCCTCAGGTTTGCTGCTTTTTCTGGCCAATTTATATGCCTCTTCCTCGGATTTAACACTATCCCTAATTTCCCTTGTTAGCCACGGTTGAGCAACCTTCCCCGTTTTATTTTTACTCCAGACAGGGATGTACAATTGTTGAAGTTCATCCATGTGATCTTTAAATGTTTGCCATTGCCTATCCACTGTCAACCTTTTAAGTATCATTCGCAGTCTATTCTAGCCAATTCACGCCTCATACCATCGAAGTTACCTTTCCTTAAGTTCAGAACCCTAGTCTCTGAATTAACTGTTTCACTCTCCATCTTCATAAAGAATTCTACCATATTATGGTCACTCTTCCCCAAGGGGCTTCACACAACAAGATTGCTAATTAGTCCTTTCTCAGTACACATCACCCAGTCTAGGATGGCCAGCCCTCTAGTTGGTTCCTCGACATATTGGTTTAGAAAACCATCCCTAATACACTCCAGGAAATCCTCCTCCACCGTATTGCTACCAGTTTGGTTAGCCCAATCTATATGTAGATTAAAGTCACCCATGATAACTGCTGTACCTTTATTGCGTGCATCCCTAATTTCTTGTTTGATGCTGTCCCCAACCTCACTACTACTGTTTGGTGGTCCGTACACAACTACCAGCAGCGTTTTCTGCCCTTTGGTATTCCACAGCTCTATCCATTCAGATTCCACATCATCCAAGCTAATGTCCTTCCTTACTATTGCGTTAATTTCCTCTTTAACCATCAACATTACCCCACTTCCTTTTCCTTTCTGTCTATTCCTTCCTGAATGTTGAATACCCCTGGATGTTGCATTCCTAGCCTTGGCCACCCTGGAGCCATGTCTCCGTAATCCCAATTATATCATATTCATTTATTGCTGCCTGCGCAGTTAATTTGTCCACCTTATTACGAATATTTTTCGCATTGAGGCACAGAGCCTTCAGGCTTGTCTTATTAACACACTTTGTCCCTTTAGAATTTTGCTGTAATGTGGCCCTTTTTGATTTTTGCCTTGGGTTTCTCTGCCCTACACTTTTACTTTTCTTCTTTCTATCTTTTGCTTCTGCCCCCATTTTACTTCCCTCTGTCTACCTGTATAGGTTCCCATCCCCCTGCCATATTAGTTTAACCCCTCCCAACAGCACTAGCAAACACTCTCCCTGGGATACTGGGTCCGGTCCTGCCCAGGTGCAGATCGTTCGGTTTGTACTGGTCCCACCTCCCCCAGAACCGGTTCCAATGTCCCTGTAATTTGAATCCCTCCCTCCTGCACCACTCCTCAAGCCACATATTCATCTTAGCTATCCTGCCATTCCTACTCTGACTAGCACATGGCACTGGTAGCAATCCTGAGATTACTACCTTTGAGGTCCTACTTTTTAATTTAACTCTTAGCTCCGTAAACTCAGCTTGTAGGACCTCATCCCACTTTTTACCTATATCGTTGGTACCTATATGTACCACGACAGCTGGCTGTTCACCCTTCCCCTCCAGAATGCGCTGCAGCCGCTCAGAGACATCCTTGACCCTTGCACCAGGGAGGCAACATAGCATTCTGGAGTCTCATTTGCATCCGCAGAAACGCCTATCTATTCCCCTTACAATAGAAGCCCCTATCACTATAGCTCTCCCACTCTTTTCCTGCCCTCCTGTACAGCAGAGCCACGACTTGGCTGCTGCTGCCTTCCCCTGATGAGTCATCTCCTCAACAATACCCAAGGTGTTGTATCTGTTTTGGAGGGAGATGCCCGCAGGGGACCTCTGCATTACCTTCCTTCTACTGCTCTTCCTGATGGTCGCCCATTCCCTATCTGCCTGAGTAACCTTTATCTGCGGTGTGACCAACTCACTAAATGTGCTATTCACGACATCCTCAGCATCGCGGATGCTCCAGAGTAAATCCATGCGCAGCTCCAGTACCGCAATGCGGTCTGTCAGGAGCTGCAGCTGGATGCACTTCCTGCACCTGTAGTTGTCAGGGACACTGGAAACGTCCCTGTCTTCCCACATAGCACAGGAGGTGCATGACATGGGTCTGGGCTCTCCTGCCATGACTTAACCCTTAGATTACTTAATTTGGCAACAACGCCGAAGGTTTCTTACTGATAAGAACAAGAAGATAGATAAATAAAATTGGGGGGAAAAAAGTGTTTTCTTTGCAAAGCACTGATACCCTTCAACTTGAGGAGAACAAAAATCCCCCTCACCCCACAGGGTGAAGAAAAGTGGGCTGATCCGGTGATGATGTACACTAGCAAGCTTCTCACAGAAAGAAAGAAACACTTGCATTTCTATAGCGCCTTTTCATGACCACCAGACGTCCTAAAGTGCTTTACAGCCAATGAAGTACCTTTTGAGGTGTAATCACTTTGCAATTTGACTACAGATAGAATTATGAGTCAGAACTCTTTGTGGAACAGGCCAAAGCCTATAGGGCTGGATTTTGGGCTTTTGCAATTTCGGGGCACTAATCGCGGCGGTACGTTAAAGATAGCGGCTGAAAATAGTTTGCGCCCTCCGCCTGCAAGTTTCAGCAAAAATGTAAGTTGAAGGGACGTTGGCGCTAACTCAGGCGCTGCACAACGGACTTTGTGTGCCCGAGCCGAAACTTGCGGCGATAAAGACATTTCATTGTTGTTCAGTGCCCTGCGACAATACGTCGTCTATTGTATGCTTTTATTTTGGTGGGGGGTGTTTTTGTTACTTTGTTGCAGTAAAATTCATCATTTGCCATTGTTGTCTTGTGCATCATTCCAACGTTCACCAGAGTTGTGCCTTTATGGGGTTACATACTGTGTATTAGCTCCATCCCTGAGTTTCTTCCATTTAGGAGAACCGATACATTATGAGCTGGAGATGTGCAACTCTTGGTCAGGCAGCATCTTCACGCTGCCTCCCTCATGGATGGTGTGGCTATCCAATGAGGGCCTCGCCAGGTTCCTCGTCGTCCTCCTCCTCCTGAGTTGGGCCTGCAATCCCCACTGGCAATGCCTGGCCCCTCATGATGGCCAAGCTGTGCAACATGCAGCCCACCACAATGAATTCGGAAACCTGTTGATGGGAGTATTGAAGGCTGCCTCCAGAGCATTCCAGGCATTGATCTGCCTTTAGGAAATGGCATATCTCTGTCAGCACTTCCTTTCGGAAGCGCAGCCTTCTCACACACTGCTTCTCAGCAAGCTGGAAGTCTGAGCGTTGGTGTCTGTAAACACACGGGGTAGAGGCCTCCTCCTCGGATGTCTTCGGCCTCTCCTCATCTGTGGGCCGACATGGCCAAGAGCCCTTCCTCTAGCTTGACACCATCTGGCAATAGCATGGAGCATGATAAGCTGGTGAACTAGTAATGTCCCCATTAAATTCTCTCACTGAAGTTGTACGGGCACTGTAATGGCAGATAAAAGTGGCGTTTGCAAGTTGGAGCTTCATGCAGCGTGATGTACACAACCGTAATAGTCAATGTGCCCTGCGATGTAGGATCCTCGTCCCTCCATCTAAAAATGCTGCACCCTGGGACTGCTTGTTTTTTCAGGCATTACCTGGGGCAGGCATTAAATGAGGCGTTAAGGTCGAATGTTCCATCCTGGGCGCTAGCGCAGCTTTGCACGACGATCGACTTCATTATCTCAGTCAAAATGGACGGCGGGGCAATAAGTTTTTGCGCCAGCGCTAACCAGTAGCCAAATTTACCGGCTGGGCGGTAAATCCTGGTCATCCGGCATGACGCCCAAAATCAGCATTTATCGCCCCGCTGGGGCGCTAACCGAGGCGCAAATGAGCCAAAAATCCAGTCCTATATCTCAGCTAGCACTTATCTCAATAACTATCTACTGTCAGGTGCATTGACTCCTTCAATAACTTGAGTCGTGTATCTTGGCTCCAGCAGTCTTAGCTGCCACGATGCAACACAAAGAGGGGGCATTTATACTGGGGGAGGGCGGATAGGAAACCCAAGCACTGAGAGAGAAATCCAGTGCCCCCTCCCCAAACTGTAGTGAAAAGACATAGCCACTTTTCCCACAATTCCTGTACAACACACCAAAATTCAGAACTTCCCCCCCGCCATGCTCAGTTCCAATTAGAATCAGAAATTTACAGCACAAAAGGAGGCCAGAAGCAGCCGGCCAACAAAGAGCTATCCAGCCTAAACCCACTTTCCAGCTCTTGGTCTGTAGCCCTATAGGTTACGACACTTCAAGTGCACATCCAAGTATTTTTTAAATGTGATGAGAGTTTCTGCCTCTACCACCCTTCCAGGCAGTGAGTTCCAGATCCCCACCCCCTCTGGGTGAAGAAATTTTTCCTCAAATCCCCTCTAATCCTGCTACCAATCACCTTAAATCTATGCCCCCTGGTTATTGACCTCTCTGCTAAGGGAGATAGGTCCTTCCTATCTACTCTATCCAGGCCCCTCATAATTTTATACACCTCAATATCGTAAAAATAAAAAAGGGAAGGTGGCTCAACCGTGGCTATCAAGGGAAATCAGGGATAGCATTAAAGCCAAGGAAGTGGCATACAAATTGGCCAGAAATAGCAGCGAACCCGGGGACTGGGAGAAATTTAGAACTCAGCAGAGGAGGACAAAGGGTTTGATTAGGGCAGGGAAAATGGAGTACGAGAAGAAACTTGCAGGGAACATTAAGACGGATTGCAAAAGTTTCTGTAGATATGTAAAGAGAAAAAGGTTAGTAAAGACAAACGTAGGTCCCCTGCAGTCAGAATCAAGGGAAGTCATAACGGGGAACAAAGAAATGGCGGACCAATTGAACAAGTACTTTGGTTCGGTATTCACTGAGGAGGACACAAACAACCTTCCGGATATAAAAGGGGTCGGAGGGTCTAGTAAGGAGGAGGAACTGAGGGAAATCCTTATTAGTCGGGAAATTGTGTTGGGGAAATTGATGGGATTGAAGGCCGATAAATCCCCAGGGCCTGATGGACTGCATCCCAGAGTACTTAAGGAGGTGGCCTTGGAAATAGTGGATGCATTGACAGTCATTTTCCAATATTCCATTGACTCTGGATCAGTTCCTATGAAGTGGAGGGTAGCCAATGTAACCCTACTTTTTAAAAAAGGAGGGAGAGAGAAAACAGGGAATTACAGACCGGTCAGCCTGACATCGCTAGTGGGTAAAATGATGGAATCAATTATTAAGGATGTCATAGCAGTGCATTTGGAAAGAGGTAATATGATAGGTCCAAGTCAGCATGGATTTGTGAAAGGGAAATCATGCTTGACAAATCTTCTGGAATTTTTTGAGGATGTTTCCAGTAGAGTGGACAAGGGAGAACCAGTTGATGTGGTATATTTGGACTTTCAGAAGGCTTTCGACAAGGTCCCACACAAGAGATTAATGTGCAAAGTTAAAGCACATGGGATTGGGGGTAGTGTGCTGACATGGATTGAGAACTGGTTGTCAGACAGGAAGCAAAGAGAAGGAGTAAATGGGGACTTTTCAGAATGGCAGGCAGTGACTAGTGGGGTACCGCAAGGTTCTGTGCTGGGGCCCCAGCTGTTTACACTGTACATTAATGATTTAGACGAGGGGATTAAATGTAGTATCTCCAAATTTGCGGATGACACTAAGTTGGGTGGCAGTGTGAGCTGCAAGGAGGATTCTATGAGGCTGCAGAGCGACTTGGATAGGTTAGGTGAGTGGGCAAATGCATGGCAGATGAAGTATAATGTGGATAAATGTGAGGTTATCCACTTTGGTGGTAAAAACAGAGAGACAGACTATTATCTGAATGGTGACAGATTAGGAAAAGGGGAGGTGCAAAGAGACCTGGGTGTCATGGTACATCAGTCATTGAAGGTTGGCATGCAGGTACAGCAGGCGGTTAAGAAAGCAAATGGCATGTTGGCCTTCATAGCGAGGGGATTTGAGTACAAGGGCAGGGAGGTGTTGCTACAATTGTACAGGGCCTTGGTGAGGCCACACCTGGAGTATTGTGTACAGTTTTGGTCTCCTAACCTGAGGAAGGACATTCTTGCTATTGAGGGAGTGCAGCGAAGGTTCACCAGACTGATTCCCGGGATGGCGGGACTGACCTATTAAGAAAGACTGGATCAACTGGGCTTGTATTCACTGGAGTTCAGAAGAATGAGAGGGGACCTCATAGAAACGTTTAAAATTCTGACGGGGTTAGACAGGTTAGATGCAGGAAGAATGTTCCCAATGTTGGGGAAGTCCAGAACCAGGGGACACAGTCTAAGGATAAGGGGGAAGCCATTTAGGACCGAGATGAGGAGGAATTTCTTCACCCAGAGAGTGGTGAACCTGTGGAATTCTCTACCACAGAAAGTTGTTGAGGCCAATTCACTAAATATATTCAAAAAGGAGTTAGATGAAGTCCTTACTACTAGGGGAATCAAGGGGTATGGTGAGAAAGCAGGAATGGGGTACTGAAGTTGCATGTTCAGCCATGAACTCATTGAATGGCGGTGCAGGCTAGAAGGGCCGAATGGCCTACTCCTGCACCTATTTTCTATGTTTCTATGTCTATGTTTCTAAGTCTCCCCTCAGTCCCCTCTGTTCCAAAGCAAACAAACCCAGCCTATCCAATCTTTCCTCGTAGCTAAAGATCTCCAGTCCTGGCAACGTCCTCGTAACTCTCCTCTGTATCTTGTCCAGTGCAATCACATCTTTCCTGTAATGTGGTGACCAGAACTGCTCGCTATGCTCTAACTGTGTCTTAACCAGTGTTTTATACAACAGCAACTTATATTTATATAGCACCTTTAACGTAGTGAAATGTCCCAAGGCGCTTCACAGGATTATTATGAGATAAAAAATTTGACATTGAGCCAAATAAGAAGAAATCATGGCAGGTAACCAAAAGCTTAGTCAAAGAGGTAGGTTTTAAGGAGCATCTTGAAGGAAGAAAGAGAGGTAGAGAGGCAGAGAGGTTTAGGCAGTGAGTTCCAGAGCTCGGGGCTTAGGCAACAGAAGGCACGGCCACCAATGGTTGAGCGATTATAATCAGGGATGCTCAAGAGGGCAGAATTAGAGGAGCACAAACATCTCAGGGGATTGTGGGGCTGGAGGAGATTACAGAGATAGGAAGGGGCGAGGCCATGGAGGGATTTGAAAACAAGGATGAGAATTTTGAAATCGAGGCGTTGCTTAACCGGGAGCCAATGCAGGTCAGTGAGCACAGGGGTGATGGGTGAGCGGGACTTGGTGCAAGTTAGGACACGGGCAACCGAGTTTTGGATCACCTCTCATTTACGTAGGGTAGAATGTGGGAGGCCAGCCAGGGGCGCATTGGAATTATCAAGCCTAGAGGTAACAAAGGCATGGATGAGGGCTTCAGCAGCAGATGAACAGAGGAAAGGGTGGAGACAGGCAATATTACGGAGGTGGAAATAGGTGGTCTTAGTTATGCTGTGGATATGTGGTCGAAAGCTCATTTCAGGGTCAAATATGACACCAAGGTTGCGAACAGTCTGGCTCAGCCTCAGACAGATGTTGGAGAGAAGGATGGAGTCAGTGGCTAGGGAATGGAGTTTGTGGAGGTTATACAGTTCATGGAAAACCCCAACACTTCCTGGGAAAACTCTGTACATAATCCACACTCTTCCCTATGTTGATATGTCGTCTAAAAATGGGCGAGAAACATATTCACTGTCACAACATACAGGACTGTACAGGAGAAGGTGCCTTGGACACAGCTGCAGTATATCCATGGCTTTTTATGGTAGCTATGAGGAATAAATCAGTTTGGGGATTTGGCCTATTGAGTCGGGGAGGCAAAAGTGGTTTCAAATGAACTGCTTTTTCTCAGCCACTAACTGCGGGGAGATTGATAGCAGCCCAATTGTCCCCAAACAATGTCAGGAGACTTCCAGCTCACTGAATGGTAGGAAACATTCAGTCTAGTTTTCTTACCCCTGCCTGTCAGCAGATTATAGAATGACCCTTGACCCTTTTAAGCACCAAATCTCATTGGCATCTCTCTCAGGTTAAAAATGGCCCTTCTACAAAGATGACAACCCTCTGTCGAGACTTTGAGCCGGAGGGAAAAATTCCCTCCTGTGTGAATCTGTGAAACAGATTCCCACTCGATGGTGAATCAATTAAAGGAAAGACTTGAATCTCTATAGCGCCTTTCACAACAGCAGCAAATCCCAAAGTGCTCTATAGCCAATGGAGACATTTCTTTTGACGGTTAGTCACTGTTGTAATGTGGGAAACACGGCAATCAATTTGTGCATAGCAAGCTCCCATAAACAGCAATGTGATAATGACCTGACAATCTGTTTTTTTTAAGTCACATTGGTTGAGAGGATAAATATAGGGCAGGACATTGGGGAGAACTCCCCTGCTCTTCTTCAAAATAGAAATCTTTTACATCCACCTGAGAGAGCAGACAGGATCTCATCTGAAAGACAGCAGCTCTGACAGTGCAGCACTCCCTCAGCACTGCACTGGGAGTGTCGGCCTAGATTTATGTGCTCAAGTCCCTGGGGTGGGACTTGAACCCACAACCTTCTGACCCGGAGGCGAGGGTGCTGGCCACTGAGCCACAGGTCACACCTTCGGAAAGGGGATACACCATCTGGGCAGCAATCCCATTGGTGGAAAGCAGGCAGGTTCTACCAGGGGCAGGCGACCTTCTCCGTCAGATTACCGCCCAGGCAGTCATGGTGAAAATTAGCCACCCGATGATGTTAGGAACAGAATGGCAGTGAACTACTGATCGGTGATTGCTGTGTAGGACATGATGGTTCCTGAGTAGCTGGGGCCCTGGAATTGTCAGTTTAAGAAAGGCAATCGTTCTGGGTTGTCTAACGTTTCGAGAGGTAGTTTTGGTTTGATTAGATTTCGGACTTTGGTGAGAATAAGTTTGGAATTTGCAGTTTTTGGCAATGAACTGAGTGGTGCAGAGTCCAAGGCACTGCAGGTGGTGCAGTCTGTGAAAGCAGTGGGCTTAACACCCTAAACAGGCCTTTCTTATTCTAAGTTTTGACAGCAACCAATTATTCTTTTTTTAATGTTACAAGATTTTGCAATTTGTGAGAAGGCTTGAACACACAAGCTGACACGCCATAACAAACACTAACTTGTGTGACTGCTCATTTATTTCCGCTATGTCCGCTTGCATTGCTTCTGGGTAGTCTGAGATGTGGACCGTGGTTGTGATATTTGGCTGATAAATTGGTCCGATGTCAACTGGGCAAAAATGAAGTATTTTGATCTGATTAATACGTAAACTTGAAGTTATTCGAAACTCGGCAGCCCGAGTCCTAACTCGCACCAAGTCACGCTCACTCGTCACCCCTGTACTCACTGACCTACATTGGCTCCCGGTTAAGCAACGCCTTAACTTCAAAATGCTCGTCTTTATTTACAAATCCCTCCATGGCCTCACCCCTCCCTATCTCTGTAATCTCCTCCAGCCCCACAACCCCCCGAGATGTCTGCGCTCTTCTAATTCTGCCCTCTTGAGCATCCTTGATTATAACTGTTCAACCATCGGTGGCTGTGCCTTCTGATGTTTGGGCCCTAAGCTCTGGAACTCCCTGCCTAAACCTCTCCACCTTTCTACCTCTGTTTCCTCCTTTAAGACGCTCCTTATAATCTACCTCTTTGACCAAGCTTTTGGTCATCTGCTGTAATTTCTTCTTATGTGGCTCAGTGTCAAATTTATTTGTTTTGTCTTATAACACTGCTAATGAAGAACCTTGGAATGTTTTACTACGTTATAAGATGTTGAGATTGCTGATTTTGGCTTGGTGACAGTCCCTTTAATTCCATAAATGCTACATGAGGATTCGAAAAGCTAGCTGCAGTCAAATTTCATACTTCCAGCCTAAATTAATGCTAAATCTTGGGAGGTTGTCTCAAAGGCAACAGGCTTGAGAGAGCAACCAAGCCATTTCATTCAAACACAAGCAATGATTATGTGACGGGTTCAATCATGCACATCACTGATAGCTCTGTTTGTGGGAGCTTGCTGTGCGCAAATTGGCTGCCAGGTTTCCTACATTACAACAGTGACCACACTCCAAAAAGTACTTCATTGGCTGTACAACGCTTTGGGATGTGGTGAGGTTGTGAAAGGCGCTATAGAAATGGAAATCTTTCTTTCTAGCTCTGTTTTGAACTGTTGTCAGTTACTTAAAACCAATAGGAGCCTCAGCAACATTGAATTGATCATATCGATGAGAATAAGTTTGGCATTTTCAAGTGTTATGTCAGAACGGTGTCGCTCCCAGACTGATGAGAAAATATATAAAGAAAGGAATCACTGTGTATATAAAATATTCATTCAAAGGAATGGAAATTTTGCAAACCTTTGATGATTTAGCCATCAGATAGTATAACTTGAATCGTAAATATTTATATGTTGCTTTACAGCACAAAAACAGGCCATTCGGCCCAACCGGTCCGTTTGTATGCTCCACATGAGCTTCCTCCCACCTTACTCCATCTCACCCCATCAACATAACCATCTGTTGTGTCTGCATGCCTGTTTACTGTGTGATGTCTGTAACACTGTTATGCAACACTGAATGTACCCTTACACTGTACACAACTTGCCTGTACACCAGAGGGTGCTACTGCTGGAGACCTAAGGGTTACCTGCACACTGCAGGTAACCCAGTATTAAAAAGGAACATACAGCTTGTTTTCCTCACTCAGGAGCTGCAAATAAAGGACTACAGGTCTACACAGTTTAAGTATCATACCCTGCCTCGTGGAGTCATTACTAAAGGAGCCTACATACACCATAACTGGCGACGGGAATACGAGGTCACGAACTACATGCTCAACATGTCTAACCTCAGCAACCTTCAGCAATTTACAGAGGGGGAAGATTGGGATGCTTTTGTGGAAAGATTGGAACACTTCTTTATAGCCAACGACCTGGACGGGGACACACCAGCTACACTACCGAACAAATGCAGGGCCATCCTGCTTAACAGTTATGGGCCTACCATCTACGGTCTCGTCAGGGACTTACTAGCCCCGGAGAAGATAACAACCAAGAGCTATGAGCAACTTGTAACAATCATACAGGAACAACTAAAACCGAAAGAAAGCATCCTCACAGCCAGGCACCGGTTCTACACTTAACAGCGACCTGAGGGCCAAAAAATTGCCAAGTATGCTGCACACTTAAGAAGACTAGCTGCACCATGTGATTTTGGCGACCACCTTAATGAAGCACTAAGAGACATATTTCTCATTGGAATCGGCCACGAAGGCCTCCTACACAAATTGCTCTCGGCTAACATCACGGTCACCCTGCAGAAAGCAATTCAAGTGAGCCAGGCCTACATGGTTTCGGCCAGTGACTCCAGGCGAAAACTGACCCAGGACTCTAAACCAGCGAGCGCAGTGCACTACATGGATACTTCTAAAGGCAGAAATGCTTCCCCGAGTCCCGCAACCCTGAGTCCGCCACATGGGGCAAACCGGATGGCCCCGTGCTGGCGCTGTGGAGGAAACCACAGGGCCCACCAGTGCCGTTACAAAAACTTTGCATGCAAAGGCTGCAAAGAGAAAGGGCACCTTCAGAGAATGTGCAGAAAAGGCTGTACTCACCGCGTCTCTGATGAGTTGGCTGATCACCGGGGCTCCGACATAGATGAAGGTGAAGCTGCTCACACCCTGGAAGAAGAGTATGGAATCTTTAGTTGCTCCAGATGGAAGTGGACATCGATGGGGTCCCAGTCTCCATGGAGATCGACACAGGGGCGAGCCAGTCTGTGATGAGCCAAATGACCTTTGAAAAAATGTGGATGTCTCCTGTCCAGGCAAAGCTGCTCACCTATAACAAAGGAAAAATCCAAATCGTTGGTAGCATAGACGTCCAGGTCTCCCAGGGCGGCGTGTTGAACAAACGCCCCCTGTGGATTGTAGCCGGCGACGGTCCCACGCTGTTGGGCAGGAATTGGATGAACTAGGTCCACATCAGGCGAAGTGGCGCTGTGGAAGAAAAGACCACCATAGCCCTCCTGCAGGAAAGCCAGGAAATGGCTGCAGCACCAGGAGAAACACTTGTAATCAAAATGGCCACCGCCATGCCACCAGTGAGCATGGAGGAGCATCACATGACATCGAGCGGCCAATCGGATTTGAAGGCTCCCTTAAAGGAGACCGGTAACCAAATAAATTTAAAGGGGAAGTTTCAACTATTTGAGTACACAGACTTTAAAGCTAAAGATGTGATTAAAGGGTGCAAGTATGAAAATGTATGCAATGTAACAATGAATTGTGATGCTGGTTTAACTAATGTGACTAATGATATGGATGCAGGTGTCAGTAAGGTAAAGAACACGTTTATTATGCTTAATAGTAATGATAGAGATTGTGAAATGCCTAATGTAACCATGTCTGTTGAAACCAGGACATCCAAAAGTGATGCAAATGCTCTAATGTATAATGTAGGCTCGACTATGTGTGATTAGAGCCAAGGTGTCATATACACTGGTAGGGCACTGTCAAAGGACATTGGGTCCTACAGGGTCCATGCTGATGCCAATGGAATTCCCCTGTGGGAGACCCCCAGGTCCAGCAGGCTACCTGACCATGTAGCCTGGACCTTTGGAACGAATGTGATGCCCCTTGCAGGACACACACACAGGCAGTGGGAGCAGACCCACTACAGGGACAGTGGTCAATGGGCAGCCCAGCCACCAACAATGGCAACCTGCACCAGACCAGCCCAAAAGCCCCTGGCCGCCAGGGCCAATACCAGGAGCATGAGGCCAATACCCTCCAGCTTCCCTGGCAAACCCTGGGATGACCTGACCCTCATCCCAATTGGTGGACAAGGTGCCCACCCAGTCTTGTGGCCCTGCCCACCACCCCACAACTACCCACATCACAGTGTATACACACCACCCACTGCTGCCGTGGCTACCTCCCCGAGGGATCCCACAACAGTGACACCCACTTGGTTTGTGTGTGGGAGGGGAAACATACGAGGCCAGCCTCAAGCACAGGGGTCACACCTGGCAACCACACAACCCTCACCACAACCTCCCTTAGCCCACCACTGATCACCTCCCCTGGTCATGACAATAAGGATGTGAAAAATGCTCAGGGGGGAGTATTGTTGTGTATGCATGCCTGTTTATTGTGTGATGTCTGTAACACTGTTATGCCACATTGAATGTACCCTTATACTGCACACACCTTACCGGTACACCAGAGGGTGCTGCTGCTGGAGACCTAGGGGTTGCCTGCACACGGCAGGTAACCCAGTATAAAAGGGAACTCACAGCTTGTTGTCGGTACTCGGGAGCTGCAAATAAAGGACTAAAGGTCTACAGAGTTTAAGTACCATACCCTGCCTCGTGGAGTCATTACTAAAGGTGCCTACATACGCTACACCTTTCTTCATGTTTATTTGCTTTTTTTTTAACTGTTGTATAAGTTTTCTTGGTAGGCAAAGACTGAAACAAGTTCTGGTGTTGCTGATTTTTGCAGATGGAGGCACGGGATAATTCCAGTAATTAGATTGATTAACAGAACAGGTTTTCTGTTTCTTAACCTGGGCCCATTGCGCAATGTTTACCTGCTGATCAGGGCTAGCGGAGAAATTCCTGAGGTAATACGGAGTGGGGACTTACCTTCGAGAAATAGGCCGAGCCTCACTCTGAACTCTAAATGGGGGTTTCCTCCACACCACCCCCCAACCCCCACACCAACCCCCAAACCACACCCCTACCCCAACCCCCCCCTCAAACCCACCCCCACTGCCTCCCCCACCCCCCCACTCTCATTGCCTCCCCCACCCCTAACGCCCCCCACCCTCACTGCCTCCCCCACACCCCACCATGCACCCCCTACCCCTAACGCCCCCCCCTCAATCCCCCAACCACACCGCCTCCACCACCCCTCATTGCCTCCCCCACCCCCACTGACTCCCCAACCCCTCATTGCCTCCCCCACCCCCCAACCCTACCCCCCACCACCTCCCCCACCCCCAGTTCTTTCTCTCAAAAAAGGAAGGCAGTGAATGTTTTGGGCCTTTTAAAAAAACCATTGGAGGTTGCATTGATTGAGCCTATACTCTCTGACATTTAAAAGAATGAGAGGTGATCCCATTGAAACATACAAGATTCTGAGAGGGATTGACATGGTAGATGCTGAGAGGTTGTTTCCCCTGGCTGGAGAATCTAGAACTTGGGGTCACAGTCTTGGATAAGGGGTCAGCCATTTAGGACTGAGATGAGGAGGAATTTCTTCTCTCAGAGGGTAGTGAAGCTCTGGAATTCTCTGTCCCAGAGGACTGTGTAAGCTGAGTGTCTGAATATATTCAAGGCTGAGATCGATATATTCCTGGACTCTAGGGGAATCGAGGGATATGGAGATCGGGCGGGAAAGTGGAGTTTATTTCGAAGATCAGCCATGGTCTTATTGAACGGCAGAGCAGGCTCGAGGGATCATAGGACCGACTCCTGCTCCGATTTCTTATGTCCTTATCCGACAGGTTTTCCTTTCCTCTTCCTGTGGGCTAAGAATGGCCCATGGTGGCATGACGTGAATCAGGAGCTCACTGTGTGGGGAAATCAGAGGCGCAATTTTACAACCTGTTAATCCATAGTATAGGTTTTTTACAGTATTCTCAGAGTTACACTCGAACAACAATGAGTTGGGATTGTTGACTAGGCCAAGAGGCTTGCTCGGCCACATCAAAGGGCAATTAAGAGTGAACCACAATGCTGGCCCGGGCTCCCACACCCATCCACGAGGCCCACTTTCACCCTTCAGAAAGCCAGTACACCTCGTCTACACTGATGCTGAACGCTGGCTCCTTGCGAGGCTGAGGAGCCAGGGGACAATGTAGCGAGGCCATGTCCCCTCCACATCAGTGGCCTAGCTAGAGGTGAACAGATATTCCGCCCCTAACAGGAGCCTCCAGTGTTACGGATGGTAGCCAGCAGAGCATACACTTGAGCACTTTGGCCCCAGTAGCACCACGCATATCGTTGACTGGAGGAAATATAATTCATTTATAGAACAGTCTTTGGGAGAAGAGAAACTGTGGCATTAGTCTTTGTGGATAAACAGTGAACGAACATGTGTTTACCGACCTGGAAGTTAACAAGGTGAAAAAGCAAATCTATCATTAACTGGAAGCTCTGCTATTCCCACACAGAGCAGTTGCAAAAGGCCATTTCTTGAGAAGGAAGCAACCGAGTGCTTAACTAGACCGTACATAACGAGGCAGCGAGCCTCTGGGACATTGCCACGGCTGGGTTCACTGAGGGGCAGGGAGAATCACGCAGCCCTTTAATGTAAATCAGCTTGATAGCTGCACAATGCTGGCGGGACTTTGGTTGGTTCAGAAACCATCAATTCCATTTATTTTTGTGCTGATTGAGGTGAGGGATGTGAGTGCAGAGCGATGGGACGGTTTTCCATTTCAGACAGTGGAGCTCCGGTTTTAAGCTAACCCTGCAGGTGGGGAAGGGGTGGGAATTGGGCCGGGAATGGGGCAGGAATGAGATGGGAATGGGGTGGGAACGGGTCAGGAATGGGGTGGGAGTGGGGTGAGAATGGGTCAGGAAGGGGGTGGGAATGGGTCAGGAACGGGGCAGCAATGAGTCAGGAACGGAGCAGGAATGGGTCAGGAAGGAGGCGGGAATGAGTCAGGAATGGGGCAGGATTGGAGTGGGAATAGGGCGGATGCCCGTTTTGCACCCTGCCCGATTTCACTCTCTATTGACTTCAGCGCAGCATAAAATCGGGCAGGTTGTAAACGGGCTCCCGGCACAAACCGGACCCTTTCCCGCCAGACAGGTCATGTAATGTCAGGGCTTCGGTGTCAGCACCAAGCGCTCCCACTGTAGCTTGCCTAAATCTTTCTCTACTCTGTCTCAATGATGTACCTCAGGTCCACTGTCTTTCCTGCTTTAGTGTGCACCAATTCCATCACCACATACCACACGGCCTCGCTGGGCAAGACTGAATCGTGCAACTCATAGGCAGTATGGGACTACGGCCCCTGAGGGCTGGGTGGAGATTGCCCACAATGACTGATGGGACATTCGGGCCATCAGTCTGGGCTGGATCTGGGCAGAGGGGTGACAGATCAGTGTGAAACTTACTGCACCAACATAGAATTATGCAGCACTGCCGGAGGCCTTGCTCTGAAATAGATCTATCCAGTGAGTCCCAATCCCCTTCACTTCCTCCATAGCCCTGTTAAAATATATATCCAATTCTCTTCTAAAAGTTACCATATAACCTGCTTCTGCCACCCTTTCAGGCCGAGCATTCCAGATCACAGCAACTCGCTGCATAAAAAAATTTCCTCATCTCCCTGTGACTTTTTTTTATAAACATGTTCCCTTAAAGCCCATCTCAATAAGATAGGCCTAAATCTGAAGCTCGACATTTTCTCTGCCCCTTAATGTCGACCTGAGCAAGGAGGCAGGGCCTCGGTTTAACTTCTCATGCGGAGGGCAGAATTTCTGACAATGCTGCACTGGCCCAGCACTGCACTGCATAGTGTCAGCCCAGATTGGGTACTCACGTCCCTGGAGTGGGTTTCAGCCCACGATCTTCCAACTCAATGCTACCAACCAAGACAATTGATTTCCATCAACAACCCAGCCACATGCTTCACTGTTGAAAGAAAGGAAAGACTTGCATTTATGTAGCGCCTTTCATGACCTCAGGACATCTCAAAGCGCTTTACAGCCAATGAAATACTTGTGAAGTGTAGTCACTGTTGTAATGGTGGGAGACGCGGCAGCCAATTTACACACAGCAAGCTCCCACAATTGGCAATGTGACATTGACCAGATAATCTGTGATGTTAATTGAAGGATAATATTGGCCAGGACACTGGGGATAACTCCCTTGCTCTTCTTCGAAATAGTGCCATGGGATCTTTTACATGCACCGAGAGAGCAGTCGGGGCCTCGGTTTAAAGTCTCTTCTGCAAGACGGCACCTCCAACAGTGCAGCACTCCCTCAGCACTGCACTGGGAGCATCAGCCTAGATTTCTGTTGCTCAAGTCTCTGGAGGGGGACTTGAACCCACAGCCTTCTGACTCAGAGCTCGAGGATGCTACCCACTGAGCCACAGCTGACTCACATCTCTTTTTATCCTTGTGTTCAAACCAGATTCACAAAGTCAATGGTCTAATCCACTGTGCATTCATTCATACAGGGAGACAGAGGGAAGTAGAATGGGGGTAGAAGCAAGAGCTAGAAAGAAGAAAAGTAAAAGTGGAGCGCAGAGAAACCCAAGGCAAAAAGCAAAAAGGGCCACATTACAGTAAAATTCTAAAGGGGCAAGTAAAATTGTAAAAAAGACAAGCCTGAAGGCTTTGTGCCTCAATGCGAGGAGTATTCATAATAAGGTGGATGAATTAACTGCACAGATAGTTATTAACGGATATGATGCAACTGGCATCACGGAGACATGACCAAGGCTGGGAACTCAACATCCAGGGATATTCAACATTCAGGAAGGATAGACAGAAAGGAAAAGGAGGTGGGGTAACGTTGCTGGTTAAAGAGGAAATTAACACAATAGTAAGGAAGGACATTAGCTTGGATGATGTAAAATCTGTATGGGTGGAGCTACGGAATACCAAAGGGCAGAAAACGCTAGTGGGAGTTCTGTACAGACCACCAAACAGTAGTAGTGAGATTGGAGACAGCATCAAACAAGAAATTAGGGATGCATGCAATAAAGGTACAGCAGCTATCATGGGTGACTTTAATCTACATATTGATTGGGCAAACCAAACTGGTAGCAATGCGCTGGTGGAGGATTTCCTGGAGTGTATTAGGGATGGTTTTGTAGATCAATATGTTGAGGAACCAACTGGAGGGCTGGCCATCTTAGACTAGGTAATGTGTAATGAGAAAGGACTAATTAGCAATCTTGTTGTGCGAGGCCCCTTGGGGAAGAGTGACCATAATGTGGTAGAGTTCTTCATTAAGATGGAGAGTGGCACAGTTAATTCAGAGACTAGGGTCCTGAACTTAAGGAAAGGTAACTTCGATGGTATGAGACGTGAATTGGCTAGAATAGACTGGCGAGTGATACTTAAAGGGTTGACGGTAGATAGGCAATGGCAAACTTTTAAAGATCACATGGATGAACTTCAACAATTGTACATCCCTGTCTGGAGTAAAAATAAAACGGGGAAGGTAGCTCAACCGTGGCTAACAAGGGAAATCCAAGGAAGAGGCATATAAATTGGTCATAAAAAGCAGAAAACCCTGAGGACTGGAAGAAATTTAGAATTCAGCAGAGGAGGACAAAGGGTTTAATTAGGAGGGGGAAAATAGAGTATGAGAGGAACTTTGCCGGGAACATAAAACCTCACTGCAAAAGCTTCTATAGATATGTGAAGAGAAAAAGATTACTGAAGACAAACGTAGGTCCCTTGCAATCAGATTCAGGTGAATTTATAATGGGGAACAAAGAAATGGCAGACCAGTTAAACAAATATTTTGGTTCTGTCTTCACGAAGGAAGACTCAAATAACCTTCCAGAAATACTAGGGGACCGAAAGTCTAGTGAGAAGAAGGAACTGAAGGAAATCCTTATTAAGCGAGAAATTGTGTTAGGGAAATTGATGGGATTGAAGGCCGATAAATCCCCGGAGCCTGATAGTCTGCATCCCAGAGTACTTAAAGAAATAGCCCTAGAAATAGGGGATGCATTGGTGATCATTTTCCAACAGTCTATCGACTCTGGATCGGTTCCTATGGACTGGAGGGTAGCTAATGTAACACCACTTTTTAAGAAAGGAGGGAGAGAGAAAACTGGTAATTATAGATCGGTTAGCCTGACATCAGAAGTGGGAAAAATGTTTGAATCAATTATTAAAGATGAAATAGCAGCGCATTTGGAAAGCAGTAACAGGATCGGTCCAAGTCAGTATGGATTTATGAAAGGGAAATCATGCTTGACAAATCTTCCAGAATTTTTTGAGGATATAACTGGTAGAGTGGACAACGGAGAACCAGTGGATGTGGTGTATTTGGACTTTCAAAAGGCTTTTGACAAGGTCCCGCAAAATTAAAGCATATGGTATTGGGGGTAATGTACTGACGTGGATAGAGAACTGGTTGGCAGACAGGAAGCAGTGTCAGAATAAATGGGTCCTTTTCAGAATGGCAGGCAGTGACTAGTGGGGTGCCGCAGGGCTCAGTGCTGGCACACCCAGCTATTTACAATATACATTAATGATTTAGATGAAGGAATTGAGTGTAATATCTCCAAGTTTGCAGATGACACTAAGCTGGGTGGTGGTCTGAGTTGTGAGGAGGACGCTGAGAGGCTGCAGGGGGACTTGGACAGGTTAGATGAGTGGGCAAACATATGGTAGATGCAGTTAATGTGGATAAATATGAGGTTATTCACTTTTGTGGCAAAAACACGAAGGCAGAATATTATCTGAATGGCAGCAGATTAGGAAAAAGGGAGGTGCAACGAGACCTGGGCGTCATGGTACATCAGTCATTGAAAGTTTTGCATGCAAGTACAGCAGGCGGTGAAGATGGAAAATTATATGTTGACCTTCATAGCTAGGGGAGTTGAGTATAGGAGCAGGGAAGTTGCTATAGTTGTACAGGGCCTTGGTGAGGCCTCACCTGGAATATTGTGTTCAGTTTTGGTCTCCTAATCTGAGGAAGGACGTTCTTGCTATTGAGGGAGTGCAGCGAAGGTTCACCAGACTGATTCCCAGAATGGCAGGACTGACATATGAGGAGAGACTGGATCAACTGGGCCTGTATTCACTGGAGTTTAGAAGGATGAGAGGGGATCTCATAGAAACATATAAAATTCTGACGGGACTGGGCAGGTTAGATGCAGGAAGAATGTTCCCAATGTTGGGGAAGTCCAGAACCAGGGGACATAGTCTAAGGATGAGGGGTAAGCCATTTAGGACTGAGATGAGGAGAAACCTCTTCATTCAGAGAGTTGTTAACCTGTGGAATTCTCTACCACAGAGAGTTGTTGATGACTGTTCATTGGATATATTCAAGAGGGAGTTAGATATGGCCCTTACGGCTAAAGGGATCAAGGAGTATGGAGAGAAAGCAGGAAAGTGGTACTGAGGTGAATGATCAGCCATGATCTTATTGAATGGTGGTGCAGGCTCGAAGGGCCGAATGGCCTGCTCCTGCACCTATTTTCTATGTTTCATTCAACCCATTCGCCCATCTCTCCAGCCAAATTTAAAAAAACATTTCACAAGGAACAAAAATGTCTTCACAAAACTCTTTTGTCCTCCTTCTCCAGACATGCCTCACTTCCTGGACTGGTTTGTCCCCGTCTACCTGATGATTTCCATCCTGATCCTGGTTGGGTTCGGCGCCTGCATTTACTACTTTGAACCTGGCCTACAAGAAGCCCACAAGTGGCGGACCCAGCGACCCATCACCGACAGGGAAGTGCGGAAAACCTTAATGATTCGGGACAATCTAGGCTTCAGGCCACCAGAGGTCTGACACGCCAACCAAGACCATCACACAGAGCCACTTGAACAACCATTAGCTTAATTTTTCAAAACGGTGGCGCACTTCTTGGGTAAAGTAATCCATAGAGCATTTAATAATAACCAAATTCTTTAAGTAGACCATGTTTACATGGCAGTTAAGATTTATTTTTAGCTTAAAATTGCGCTTAATGCCAATTGTGAGGCTGATTTGATGCCAATAGAAGGACAACCGACCATAATTAGTTTGGGCAACTACCTTGACACCGATAGTGGAGCTGCCATTTTCATCCATTATGGAGTGGCCAGCCCTGTAGATAATGGAATGGGTAATGGATGCGATATATTCTTTACGACATCACAAGCACACACATGCAAGATGGAACTTGTCAGGTGACCTAGTCACATGATGCTTTTATTGTATTTACATGAGCAGTTGCAGTACCGCAGTAGTCCACTAGGTGAAGCTCTATTACAATGGAAACCCCCGAAATTTGTTCTCACACTTTAAGTACAGCAACACCCCCGGCAGAGGAACAAAGATCCACTTAATGTAAACGACAAAGGATTGTTGGGGCCGGGAATTCGCTCCGAGCTGCTCTCGCTTCAGAATTTTGCCAAAGGTGTGGCGGAAAAATCCTGCTTGTTGTGCTTACAAGGTGGTGAGAGTGAAGTAATGGTAATCGAGCGGGAGCAGCTCCAGGGGAATTCCTGCCCTCTGGAATTTTATGCACCGTGATTAGCAGATGACAAACCAGCAACAGAACCATTAATAGGTCACGCAATGACCCTTCTCGGGCAAGCCTTTGTGCTGCAGATGTTCTGTAGAGTAACTAGGAAGGTAGAAAATGGAAGTGCAGTTAATGGAGGTCCAACGATATCCAAAGTGTCATAACTGCAACATTTACAAGGACGATGGTTATTAGATCAGGGAAGCTAAAAATCCACTCAGATTCGCCTATCTAGTTTTCATGAATCCAACAGTTGAAGAGACTTTGATCTTCTCTGTGTACTATTTTTAGTACAGGTCGAACCTCCTTTATCCAGAACTCCCTTATCCAGAACCACCCCTCGTCTAGAACCATTCCTGGCCACCAACTAGCTGGCGCATGTGCAGAACTCCAACATGAAAAAATTGAACAAAATGAAGTTCTTCCTCACTGCCGACTCCTGCAATCGCTGGCCTGACCCCGCGATCCACCGCCGCATTCCCAGCATGATCTCTCAGCTAGCCCCGATATGCCCTTGCTCAGCATCTGTACCATCCAATTTAATGTGACCACCCCTTGTCCGGAAAAATCCCTTATCCGAAACAGGCCAGGTCCCGAGGGTTCCGGATAAGGGAGGTTCAATCTGTACTTTGATTAGCAAGTTTGTTTTCACTTGCATGCTGCGCCATTTCAATGCAGTTGTCAATCCATAATATTCAGAGTACAGCGCAGAGAAAATTGAACCCCAAAAAGCTGACTTTGTCACACAAAGAATGATCAGCACTTGGATTGCTTTTCTGGAGTCAAAATCCCGACTGTGTCAGTTAAGGAACAGTTGAAAACTCCGGTGGAGAACATCTCTTTTCACAAGATAGAGGAAAATGTGGTGTGGTGGTGATATTCTGCCTCTAGGGGATGGAAGTTTGCATCGTTTGCGCCTCCCGTTAGCGGCTAACGAAGCACAAACAATGGGGCGGGGTGCTACCGCCGCCAGCGAAACTGTGTGGAGTTAGTGGAGGCGCCCTGGGCCGCTGTGCCGGCGATGATGGCCTCACCGCCATTTGCCACAATCCCGTTTCGCCCCACGGCAGAAATTGTGCAGCGCCCCCGTGAAGTCGTCGCGGGCGATGTCAGCGCCAGCCTGGTGGGTCGTGAATCGGGCCGGCACTCCGCTTGTGTGCCAGACTGCGACCACGACATCCCACATCCTCGCTGGTGTAGCGGAGGCCCCGCGCCCCACTGCAGAGCCTCCCCCTGGAACAGAAGGGGAAGTCCCTGTGCTCGCGCCAGCGCTAAGCGGAGAGGCCACGATGTTCGCTCCGCGATGGATGACCAGCCCGGTTCGCGATTCGTGAGGCTGGAGCAGGCATCGCCCGCGGCAGCCTTGTGGGGCGCTGGCCAATTTCCGCCGTGGGGCGAAAAGGGTTGGCCGTGCGTGGCGATGACGAAATCGGCGGAGGCTCAATGGCCCGGAGCGCTACCAGCAAGGGTGCGGCGCTACCATTTCCACACCTCCGCTAACTCCTGCGCAATTCTGCGGGAGCTGATAGCACCCCCTGGGGGAAAACACTTTTGCACCCCATTAGCGCCCCCCCAGAGGCGCCAACGCTAAGCGCAGAACCGGGGAATTTTGATCCCACGAGTCAATGGTCCTTTCATAGGACCAACCATCTAGTTTTAAATCTGCTGGGCACATTGCTGCCCCCCTCTCCCGCCCCACACCTCAACAAGATGATTATATACAGGTACAAGCCTCAGAACAAACCAAATCGGAGAGCTCATACACATCTTTAATTCACCTGTGACTATTCATTTTGTTGCATGAGAGAAGTTACTTTTTATTTTGACTGTGAAAGGAGGCAGTGGTACGTCATGCCCACAGGGACACACACAGGACGAGGCAATCAGTAACAAAAGACAGAGGGTGCCTTATGTTCAAAGCCCAATGGACAATGGGTGTGTGATATACAACATCTAACAAGGAAGGAAGGAAAGCCATTTGATATTTTGCAGGGATATTATTTTCAGAAAATACAGGGATAAGGGAAAAGCTCGAGTTGAATGTAGTACGGTTCAATAACTGAGATTATATTCTCCAGTCTACACTGACCCGTGAGTCACTGACCTGGTGAGATTACATGTGATATAATTCGGGGTCCTTTTAACAGGCTGCTTAGAAAAAAAAAACTATGCAAAAGTTCTGCTGTTTTAAAAGACACCCAGTTGCAACAAGCAATGTTGTTAACCCTTTGATGCTCAGCAGATGATTCAACGTCAGATGAGCCACTAAGTAAGGATTGGATTTAATATGAACTTATTCTGAAAATGCTGGGGTAACGGGTTCAGCATTTCCACTGCTGTGTTTGATCAAATTTCATTAGGAAGTGGAGATGGATCACAGTGCAATGTTTATAAAGAGGAAAATATTTCTCTATCTTCTTCATGATGGATAATAGGCAGACACTGGTGCTGATGGAGGCAGTGCGTGTGCTGGATGGAAGACGAAAGGCTCATTTATAGGTGCCATCCCCACCTTTATTGCGGACATGTCAAACTACAATCTGGGCTCTCACACCATGGGCTGAAGGGCCTCCTCCTGTGGTGTCGCTCTATCCGAGATCGGCTTGCTCACACAGACCAAGGCTCTGGCAGCCTTCCTGCCCCGAGGTCTCAGTATTCCAAGTGATGTATCAAACCCACTCAGCCATTGGCAGCTAACAGCATTGCTTTTAATAACGCTCTGTGAGAAACAGTTCAACGGAGGATGTCAGTTTGGACGTCAACTGAAATCTCTTCAGTTTTAAATTGCTCAGCAGAGCAGGCACACACAATGGGACTCATTCTGTGCACAGGGTCCCTTGGTACTCTGCTACTCACCATTCTGATTTCAGTACAAGTAATGGACAGAGGAGAACTTCCTCCAGATGATCTTTGCAAGATCTTGGTACTCTGCGCGATTAGAATTCTTCACCCAAACCCTCCTTTACCATCTTATGACCCTGGTGCAGAGCTGCTGGTTCATTTGGGGTGAGAGAGAGAGAGAGAAAAAGAAAGAATTATATTGCATTTATATAGCGCCTTTCACGACCACTGGACGTCTCAAAGCGCTTTACAGCCGATGAAGTACTTTTGAAGTGAGTCACTGTTGTAATGTGGGAAACGCGGCAGTCAACTTGCGCACAGCAAGCTCCCACAAACAGCAATGTGATAATGACCAGATAATCAGTTGTAGTGATGAGGGATAAATATTGGCCAGGACAACATTGGTCTGTAACATGACCACACAAAATGATGATTATTTTAAATATTGGGCCTTGAATGGTAAGGATAACAGCTTCATGATCTACAGTGATTGTCTCTGCATATCAAAGTTTCAACAACAAAATGCTGATCTGAGGCAAAATTTAATCTTAAACAATTTATCTGGATTTTTAGCCATAAAGAGAATTAAAATGAAGAAAAGGCGGCAGTGAAAATGGCAGATGTTGCTGATTTACCCAATGAACGTCCCGTGTCCACAGGGGAGCCCAGGACACAGCGCTGAAATTCATTCAGCACCATTGATTTTAAATGGGCTAACTCCTTCACTAAAACTATCTTTACCATTCCGGTAATTAACTCGTCATTATCACATTGCTGTTTGTGGGAGCTTTCTGTGCGTAAATTTGCTGCCACGTTTCCTACATTACAACAGTAACTGCACTCCAGAGGGATTTCAAATGAACGTCTTCAGCATTAATGAAGGACGGCAATGCCCCAAACTGGAATTTAGGCTCCAGACTTTAAACTGTATTTGATTTTTTAAACATTGACTTTAACCGTGCAGTTTGATATCGCTGCCATTGGAAATCAATGCAAGTCCTTTCGAATCAAGGTCTGATTTTTTTAAATCGAAATTTATTTGACTCATAACCTACTAAACCAGAAGTCCAGGTCGCCCAGATTGTGGGTTTCTACGTGATGTGGATTTGCTGTGGATTCCGCTTGGTTTAAGCGCTTCTGTCCTGCTGCCAAAATGCCCATCCGTTGACCGTTCACTTTAACCGTGAATCTCCCAGATGCTTGGAAGCTGAATGGAGCCCATTGTTTGAGTATTGGAAGAAGATGGCATTATTCCCGCAATACACTAACTGAAGCTTGCCCAGAGACTACAATAACTTTGCTTGCGTAAAATTAATTGAAGTAGCAGTTTTACAGTTATGTAAAACGAGCTTAGAATGCTTGTATGTTATTTATGATGAAACAGAAAACCAATGTATTGAAGCACCTTTTCTTGTTTAAAAGCCATAATAGTTATTTGTAGGGGTTGGCTGCAATAGCTTGTAAATCTTGATTAAATAGCGAATATACCACCTCCTAAACCAAACCCAATTAATTCACAGATCCAAGTTTAACACAATGCATGCAACACTCTCAATCCCAGCTCTGTAAACTCAGAAACTCGCCATAATAGATCCATTAAGCCAGGCAATGCAGTCCCAGACCATTCAGATTATCATAAATCAAGGCAACCTATACAGAGTCCCAATCTTCGACAGTACCTCCCAAACCTGCGACCCCTACCACCCACAAAGACAAGAGCAGCAGGCGCATGGGAACACCATCACCTCCAAAGCACACACCATCCTGACTTGGAAATATATCACCGTTCCTTCATTGTCGCTGGGTCAAAATCCTGGAACTCCCTCCCTAACAGCACTGTGGGAGTACTTCACCACACAGACTGCAGCGGTTCAAGAAGGTGGCTCACCACCACCTGCTCAAGGACAATTATGGATGGGCAATAAATGCCGACCTTGCCAGCGACGCCCACATTCATTGAACAAATAAAAAAATTGTAAACACAGCCCATTCAGATAATCTCAATCCAAACCCACCAGTGTGCGGAAAGGATAAATAGGGCGATCACAAGGACTTTAAACTAGCAAATGGTGGGGGCGGGGGGGGGGGGATTCAGGAGAAAATTGTAGTCGAAATAGTAGTTCAAAAACAAACAAAAAAGAGAGTAGAGTAACAGTCAGAAATTGTGCTTTAGGCACTACAGGTAAAGGGAAAACTAAAAGATGATGGGGCCAATTTTGATGAATTTACCACTCACTGCCCCCGACATTCCTCTGCTCGAACCGCCCAGTGCCACTTTCGACGTGGCCTGGAGCGGGTGGGAGGGGAGAGCCGCCGGGAAGCGCCCGCCGATGTCAGCGCACGGCCGATGCACGTAAGTGACCTCCCGCCCGCTGAGATGCCAGATTGGTGCGGGCAGGAGTCGACTGGAGTGGGCAGTGGACCACTGCGTGAAGGCTGTTCTGTCCTGAATAGTGAGTGCCAAAGTCCTGTAAAAAAGGTAAGTGGAATATTTTTTAATTATTTATTTACAGGGACTTACCTGGATGGGGTCCCCTGAAGGTCCTCAGATGTGTTTTTGTTGGTGATGATTTTTATTTTGACCTCTTTGACCCTCCATGGGCCCGACTCCATCCTCAGCGGCACTTGGGCGGCAAGCGCCTCTGCCGCCGAGAATGAGAGCTCCCGCCTGCTGCTGCCCAGATTGGCGGCGTATGTCGTTGATTTGCCACCCGCTGACCTTCGAGGGACCTCGGCGATGAAAATCCCGCCAAAAATACCGTCCGGTACCTCGGCGGCACTTGGGAGGGAGGAGGCCTTGACCAAATTCGGCCCCGTAAAGTGATTAAAACAGAAGAGACAAATAAGAAACATGTGAGTAAAACATCAGAGCTGAAGTTTAGGGTGTGGCCCAAATAAGCATTCTTTATACAAACGCACGGAGTATAGGGAATAAATTGAATGAACTGCAGGTGTGAAGTCAAATTGGAGGGGATGACATGGTAGCCATTACTGAGGCAGAGGTGAAAGAGTAGCCTGAGTGATTAAGAATGAAATTACTTCAATAATAAGAGAGGATACAAAGAGAGGTGGGCAGGAAGGGGAGAATATATGGGTAGAATTAAGTAATAGGAAAGGATTTAAGACTGTAGTAGGAGTTGTGTATAGGACCCCTGGTAGCAGCTGTGAAGTGCTAGATTGTATAAATGCAGAGATTAGACAAGCATGTAGTAAAGGCAGAGTGGTTTTAATGGGGATTTTAAATTCCATACAGATTGAGATAAGCAGACGAGCACCTATCAGAAAGGTAGTGAATTTCTTGAGTGTGTGTGGGATAGTTTTCTGCGACAATATGTCCTAGAGGCAACAAGGGGCCATATTAGATTTAGTAATGCGTAATGAGCCAGATTTAGTTAACAGCCTAACGGTGCGTGAACATTTATTTAATAGCGATCATAACAAGATTGAGTTCAACGTAGCGAAAGGGAGAAATGTGAAACAGCTACAGAGATTTTAGATTTAGATAAGACCGACTTCAACGGGATGGGATGGGTAAAATGACAAGATCAATGGGAGATGTTCCACAAATAATTTAACGTAATACAGAACCAGTTTATACCCCGAGGGGCAAGAGTTCTACGTGCCAAAAACCAGCCATGGGCGACTAAAGTAAAGGACAGCAAAAACTAAAAGAAAAAGTATACAAAAATGCAAAAAATAGCACAAATCCTGGCGAATGGGAAA
Organism: Pristiophorus japonicus; assembly: GCF_044704955.1. Lineage (NCBI taxonomy): Eukaryota > Metazoa > Chordata > Chondrichthyes > Pristiophoridae > Pristiophorus > Pristiophorus japonicus. The sequence goes on from NC_091995.1 coordinate 78,082,909, forward strand.
GATACAAAGAACAGAAAAGGGACACAAAACAGATAGTAAGAGCTACAAAAAGGGAGTATGAAAAGAAACTTGCAAAGGATATCAAAATCAACAATTACATTCGGAGAAAGAGAATAGTCAGGAGCAACGTTGGCCCCTTAAAAACTGCAAGTGGTGATATTGTCGATGATAATAAGGAAATGGCGGCATGTTGAATAATTACTTTGCATCAGTATTTACAGTAGTGGAAGAGGATAGCATGCCGGAAATCCAAAGGAAACTAATATTGAATGAGGGATAGCGACTCAATAAAATTAACGTAAGTAAAATAACAGTAATGAAGAAAATAATGGCACTAAAGAGTGACAAGTCCCCAGGACCTGATGGTTTCCATCCCAGGGTTTAAAGGAAGTAAGTGAGAACATTGCAGATGCCCTAACTATAATCTTCCAAAGTTCTGTCGATTCAGGAACCGTCCCTTTGGATTGGAAAATTGCGCATGTCACTCGGTTTTTTAAGAACGGCGATGAAGGGAAACCAGGGAATGATAGACCAGTTAGCCTAACATCTGATGTCGGGAAATTTCGAGAGTCTATAATTAAGGATAGGGTGACTGAACACCTCGAAAATTTTCAGTTGATCAGTGAAAGAAAGATCATGTCTGACAAACCCGACTGAATTTTTTAAGAGGTGACTAAAGTAGTGGACAGGGGAATGTGTATGGATGTTATTTATAAGGACTTCCAGAAGGCTTTTGATAAATGCCTCATAAGAGACTGTTAACCAAGGTAGAAGCCCGTGGAATTGAGGGCAAATTATTGACCTGGTTAAGGAATTGGCTGAGCCGTAGAAGACAGGCAGTAGGGATAATGGGTCGGTTCTCAAATTGGCAGGATGTGACTAGTGGTGTCCCATTGTGATCCGTGTTAGGGCCTCAACTATTCACAGTATTTATTAACAACTTGGATGATAGCATAGAGAAGTCATATATCCAAATTTGCCGATGACACAAAGATAGGCGACATTGTTGGTAATGTCGATGAAAGCATAAAATGACAAAGATATATTAATATATTAAGTGAATGAGTAAAACTGTGACAAATGGATTTGTATGTAAACAAATGTGAGGTTATCCACTTTGGATCTAAAAAGGACAGAACAAGATATTTTGTAAATAGTGACAAGCTAAAAACAGTGGAGATCCAGGTACATAGATCATTAAAATGTCATGGACAGGTATAGAAAATAATCAGAAAGGCTGATTCTACAGGACTAGAATACAAGGGGGTAGAAGTTGTGCTGCAGCTATACAAAGCCCTGGTTAGACCACACCTGGAGTACTGTGAGCAGTTCTGGGCACCACACCTTTGGAAGGATATATATGTCTTGGAGGGAATGTAGCATAGGTTTACCAGAATGATACCTGGACGACAAGGGTTAAGTTACAAAGAGAAATGACACAAATTAGGGTTGTGTTCCTTAGAATTCAGAAGGGGTGATCTGACTGGTTTGTCAAGATATTAAGGGGAAGATAGGGTTGATAGAGAAAAACTATTTCTGCTGGTTGGGGATTCTAGGACTAGGGGACATAGTCTAAAAATTAAAGCCAGACCTTTCAGGAGTGAAATTAGAAGACACTTCTACACACAAAGGATGGTAGAAGTTTGGAATTCCCTTCCACAAATGGTAATTGATGCTGGATGGTTTGTTAATTTTAAATCTGAGATTGATAGCTTTTTGTTAGTTAAAGGTATTAAGGGATATGGGCCAAAGGTGGGTACATGGAGTTAGGTCGCAGGTCAGGCATGATCTCATCGAATGGCAGAATATGCTCGAGGTGCTGAATGGACTCCACCTGTTCCTATATTCCGATGTATGGATGATTCCGAAATAAACTCCTCCATTCTGATAATTCCAGTACAAACCCACCCATATAAATAATCCCAATCCAAACCATTCACCTCGTCCCAATGTAAATCCAATCCATTCAGCCTGCTGTGGATCATTCATCAATTACAATCCATCTTTTGGGTAATGTTAATTCAACACAATGCCACCCATTCAGCAAAGTCAACACATTAAGCCAATTACAATATTGAACTAATCCTGCTCACAGCTGCCCCATGTAATGAAATCCAATCGAAGCATGCCCATCAAACCCGCTCAATTCTCAGTGAGCTCATTGAGGCAAATAAATGTTACAAAACCATGCTTTAATTCTTTGAAAAGTGCAATATTTAACCCACATCCCGTGTTCTCTGTATCAGACTGCAGCAAATACCTAATTGTGTAAAATGTATGCTCAACCTGAGTTTACTCACAAAGTGTAGACATATATTTTCATATTTGCAGAAACAGGTTACTCAGTCCACAAGCTCTGATACATCTTTTAAGTATGTCTTCAATTAAAATATTTTGCCTCATCTATCTGTTTTCTTTCTTTTTTATATAAGACTTTTGCAAAACATATAAGAGTACAAATACAAACACAAGTGGGTAACACTTTAAAGTGAGACACAAGAACAAGGTATAAAGCGGGAGAATAGTAAAACAAAAACAGACACACTTAGGCCCACTCAGGTTTTTCCATCCCATTGTCTAGAATATCTTTCACGTCACTTTGGCGAATGGCCTGATCGAGTCAATTCTTGGGAGCGGGTAACGAAAGGAAGGAGGAAGAAAAGGGACCATGAGATGCAGAGAGACGTGAATCGCAGAGTTGCCCCAACCAGAAGAAATGAGGAAACACAAAACCGAAATCCTAGAACCTTACCCTTGTCCCAATGGATCTATCCTTGTATTGTGCTGGTGTCAATCAATGTTTCCTGCCCTTTGCTCATTGGGATTGATTGTCAATAACCCAGATGTTTATCGGGTTTTAACGGATTCACCTTTTATTTTTCTGCCCCTTACAAGTGAAAATGTTGCCGCCTGCACTGATGCCCCAGGCTGGCGCTGTTCATCCCATCAGGACCATTTCTGTTCTGTCTGAGGAAAGAACGGAGTCTGCTGAATGACTCCACTCAACACAGCCATTTCCCTTTAACCACACACTGCCGAAGATTGCACACTACATGACTTGTGTTCCCATAGTAACCATGTTGACTCCAACCAACAGGAGGCCTGAAACAAACAATGGTCCCGATAATCACAGCCAGGAGGGACTCCGTCAGCTAATGGTTTCCTTTGGGCCAGATGATGTGTGTTTACCCAGTGCAAAACAATTTTAATTTATATAGCGCCTTTAACGTAGTAAAACATCCCAAGGCACTTTACAACAGAGTTATAAGACAAAACAAGGGCAGACATCGATGACGAGGTTCAACATCGCCTCCAGTGCACCAGCACAGCCTTCAGCTGCCTGAGAAAGAAAGTGTTTAAGATCAGGACCTCAAATCTGGCACCAAGCTTATGGTCGACAGGGCTGTAGTGATACCCACCCTCCTATATGGCTCAGAGACGTGGACCATATACAGTAGACACCTCAGATCGCTGGAGAAATACCACCAGCGCTGCCTCCACGAGATCCTGCAAATCCCCTGGGAGGACAGATGCACCAACGTTAATGTTCTCAATCAGGTCAACATCCCCAGCATTGAAGCACTGACCACTCGACCAGCTCCGTTGGGTGGGCCACATTGTCTGCATGCCTGACACGAGACTCCCAAAACAAGCGCTCTATTCAGAACTCCTACACGGCAAGCGAGCCCCAGGTGGGCAGAGGAAACATTTCAAGGGCACCCTCAAAGCCTCCTTGATAAAATTCAACATCCCCACCAACACCTGGAATTCCCTGACCAAAAGACCGCCCTAAGTGGAGGAAGAGCATCCGGGAGGGCACTGAGCACCTCGAGTCTCGTCGCTGTGAGCATGCAGAAACCAAGCGCAAGCAGCGGAAAGAGCATGCGGCATCCCAGACTCCCCACCCTCCCTTTCCTTCAATGACTGTCTTCCCATCTGTGACAGAGACTGTAATTCCTGTGGAAGTATGTCTTCTCGATTTCAAGGGACTGCCTATGATGATGATTGGGCCCAGATGATGTGTGTTTGAAGATATCCCAACAAAGAATTACAATTTTTTTTTAACCCAATGCAGAACAACAACAACTTTAATTTATATAGTGCCTTTAACGTAGGAAAACATCTCAAGGTGCCTCGCAGCAGTGTTATAAGACAAAACAGATAAATTTGACACCAAGCCACATAAGAAGAAATTACAGCAGATGACCAAAAGCTTGGTCAAAGAGGTAGGTTTTAAGGAGCGTGTTAAAGGAGGACAAAGGGCTGGGTACAGACTGAGCATTGTTTGAGTTTTGGGATGCAATTGTCCTCACCCTTTGCTCCATGTAAGCCAGCTGCTGTGCTTTTCAGATGTGCCTGACGTAATCTTGGCTGAAGCTGGCTATTTTCAGGGTTTAAATATGTCAAAGGAACAAAGAACTTCGATAAAGCATTTCTATAGCACCTTTCACGTCCCTGGAACATCCCAAAGTGCCTCACAGCCAATAAAGTACTATTTGAAGTGTAGTCATGGTTTTAATGTAATCACAGCAGCCAATTTGCGCACAGCACGCTCCCACAAATAGCAATGTGCTAAATGACTAGTATTTTGTTTTACGATTGGTGTTTGTCGAAGGGTAGATGTTGAGCGGGACACAGGGAGAACTCCCCATCTCTTTTGAGAGCTTTGGGATCTTTTATGCCCAGCTAGGTGGGCAGACGTCGCATCCAAAAGACAGCACCTCCGACAGTGCAGCGCTCCTTCAATACTACATCAGGTATGTCAGCCTGGATTATGGGCTCATGTCTCATGGCTTGCATCCATAATCTTCTGGCTCAGAGGTGAGAGTGCTACCCACTGAGCCATGGCTGACACTAGCCATGGTCTATCTGAGATGTAAGATGCTTTCATTTTATTCTAATACAGGTACTCAGCTCAGATACCACCATATATTGTATGGGGTATTGTCTTATTCTAGTGGTACACTGCCGGACTGAATGAACGATACCTGGTTCTCTTGAACGAGCAGCTCATTAGGCCAGTTGCTTTTCCCATCCTTCTTTATAAAACTCATGTTGATATACTTGCAATTGAGGGAGTGCAACGAAGATCATCAGACTGATTGCTGGGATGAGGGGATTGTCCTATACGGAGAGATTGAGTAGACTGGGCCTATATTTTAGAAGAAAAAGAGGTGATCTCATTGAAAGGGAAGTGGAGCTGAGTCCATGATCAGATCAGCCATGATCTTATTGAATGGCGGAGCAGGCTCGACCTTGTGGACACAGTTTGAACTTAGAACTTGTTGTGTATGGAGAAAGAGTCAGACTGAACACTGTGAGCTCAAAGTAAAATGTGACCTTAGTCTTTTATTGCAGGTCTCCAGGGTGCCTCTCCAACCTGTGAAGCCTTCTTAAATACCTGTGCTCCCAAGGGATTATGGGATCCAATGGGACTCTGGGGAATGAGTCCTCTGGTGGCTGTACAGAGTAAATACAAGTCCACATAGAGAACAACATTCCCCCCGCCCCTCCCCACCAAAGTCAATAGTGTAACTATTTACAATGTGAGTCGATCTGGGGCCCTTCTTGCCCTGGTTAATCGTCTTGGTGTGAAAGCTGGTGTTGTTGAATCATTTGTTGGGCCCTCGCTAGGCTGCTGTGTTACTGGCCTTGCTGCGCTGCCTGGTGTATTGGGCCCTGCAGGGCTGTTGTGGATGATGGGTTCTGCTTAGTGGGCAACCGTGGTGTTGGTTGCCACTGGTGGGTGTGTTGGGGGATCAAAAAAAAGGTAGGGTCCAAGGTGGGTTGCTCAGGGTAGTCTGTGAATCTGAGTTTGATTCCGGTGAATGAGTCCATTTGAAAGTTTGACCCGAAACACGCTGCTCTCCTCTTTAGCCACGACAGTGCCGGGAAGCCACTTGGGACCTTGTCCATAATTTAATACAAATACAAGATCATTGACTTCAATCTCGCGTGATACATTTGTGCTATCATAGTATGCACTTTGTTGAAGCCGCCTGCTCTCTACCTGTTCATGTAGATCAGGGTGAACTAACGAGAGCCTTGTCTTAAGTGCTCTTTTCATGAGCAATTCAGCAGGTGGGATCCCAGTAAATGAGTGTGGTCTCGTGCGGTAGCTAAGCAGGTCTCAGGATAGGCAAGTCTGCAGTGAGCCTTCAGTTACCCTCTTCAAGCCTTGCTTGATGGTTTGCACTGCTCTCTCTGCCTGACCATTTGGACGCTGGTTTAAACGGGGCAGATGTGACATGTTTGATCCTGTTACGGGTCATGAATTCTTTGAACTCAGCACTGGTAAAATATGGCCCATTGTCGTTCATCAGGACATCAGGTAAGCCGTGTGTGGCAAACATGGCCCGTAGGCTTTCAGTGGTGGCAGCAGACGTGCTACCCAACATTATCTCACATTCAATCTACTCGAAGTACACGTCTACAACAAGGAACATTTTACCCAAGAATGGGCCTGCATAGTCGACGTGTTCCCTAGACCACAGTTTGGAGGGCCATGACCATAAACTTAGCAGCGCCTCCCTGGGTACATTGATTAACTGCGAGCATATATTACATCTGTGAATGCAGGACTCTAAGTCCGCATCGATACCGGGCCACCACACGTGGGATCTGGCTTTCGCTTTCATCATTACGATGCCTGGGTGGGTACTGTGGAGGTCATTGATGAAGGTGTCTCTGCCCTTCTTGGGGACCACTACTCGATTGCCCCACAGAAGGCAGTCTGCCTGTATAGACATTTCATCTTTGCGCCGCTGGAAAGGCTTTATCTCTTCCTGCATTTCCACTGGGACACTGGACCAGCTCCCGTGAAGCACACAGCGTTTGACTAGAGAAATAAGGGGTCCTGGCTTGTCCAGGTTTTGATCTGCCGGGCAGTGATGGGTGATTGCTCACTCTCAAATACTTCCATAACCATGGCTAGATCTGCGGGCTGCGCAATTTCCACCCCCGTGGTGGACAATGGCAGCCTACTGAGAGCATCGATGCAGTTTTCTGTGCCTGGCCTGTGGCGGATAGCGTAGTTGTATGCGGACAACGTGGGCGCCCATCTCTGGATGTGGGCCGATGCGTTGGTATTTATCCCTTTACTCTCGGAAAACAGGGATATAAGTGGCTTATGGTCAGTTTCCAATTCGAAATATTGATGCATTTTCTTTACCCGATAGACACACGCTAATGCTTCTTTTTCAATCATGCTGCAGGCTCTCTCGACCGTAGACAGACATAAGCAACCGGTTGCAATTTCTCGAAATCATTAGTTTTTTGCATTACACACCCAACGCCATATGACGACACATCACATGCTAGTACCAAACACTTACATGGATCATACAACACAAGCAATTTGTTTGAGCATAAAAATTTTCTCGCTTTTACAGAGGCACTTTCTTGGCTTTTGCCCCAAACCCATTCGCCCCCTTTTCGTAGTAAGACATGTAGTGGTTCTAACAGGGTGCTGAGACCTGGTAAGAAGTTACCAAAGTAGTTCAAGAGTCCCAGAAACGACCGCAGCTCCGTCACATTCTGTGGCCTCGGTGCGTTCTCGATTGCCCCTGTCGTCACGTTGGTGAGCCTGATGCCATCTGCCGCAATCCTCCTTCCCACGAACTCCACTTCAGGCGCCAGGAAAGCGCACTTCGAGCGTTTTAACCTGAGCCCCACGCGGTTGAGTCGACTAAGAACCTCCTCCAGGTTCTGCAGGTGCTCGACTGTATTCCGACCTGTGACCAAGGTGTCATCCTGGAAGACCACGTTGTGCGGGACCGACTTCAGTAAACTTTCCAGATTTCTCTGGAATATCACCGCCGCTGATCGGATTCCAAACGGGCATCTGTTATAAAGAAAAAGACCTTTGTGCGTGTTGATGCAGGTGAGGGCCTTCGATGATTCCTCCAGTTCCTGCGTCATGTAGGCTGAAGTCAGATCCAGCTTTGTAAACGTCTTTCCTCCCACCAGCATTGCAAAGAAGTCGTCGGCTTTTGGTAGTGGGTATTGGTCCTGTAGGGAGAAACGATTGATAGTTACTTTATAATCGCCACAGATTCTGACGGTCCCGTCTCCCTTGAGGACTGGGACAAAAGGACTGGCCCACTCGCTGAACTCGATCGGTGATATGATGCCCTCTCTTTGTAGCCAGTCTAACTCGATCTCTATCCTTTCTCTCATCATGTACGGTACTGCTCTCGCCTTGTGATAGAAACATCGAAAATAGGTGCAGGAGTAGGCCATTTGGCCCTTCGAGCCTGCACCACCATTCAATAAGATCATGGCTGATCATTCCTTCAGTACCCCTTTCCTGCTTTCTCTCCATACCCCTTGATCCCCTTAACCGTAAGGGCCATATCTAACTCCTTCCTGAATATATCCAATGAACTGGCATCAACAACTCTCTGCGGCAGGGAATTCCACAGGTCAACAACTCTCTTGAGTGAAGAAATTTCTCCTCATCTCAGTCCTAAATGGCCTACCCCTTATCCTAAGACTATGTCCCCTGGTTCTGGACATCCCCAACATCGAGAACATTCTTCCCGCATCTAACCTGTCCAATCCCGTCAGAACATGTTTCTCTGAGATCCCCTCTCATTCTTCTGAACGCCAATGAATAAAGGCCCATTTGATCCAGTCTCTCCTCATATGACAGCCCAGCCATCCCTGGAATCAGTCTGGTGAACCTTCGCTGCACTCCCTCAATAGCAAGAATGTCCTTCCTCAGACTAGGAGACCAAAACTGAACACAATATTCCAGGTGAGGCCTCACTAAAGCCTTGTACAACTGCAGTAAGACCTCCCTGCTCCTATATTCAAATCTCCAAGCTATGAAGGCCAACGTACCATTTGCCTTCTTTACCGCCTGCTGTACCTGCGTGCCCACTTTCAGTGACACCCAGGTCTCGTTGCACCTCCCCTTTTTCTAGTCTTCCGCCATTCAGATAATATTCTGCCTTCGTGTTTTTGCCCCCAAAATGGATAACCTCACATTTATCCACATTATACTGCATCTGCCATGCATTTGCCCACTCACCTAATCTGTCCAAGTCACCCTGCAGCCTCTTAGCATCCTCCTCACAGCTCACACCGCCACCCAGTTTAGCGTCAGCCGCAAACTTGGAGATATTACACTCTATTCCTTCATCCAAATCGTTAATGTATATTGTAAAGAGCTGGGGTCCCAGCACTGAGCCCTGCGGCACCCCACTAGTCACTGCCTGCCATTCTGAAAAGGACCCGTTTATCCCGATTCTCTGCTTCCTGTCTGCCAACCAGTTCTCTATCCACGTCAGTACATTACCCCGAATACCATGCACTTTGATTTTGTACACCAATCTCTTGTGCGGGACCTTGTTAAAAGCCTTTTGAAAGTCCAAATACACCACATCCGCTGGTTCTCCCTTGTCCACTCTAATAGTTACATCCTCAAAAAATTCCAGAAGATTCGTCAAGCATGATTTCCCTTTCATAAATCCATGCTGATTTGGTCCAATTCTGTCGCTGCTTTCCAAATGGGCTGCTATTTCATCCTTAATGATTGATTCCAACATTTTCCCCACTACTGATGTCAGGCTAACCGGTCTATAATTACCCGCTTTCTCTCTTCCTCCTTTTTTTAAAAGTGGCGTTACAATAGCTACCCTCCGGTCCATAGGAACTGATCCAGAGTCGATAGATTGTTGGAAAATGATCACCAATACATCCACTATTTCTAGGGCCACTTCCTTAAGTACTCTGGGATGCAGACTGTCAGGACCCAGGGATTTATCGGCCTTTAATCCCATCAATTTCCCATATACATTTTCCTGCCTAATAAGGATATCTTTCAGTTCCTCATTCTCACCAGACCCACTGTCCCCTAGTACATTCGGAAGGTTATTTGTGTCTTCCTTTGTGAAGACAGAACCAAAGTATTTGTTCAATTGGTCTACCATTTCATTGTTCCCCATTATAAATTTACCTGAATCCGACTGCAAGGGACCTACGTTTGTCTTTACTAATCTTTTTCTCTTCACATATTTATAGAAGCTTTTGCAGTCAGTTTTTATGTTCCCGGCAAGCTTCCTCTCGTACTCTATTTTCCCATTCTTAATTAAGCCCTTAGTCCTCCTCTGTTGAATACTAAATTTCTCCCAGTTCTCAGGTTTGTTGCTTTTTCTAGCCAATTTATATGCCTCTTCCTTGGTTTTAACACTATCCTTAATTTCCCTTGTTAGCCATGGTTGAGCCACCTTCCCAGTTTTATTTTTACTCCAGACAGGGATGTACAATTGCTGAAGTTCATCCATGTGATCTTTAAATGTTTGCCATTGCTTATCCACCGTCAACCCTTTAAGTATCCTCCGCCAGTCTATTCTAGCCAATTCACACCTCATACCGTTGAAGTTACCTTTCCTTAAGTTCAGGACCCTAGTTTCCGAATTAACTTTGTCACTCTCCATCTTAATAAGGAATTCTACCATATTATGGTCACTTTTCCCCAAAGGGCCTCACACAACAAGATTGCTAATCAGTCCCTTCTCATTACACATCACCCAGTCTAGGATGGCCAGCTCCTTGGTTGATTCCTCGACATATTGGTCTAGAAAACCATCCCTAATACACTCCAGGAAATCCTCCTCCACCGCATTGCTACCAGTAAGGTTAGCCCAATCTATATGTAGATTAAAGTCGCCCATAATTACTGCTGTACCTTTATTGCACACATCCCTTATTTCTTGTTTGATGCTGTCCCCAACCTCACTACTACTATTTGGTGGTCTACACACAACTCCCACTAGCATTTTCTGCCCTTTGGAATTCTGCAGCTCCACCCATACCGATTCCACACCATCCAGGCTAATGTCCTTCCTTACAGTTGCATTGATTTCCTCTTTAACCAGCAACGCACCCCGCCTCCATTTCCTTTCTGTCTCTCCTTCCGAAATGCTGAATACCCTTGGATGTTGAGTTCCCAGCCTTGGTCACCCTGGAGCCATGTCTCCGTGATGCCAATCACATCGTATCCGTTAACTGCTATCTGCGCAGTTAATTCATGCAGCTTATTCCGAATACTCCTCGCATTGAGGCACAGAGCCTTCAGGCTTGTCTTTTTAACACACTTTGCCCCTTTAAAAAAGGAGGGAGAGAGAAAACAGGGAATTATAGACCGGTCAGCCTGACATCGGTAGTGGGTAAGATGATGGAATCAATTATTAAGAATGTCATAGCAGCGCATTTGGAAAGAGGTGACATGATAGGTCCAAGTCAACATGGATTTGTGAAAGGGAAATCATGCTTGACAAATCATCTGGAATATTTTGAGGATGTTTCCAGTAGAGTGGACAAGGGAGAACCAGTTGATGTGGTATATTTGGACTTTCAAAAGGCTTCCGACAAGGTCCCACACAAGAGATTAATGTGCAAAGTTAAAGCACATGGGATTGGGGGTAGTGTGCTGGCATGGATTGAGAACTGGTTGTCAGACAGGAAGCAAAGAGTAGGAGTAAATGGGTACTTTTCAGAATGGCAGGCAGTGACTAGTGGGGTACCGCAAGGTTCTGTGCTGGGGCCTAAGCTGTTTACACTGTACATTAATGATTTAGATGAGGGGATTAAATGTAGTATCTCCAAATTTGCTGATGACACTAAGTTAGGTGGCAGTGTGAGCTGCGAGGAGGATGCTATGAGGCTGCAGAGTGACTTGGATAGGTTAGGTGAGTGGGCAAATGCATGGCAGATGAAGTATAATGTGGATAAATGTGAGGTTATCCACTTTGGTGGTAAAAACAGAGAGACAGACTATTATCTGAATGGTGACAGATTAGGAAAAGGAGAGATGCAACGCGACCTGGGTGTCATGGTACATCAGTCATTGAAGGTTGGCATGCAGGTACAGCAGGCGGTTAAGAAAGCAAATGACATGTTGGCCTTCATAGCGAGGGGATTTGAGTACAGGGGCAGGGAGGTGTTGCTACAGTTGTACAGGGCCTTGGTGAGGCCACACCTGGAGTATTGTGTACAGTTTTGGTCTCCGAACTTGAGGAAGGACATTCTTGCTATTGAGGGAGTGCAGCGAAGTTTCACCAGACTGATTCCCGGGATGGTGGGACTGACCTATCAAGAAAGACTGGATCAACTGGGCTTATATTCACTGGAGTTCAGAAGAATGAGAGGGGACCTCATAGAAACTTTTAAAATTCTGACGGGTTTAGACAGGTTAGATGCAGGAAGAATGTTCCCAATGTTGGGGAAGTCCAGAACCAGGGGTCACAGTCTAAGAATAAGGGGTAAGCCATTTAGGACCGAGATGAGGAGAAACCTCTTCACCCAGAGAGTGGTGAACCTGTGGAATTCTCTACCACAGAAAGTAGTTGAGGCCAATTCACTAAATATATTCAAAAGGGAGTTAGATGAAGTCCTTACTACTAGGGGGATCAAGGGGTATGGCGAGAAAGCAGGAAGGGGGTACTGAAGTTGCATGTTCAGCCATGAACTCATTGAATGGCGGTGCAGGCTAGAAGGGCCGAATGGCCTACTCCTGCACCTATTTTTCTATGTTTCTATGTTTTGAATCTTGCTGTAATGTGGCACTTTTTGCTTTTTGCCTTGGGTTTCTCTGCCCTCCACTTTTACTATTCTCCTTTCTATCTTTTGCTTCTGACCCCCTTCTATTTTCCTCTGTCTCCCTACATAGGTTCCCATCCCCCTGCCATATTCATTTAACCCCTCCCCAACAGCACTAGCAAACACTCCCCCTAGGACATTGGTTCCGATCCTGCCCAGGTGCAGACCATCCGGTTTGTACTGGTCCCACCTTCCCCAGAACCGGTTCCAATGTCCCAGGAATTTGAATCCCTCCCTTCTGCACCATTTCTCAAGCCAAGTATTCATCTGAGCTATCCTGCGATTCCTACTCTGACTAGCACATGGCACTGGTAGCAATCCTGAGATTACTACTTTTGAGATCCTGCTTTTTAATTTAACACCTAGCTCCCTAAATTCGTCTCATAAGATCTCATCCCGTTTTTTACCTATATCGTTGGTACCTATATGCATCACGACAACTGGCTGTTCACCCTCCCTTTTCAGAATGTCCTGCACCCGCTCCGAGACATCCTTGACTCTTGCACCAGGGAGGCAACATACCATCCTGGAGTCTCAGTTGTGGCCGCAGAAAGCCTATCTATTCCCCTTACAATTGAATCCCCTATCACTATCGCTCTCCCACTCTTTTTCCTGCCCTCCTGTGCAGCAGAGCCAGCCACGGTGCCATGAACTTGGTTGCTGCTGCTCTCCCCTGATGAGTCATCCCCCTCAACAGTACCCAAAGCAGTGTTTCTGTTTTGCAGGGGGATGACCGCAGGGGACCCCTGCACTACCTTCCCTGCACTGCTCTTCTTGTTGGTCTTCCATTCCCTATCTGGCTGTGGACCCTTTACCTGTGGTAAGACCAACTCACTAAATGTGCTATTCACATCATTCTCAGCATCGTGCATGCTCCAGAGTGAATCCACCCACAGCTCCAGCTCCGCAATGCGGTCCGTCAGGAGGCGGACACACTTCCCACACACCTAGTCATCAGGGACACCGGAAGTGTTCCTGACTTCCCACATAGTACAGGAGGAGCATAACACGTGTACGAGCTCTCCTGCAATGACTTAACCCTTAGATACACTTAAATTGGCAACAATAATGCTAAAAGTTAATTACTGATATATATAAGGACGGGAGAGTGGAGAGCACCAGTTCCAACTGTCGCAGGAGATGGATGGATGGGTCCCGCCCCCAGAATTAAGTGGATCTGCACTTTTGCTCCTTGGCATTTCCCGATGCCTGGTTCGAACAGTGAAGGAAATTTGTTTAAGACCTGGGAACACGAAGTGTCGTCAGCGGGCGATGACGCTCAGACATCGTCCCAGTTCCAGCGTATCTTTCCTAGCCAGCTCCTGCCGAGCAGCGTGGGACCATTGCCCGGTACAACCCCGAGTGGTAGCTTGTGCACCGCTCCATCGTAGGAGACCTTTACGGTAGCATTGCCGATTACAGGAATCAGTTCTTTAGTGTAAGTTCTTAAGTCTCGTGCGAACTGGAGTTAAGACTGGCCTTGAGGCCTTGTTGCACCACAACCTTTCGAAAGTCTTTATGTCCATGATGGACTGGCTCGCGCCCGTGTCCAGCTCCATTGACACCGGGAGTCCATTTAGTTCAACGTTCAGCACTATTGGGGGACAATTCGTGGTGAATGTGTGCACCCCATGTACCTCTGCCTCCTCTATCTGAGGCACGAAGAGCTAACACAGCGCCGGCTAACGCCACCCACGTGGTGACGACATCCAGCATGCAACGCCTCCTCTATTGCGATATTTAGTTTGAACGTCGGCCTTCATGGCAGGCGTTCTTACAGCCTGGAAAGAGTGGTGAGTAAACCGCGGAACTCGGGCGGAATCGCACAGAGAGCAAGGTAAGTTTTTCTCTTTATTTATTTCTTCATTTTTTTCATTCGTTGTTACAGTGGAGAAGTTTGCGTGTGTGGGTCGGACAAGTTTGAGGGGTTTTTTTCTTCCCTTTTCTAGCTAGCCTGGCGGCAGCCTCCCAATAAAAAATTCAGTCGGCCTCCTGAGCTCCCGCCCGAGGGTGAGTGTGCAACGTCAACTTTTAGCGCTGTTCTCTCATCTTTGAGCGTAACAACTGAATTTGTCAGTTGGAGCCTGCATCTAACGCCTGCCGCTAAAATCAGCACTCAGGCGGTGTCACCGTCTCAAAAACGGCGGGACCGAATTTCGATCCCTCAGTGTTTTACAATGGCAGGTTCTGTTATATATGTGGACTTGTATTTACTCTGTACAGCCACCAGAGGGCTCATTCCCATAATCCCTTGGGAGCACAGGTATCTAAAAAGGTACATAGCATTTTCGGACAATTTTATTTGGGACTTTTATCAGAAGGTGTGGACGCCGCTTACCATCGAAGGTAGGCCTTTGCCACTCATTAGCCGCCTCCCACCAGCGGTAAAGGGTGGCGGTAGAAACGGAATTTCAACCCCGGAGAAATTCATCTCGGGCGGTAATGCAAAGCAGGCCACCAGCTTTACACCCCGCCCAATTTTCTTCTCCATTGAACTCAACAAATTTCACCATCGCTTTTCCAAAATCAAGGACTATTCCTGGAGCTTGTCCCTGAGCCACACTAACCCACAATGTGACATATGTGTGTCTATATTTACATTTATGCAGGAAATGACAGAGGATTATGGTGTTCTGATAAAAGTCCCAAATAAAATTGTCCGAAAATGCTATGTATCTTTTTGGCCTGCCGCATTTCCCACATTACTAGTGTCTGCATTCCAAAAGTACTTCAGTGGCTGTAAAGTGCTTTGAGATGTCCAGTGTTCGTGAAAGGTGCTATATAAATGTAAGTCTTTCTTTCTTGTGTTCGATCCAACTTATTATGGACACTCTTCCTCTCGTTTAATCTCCCGAAATAACGAAATAAATGAGAAAATCGCACTCCGCTATAACATAGATTCCTCTGCTCCCAATAGGACTCTTTACCTCGAGATGCGCCTTGTCCCTAATCAGTCCCCTTATATGGGGGGAGTATCACTAATAGAACCCCTATATGGGGGGAGTATCACTAATAGAACTCCTATATGGGGGGGGGAGTATCACTGTTAGAACCCCTGAGATGGGGGAGTATCACTAATAGAACCCCTATATGGGGGGAGTATCACTAATAGAACCTCTATATGGGGGGAGTATCACTAATAGAACCCCTATATGGGGGGAGTATCACTAATAGAACCCCTATATGGGGGGAGTATCACTAATAGAACCCCTATATGGGGGGAGTATCACTAATAGAACCCCCGCGATGGGGGAGTATCACTAATAGAACCCCTGAGATGGGGGAGTATCACTAATAGAACCCCTATATGGTGGGAGTATCACTGTTAGAACCCCTGAGATGGGGGAGTATCACTAATAGAACCCCTATATGGGGGGAGTATCACTAATAGGACCCTTATATGGGGGGAGTATCAGTAATAGAACCCCTGAGATGGGAGAGTATCACTAATAGGACCCCTATATGGGGGGAGTATCACTAACAGAACCCCTGAGATGGGGGAGTATCACTAATAGAACCCCTATATGGGGAGAGTATCACTAATACAACCCCTGAGATGGGGAAGTATCACTAATAGAACCCCTATATGGGGGGAGTATCATTAATAAAACCCCTATATGGGGGGAGTATCACTAATAGAACCCCTATATGGGGGGAGTATCACTAATAGAATCCCTATATGGGGGGAGTATCACTAATAGAACCCCTATATGGGGGGAGTATCACTAATAGAACCCCTGAGATGGGGGAGTATCACTAATAGAACCCCTATATGGTGGGAGTATCACTGTTAGAACCCCTGAGATGGGGGAGTATCACTAATAGAACCCCTATATGGGGGGAGTATCACTAATAGGACCCCTATATGGGGGGAGTATCAGTAATAGAACCCCTGAGACGGGAGAGTATCACTAATAGGACCCCTATATGGGGGGAGTATCACTAATAGAACCCCTGAGATGGGGGAGTATCACTAATAGAACCCCTATATGGGGAGAGTATCACTAATACAACCCCTGAGATGGGGAAGTATCACTAATAGAACCCCTATATGGGGGGAGTATCATTAATAAAACCCCTATATGGGGGGAGTATCACTAATAGAACCCCTATATGGGGGGAGTATCACTAATAGAACCCCTATATGGGGGGAGTATCACTAATAGAACCCCTATATGGGGGAAGTATCACTAATAGGACCCCTATATGGGGGGAGTATCACTAATAGAACCCCTGAGATGGGGGGGAGTATCACTAATAGAACCCCTATATGGGGGGAGTATCACTAATAGAACCCCTATATGGGGGGAGTATCACTAATAGAACCCCTGAGATGGGGGGAGTATCACCATTAGAACCCCTATATGGGGGGAGTATCATTAATAGAACCCCTATATGGGGGGATTATGACTAATAGAACCCCTATATGGGGGGAGTATCACTAATAGAACCCCTTTATGGGGGGAGTATCACTAATAGAACCCCTATATGGGGGGATTATCACTAATAGAACCCCTATATGGGGGGAGCCTCACCATCAGAGGCTGAAGTGGGAGTGATTGGCCTTGAATGCTCGCTGGGAATCCTGCTCTGGGCAGAGATGGTTTTGAATGGATCTGGTCAATAGTTTCGATTTATTCTTCAAAGCAAAGTTCCCACAGCAAAACAATCCGGATTAGTCACCCACTGCAGCACGTGACAGGGTAACAGTGTTCCATTCACAAATGCTGCTGATGTTTGGAGTTAGGAATGGCTGCAATGCCTGATTCGACCCCTTTACTGTCGGCCCCTTGTTGGGCCTCCACCACGTACAATGTGCTGTCTGTCAGCCACCCCCGGCCCAGCTCTGTGCTCTCACGTTCAGTGGCCAACTCCAACCGCTGCCGCCATGCGTCTCGGCCACGGTTACTGCCTGCCGTGTGAGGAATATCTGGCACCCCTTGCTGTGCAGCCAGCAATGCCTCGCTCCCGTTTAACACCGCCGGCAAGCAGCATTCCTTGCCTCAAATTCAATCGTTCGCCAGCTCTCAGGTAATGCCTACAGTTTGGTTCATGGCCCGTGTACACCTCGATATCAAGTGTATCTGTTTTGTCTTATAACACTGCTGTGAAACACCTTGGGACATTTCATAATGTTAAAGGCGCTATGTAAATAAAAGTTGTTGTTGTTGTTGAGCTCGGGAGGTGGATGTTTCAAGCAAGGCTCCTGCTCCTGATCACTGTCCAGTGCCTCCCCGCCCCACCCACCCCTCCGTCCTTGCTGGAAAGTGTATGCAAGCGGTGTTGAGAGAATCATAGAATGATACAGCCCACCGTGCCTGTGTCGGTTAAGAATAGGGCCTAGCTCGACCATGATGCCCCCCTTGGCCTAGGCATCGTACCAGCCCTTTGGGGCGGGGTCCCAGAGAGAGTGACATTGTACCCCAACAAGGGTCCAACACCTGCAGGAAAGTCGGGCAGCAGACGGTTGGAGACAAAGAGACTCGCAGAGAAAGTTTACACTCCCATCGGAAACAGGAAAAGCGGCGGGAGAGTGGGGCGGCGAAATTCAGAGAGTAGCAAGAAAGAGAAACTATAAATGGATTGTTTGTGTGGAAATTTATGGTAATGACTTCTGAGATGCCAATAGGACGTGGGCTCCGGGAGGGCACGGCCAACATTGCTGCTTTCTCAGGGCAGGGAGTGTGTGCTGAGGAACACAGCCTGCTCCAGGGCGAAAGGTTGCAGCCCCTCAGCGCTGGGGGGGGGGTTCGAAGAGGCTGATTAATGTGCCGATGGAGGTTATCTCTCTCCTCCAGCGCCATTTCAGCAACACGAGCCGTGAGGGTTTGAAAGCCAGCTGCATTGGAATGGCGGCTTCCGTCTGACAGCAGGGAGTCTGTGTCGAAAAGCAGGTGGGTGATATGTAAATTTTGTGGCTTTGTCTTCGGAGCATTTTCCATTGATGTGTCGCCTTCGTGAAAAATGCTCCCTGAGAGGGGAGCGAGCTCTGCCCGTGCAGTGCAGGACTTCGGCCTTGAGGGACTGGGCTCCCTGCTCCGCCTCAAGCCCCATCTCCAATTCACCTCATTAAAGGGGCTCTGATGTCACATCGCATGTTTTGGCAGAGCGACAACAAGACGACAAGTGCAGGGGAATGGAGGGCCTTGTGCAGCCATTCCCCTGCACTTGTACTGCTCGCTCTGTCAGAAGGTTGTGGGTTCAAGTCCCACTCCAGGGGATTCCATTCAGTGGGTCTGGGGGGGTGGGTGGAATTCCATTCAGCAGGCGCGGGTGGGGGCGGGGGGGGAGATTCCATTCAGCAGGTCTGCGGGGGGGAGGGGTTCCATTCAGCGGGTCTGGGGGGGGGGGGGATTCCATTCAGCAGGTCTGGGGAGGTGGGGGGAGATTCAGGGGTGGGGGAGGGGTTCCATTTAGCAGGTCTGGGGGGAAGCAGGGGGGGAAGATTCTCTTCAGCAGGCCTGAAAACTGATGCTGAGCGTGTCGCGTGTATTGGTGAACTCACGTTGTGATGTTACTTTTAACGATACCACGAGCAGACAATGTGCAGAACCAGCTTTAGTGGCTCCATATTTAGTGGGCAGGACAACATGGACAGGAAGTTGCGGACATGGTTGCTTTGAAGAAAAAAAAAATAGGACTACATCTGCCCTCTGACATCATGGTCTCCTGCTCTTGTCTCTCTCCCCACCCCCCACCCCGCAAACAGCATTAATCTCTGCCTCTCCTCAACATGATTCTCTTCTCCCACCAAAGCAGTCAGTCTCTCTGTCACCCCCAGCCCACCCCCTCTTCAACAGGATCTCTCTGCCACACACCCAAATAGTTTTCTCCTTCTGTCTTTCATTTTCTTTCCTTCCCTCGCGTTCTCACTCATGCTTTTAGCAGGCCCTCTTCTCCCAGGAAGGTTCACTCTCTTCTCCCCCACCCCCCCAAAAACAGGGTCTCACTGTTGCTCCGCCTCCCATCGACGTGGTCCCAGACTCTTGCTGCATCCCTGCCTGCGGTACCAGTGACCACAACCCCAATTCCCCCTTCAACATTTGTCCCACACTTTACCCTCTGTAATGTATTTGCTTCATGGGTTCTTTGCTGAAGAATTCATAGCAACACATTGCCATTAAGAACTAGTTGGTTTATTAGCAAAGGTTTAACAATCACATGACACATTACCAGTTCATCCACCAGGCTTACAACTGCATACCTCATCGTGGATCTCCTGAACCCAACTGGCTGGGGTTTTATTGAGCCTTGTGAACATTATGTGACTGGCTAAGCCACTTCCAACTCAACAGCTCTACCAACCTGTGAGCATACGTTACACCTTCCCTCTGTTACTGACCATCACAGCGTCCTCTTGCCACAATGCTGAAATAAAAACCACCACAAAGCAAACTTTCCAATCCAGCTTTATACATCTAGCCATCCAATGTGGCATCAAGAAATCAACTTATCACCCTTATGCATGGGTAAGGTGTGGGACAAATGTTGAAGGGGAAATTGGGGTTGTGGTCACTGGTACCGCAGACAGGGATGCAGCAAGAGTCAGGGACCACGTCGATGGGAGAGGGAGTGACAGTGAGACCCTGTTTAGGGGGGGAGAAGAGAATGAACCTTTCTGGGAGAAGAGGGCCTGCTGAGAGCATGAGTGAGAACACGAGGGAAAGAAAGAAAATGAAAGACAGAAGGAGAAAACTATTTGTGAATGTCTTGTGTGAGCCTTTGCCAATGTGACTGATATTACGCAGTGCTACTCCAGTGGCTGCAGCATGGCTGGTGGAAGGCTGCTGACTACAGTGGGGGACACTGCAGATGGCCTTGCTGGTGGACCTTGAGGAGCTGTTGGCTGGGCGTGTCAAATTCTTCTTCACTCTCCTCTCCCTCTTTTTGGTCAACCACTAGCTGGACAGGCTGTATTTCTTGGGTGTGTGAAATGAGGAAGGCACAAGGGTAGGGTGGTGGCGAGAAGGTGGGAAATCAAAAGCTGAATGCTTACACCATGTGCACCTTGTAAATCAGAAAACATTGTGGGATGAGGGGGGAAGTGGGATGTGAGGAGGAGGATAATGTACGAGGACACCAACATCTTGTATCCTTTCAGTTCCACCGCTGGTCAGGGCCTCAGCCACGGTCCTGGCAAGAATGACCTGCACTGTTGCTTCCAAGGGGGTGAGGTAAAGAGTGGGAGGTGTGCACTATAATTGGTACAGATTGTTGGTAGATGAGTGATTGGGGGGTGGGGAGTTGTGCATTGAGCAATGTGTGGTGCAATTGGTAGGAGACGGCTTTTGAAGATCCATTCACTGACCTTGACCAGTCTGAGGTCATGAAGCTCCTTTAGGCACTGGAGACAGGTGATGAGGGCGATACTGCTGGCAGTGACGGCCTCAGTGATGTAGTCCCACATCGTTCCTTTTGGAGGGCCTCATGGCCCGTGTGGGTAGAGGACCCTCTTGCAGTGTTGACCTCCTGCACAAAGCTGGAGTGCGGCACGCGAGACCCTGGTTGACCTGTTGAGCCATTTGTGTTCGTGCTGAAGCACTTGTTTAGGTGCGGGAGGCCGTTCAGCTTTAAGAGCTGAAGACTGCCATTTGGGAATTATTTTAATGTTTAAACTACTATTTTTAAATTATTTTAATTTTTTTTCATTTTAGAAGGCAGTTCTCCTTTAAGGGACCACACTGCTTTCTAAAATGGATACCCTTGCTTTAAGACAACGCTGTTCTTGCTTTGGGGACACTATGGCCACGCTACATTGGGCCTCCTGCTGAGATTAGCGCCAGAAAAACAGTCTTGCACAGTAGGTTTAGCGCTGCGCTGATTTAAATTAGCGGGCAGCTCCAAAACACCGGTGCAGCAGGTGTGATGATTTCGAGCGGCCGTTAACCTCGACCTGCACTGCTTTCCAGTTGTAATGTATTTGCTTCATGGACTCTTTGCTTAAGAATTCATAGCAATACATTGCTATTAAGAACTAGTTGGTTTATTAGCAAAGGTTTAACAATCACACTACATATTACCCGTTCATCCACCAGGCTCACAACTACCTGCCTCATCGTGGATCCCCCGAACTCAACTGGCTGGGGTTTTATAGAGTCTTGCGAACATCACGTGAGGACTAAGCCACTCCCAATTCAACAGCTCTACAACTATTTTAAGTAGAAACTTTAAATCAAGTGCCCCCTTTTGGCACTAGAGCCCACAGATTTCCAAATAAAACTTTAATGGAAACTTAGATCAAATTAAAATTTGGTTGCCAGGGGTGATGATGCACTCTAGTCTCTCCGGCGCCCACCTCTCGCGGAAGGCTGCGAGCGTATCGGTAGACACCGCGTGCTCCATCGCCAGGAACACCCTGGCTCGGATGTAACCGCGGAAGAGAGGAAGGCAGTCGGGCTGAACGACCCCCTCGACCGCCCGCTGCCTGGACCGCTTAATGGCCACCTTGGCCATACGCAGCAGCAGTTCTACGAGGAGGCCCTCCAACCTGCCCGCTCCCCTCCACACAGGATGTCACAGCTCTACAAATCTGTGAGCATACTCACAGGCACACACATTACACCAGCCTACTTCAATTTCTAGGCCTAATCTTAAAATTAGAGCTGGAACACTGAGGACCAAAATCAGGAAGCACTTTTTACATGAAGGGTAGTGGTCCCTTTCTTTTCCTCAAAATCTTGTGTTCTGTGACTGGTATAAAACACGGGATGAGTTTGAATCCTTATTATTAACCGCAGTTTGTAATATTTCATTTGCGTTGCAGACTGGTTCAATTGTAACAGAGAACATGGAGAAGCAATTCGGTTTCTCACCGCGCTTCGCAAGGAGGCCGCTGCTGGCTCCTAATCTGTCCCATGGGCCTCCGCCACAGACTGAGGGACGCTCAGCATCTATGTTGCTACAAAATCAGCCATGTCGTGACTTGGAGATCGGGCAGTGCCCCCTCAGTCCCATCCTGAAGCGCAAAATTACCATCAGTTGCTTCTCCCAGCACACCGACAATATGATAACTGATTCCAGCCAAGACCGTGCTCGTGGACAGTCTCAAATACCAGTTTTTAAAAGCAAGGCTCTGTCAAGCACTCCAAGTCGGCCTCCGTGCCCTGCTCAACTGAACAGTGACCTACTGAACAGATCGACTCCTAGGTGGATGATTGAAAGCAACAAATCTCACTGTCTGACTTCAGCAAGATCTTTGTACCAACCTGAATCGGAGGTGACCAGCTCCCTGGTTTCTGCCCAACACAACACATCTCAAAGGCTTGTGGCCCAAGCTGCCAGCAGGAAAGCAATCAGCCTCACCTCCAGCCCGGTCCTCAAATACAAGGATCTCACCATTGCAGAAGCACAGAGACAAAAAGCAGACCTGGACCAGCTCTTAAAGAAAGCTGCAGCCCTGCTGTGCCACAGCCCAGCTGGACATATCGGTCCGAACCCTGCCTCAAAGCTGCGTTCTGCAATGTCAGTTCCCAATTCAGAACAGCGGACACAGAGCTCTCAGCAAGTGACCAGCTCGGACAGTCCAATGAAGGCATCAGAGATTAAGCCGTCGTTATTCATGGGTTTAGAATGCTTAAATTCTCGTTTCTGGCTGGGTTCTGTCCTTCCGACCGCCGAAGTCCCGTCTGCTGTGCAAGGTCTAACAGAGTCTCAGGCCTCTCGGCCGCTAAACCCAAGCCAAGGCCGAGAGGGTGTCGGACAGGACTGCTATAATTTTATCCCCAGACACGAGACCACGTTTCAAAACAGCTCGTGGAAGGTATGTCCAAGAGGTCTGTTTGATTCAAGAGATCAGAAGCCATCCCAAGATGAACACAGGCCACAGGACACACCAAGCGTGGGATTGAAGAACGATAGTCTCATCCCGACTCGAGACACCAGGGTTCAAAGTGGAACTCGTAGGTCAGACCCACATGGTACATTAAGTGATGAAATGGCACCTCAGAGTCTACATAGATCATTAACTGCTTCTAAAGATTCAAAGAGTGTAGAGTTGGAGTATAACAGCCTCATTCCCACTCGAGATGTCAGGTCCCCAAGTGGTAAGCAGAGGCCAAGTGCAGAAGAATCTTTAGGGTTAAGAGATCACCTCTCATCGCCTCCAATCGAACGTCGATTGCCCAAAACATCTCAAAACACAACATGCATTGAGCTAGACGATGAGCTTCCTGCGCCCACTCACCACATTAACATCAGAAGAAGAATGCAAAGAGCAGGTCCCAGGGTCGCTTTGATCTTTAGAGATGAAGGGCCGCCACCAAGTTCAGGACCTTTGAGTATGGAGCACTGTGGCGCGGACACACCAAGGAAGCAACAGGAAAAGTCAAACAGAGTGGAGTTTCCACGAGCACCAAGGGGATCAAAGCGAAGAACTTCTCACGAAGGTTAGGCCAACTTAAACATTGAAATTCAATGACACCATGCATGGCTCTTTTCATAGCTTGAAGGGAGCCCAAGCCATCGGAATTATTCCAAGTCTAAAGCATCTTAATTATCAAGATCGGTTAAAAGAGTTGGGACGTTATACTTGAGAAACTTAGGGCCCAATTTTCCCCAACCCCTTTTTTCAGCGCACTTACCTTAAATGCGCCGACTTTGCGCGCTGGAAACAGCGCTGAAGAAAAGGGGCTCCATCCTTCCCGCTATGCCGACTCTCCGGTGTCCCAGCGTGGCGTAGCTAGTGAAGTGGGGGGCGGAGCAACAGGTCAGCACAGAAAGCACTGCCGGCAGCTGCGCGCATGCGCAGTGAAGTCTGCGCACATGCTCCTGCCCTTCCAGTGTGTCCCGCGGGCTGTGAGCAGGACACGATGCTCGCAGCCCCTATCCCCGGCCGAAGGGACGCTCCGATCTTCGTCGCACCCTATCCCCGTTAGAGTGGCCTCCCGCACCGGCCGACCGGCCCGCTGACTTCCCGGGCTGAGGTAGGACTTCAGTTTTATTTTTTATTTATTGATGGTTGTGCTTGAGAGTTTTGATTGGTGTGGGGGGGGGGGAGGGGAAGAGAGGAGAGTTTGGTGGGGCGGGGGCGGAGAGAAAGAGTGTTTGGATTGGCGGGGGAGGGAAGAAAGAATGTTCTGATGAGGGGAAACTTTTTTTTAAACTTGATTCTGGCATAAAGGTAGGACTTCTATTTTTTATTTGTTATTGATTAATTGCTAATTACTTTTTGTGGTTTGTTTATGCTTTGTAAATCTTGGTGCAGGTCCTCAGCTTCCTTGTATTTTTTATTTGTTATTGAATGCTTATTTTTATGCTTTGTTTAGTGTTTTGTAAGTGTTGGTGCTTTAAATGTACTAACCTGCGCCGAATTATTAACTGGCCGCAATGTTTTTCAGAGCTGGCCACATACGCTGACCTAAATCGATTTGGAGTAAGTTTTAGCTGGCCAAAGTGGCATAAATGGCCAAAACTGGCATAAGTGGCTGGGAACGCCCCCTTTTGAAAAAAAAACTGAACTAAAAAAAAATCGTACCTAACTGACTTTGGAGCAAATTTTGGGGAGAAAATGGCATTTTTTAAACTTACGCCAGAAAAAACAACTTACTCCAAAAAAATTGATGCAAGTCATGGCCAGAATTGGGCCCGTAGACTTAGGGGGATCTGATCGAGGTTTATAAGACAATGAAGGGAATAAACGGTGTTCCAGCTGACAGTTTATTTCAGTTAAGCAGGTTAGACAGGACCAGGGTTCATAAATTTAAGTTCTATAAGGCTAGATCTAGGTTAGACGTCAGGAGGTGGTACTTTTCCCAGAGAATAGTAGAGCTCTGGAACAAGCTGCCCTGTCATGTGGTGGATACAGACTCGCTGAATTCCTTCAAACGAGAGTTGGATTTGTTTCTGGCTGCGGTGATCACCTCTTGCAGAAGGTACTGCAGGGAATTTAATGGCCCGAGTGATCTCCTGGACTAGTTTCGATCGCTTAGATGGGTCAGAGAGGAATTTCCAAGATTTTTTTCCCCAAATTGGCCTACGTTTTTATTGTGTTCCTAACACAGATGATTCTGCACATAGGGAGGTTAAAGTAACAGTGACCTCATTCTTTAGTAAGACACTCCAGAGTGAGGAACAGGCCTTAGGGGCCGGCTGAGACACAGTGCTCCCAAGGGATGCTGGGGTCCCTTGGGACTTCAGGGGATGAGCTCCCTGGTGGCAGAACATGGGAGTGCATTCTTTACAGATACACAACATCACCCCCAAAGTCAAAGTGAAAACTATTTACAAGGTGAGGCGGTCGGGAGCCTTTCTTTCCCTGGTGGACCGCCTCGATACAAATGTCTGTTCTGGTATGTTGGCTTTGCCCTCGCTGGGCTGGTGTGTTGTTGGCCCTGCAGGGCTACTGGGTGAGCCTGGCCTTGCTGGGCTGTTGGGCGAGATGGGTTCGATTTCCTGATCTGGCGTGGTGTCGTTGATCCTTTGGGTGTGTGTTATGGGCTCGAAAAAGGTGGTGTCTGCTGTGGGTTGTTCAGGGCAGTCTGTGAACGCAGCCTCGTCTGGTCCAGGTGCTTTCTGAAAATTTGTCCATTGTCTAGTTTGACTACAAACACCCTACTCCCTTCTTTAGCTATCACTGTGCCCGCGATCCACTTGGGACCATGTCCATAGTTTAGCACATACACAGGGTCATTCAGATAATTTCCCGTGACACAGTGGCGTGACCATCATTTACATTTTGCTGCTGCCGCCTGCTCTCTACCTGATCATGCAGGTTGGGGTGAACCAGCGAGAGTCTGGTTTTAAGTGTCCTTTTCATGAGTAGCTCAGCCAGGGTCACCCCTGTGAGCGAGTGTGGTCTCGTGTGGTAGCTGAGCAGTACTCGGAACAGGCGGGTTTGGAGTGAGCCTTCTGTGACTCGTTTGAGGCTCTATTTGATTGTTTGTACTGCCCGCTCTGCCTGCCCATTGGAGGCTGGTTTAAACGGGGCCAAGATGACATGTTTGATCCCATTGCGGGTCATGAATTCTTTAAATTCGGCACTGGTGAAACATGGCCCTTTGTCACTGACCAGTATGTTAGGCAGACCGTGGGTGGCAAACATGGCCCTCACGCTTTCAGTGGTGGCGGTGGCGGTGCTTCCCGACATTATTTCACATTCAATCCATTTTGAAAAAGCATCCACCACCACCAGGAACATTTTACCGAGAAACGGGCCCGCATAGTCAACATGGATCCTCGACCATGGTCTGGCGGGCCAGGACCACAAACTTAATGGTGCCTCTTTGGGCGCGTTGCTCAACTGAGCACACACGCTGCACTGCCATACACAGGACTCAAAGTCAGAGTCGATATCGGGCCACCACATGTGGGATTTGGCTATCGCTTTCATCATTACTATACCCGGGTGTGTGCTGTGGAGATCCGAGATGAACGTCTCCCTGCCCTTTTTGGGTAGCACTAAGCTGTTACCCCACAACAGGCACTCTGCCTGAATGGAGAGCTCGTCCTTTAGCCGCTGGAACGGCTTGATTAGCTCTTACATTTCAACGGGGCTGCTGGACCAGTTCCCATGCAGTACACAGTTTTTTACTAGGGACAGCAGAGGATCTTGGCTGGTCCAAGTCCTAATCTGGCGGGCCGTGACAGGTGATTTATAATTTTCAAACGCTTCCATGACCATCAACAAGTCTGTGCGCTGTGCCACCATCAACAAGTTTGCAGGCTGCGCCATTTCCATCCCCATGGTGGGCAATGGTAGCCGACTGAGAGCATCCGCACAGTTCTCTGTGCCTGGCCTGTGGAGGATAGTATAGTTATACGCTGATAGCACGAGTGCCCACCTTTGTAAGCGGGCTGAGGCATTAGTATTTATCCCCTTGTTTTCAGCGAACAGGAATATGAGGGGCTTGTGATCGGTTTCCAGTTCAAATTTGAGGCCAAACAGCTACTGATGCATTTTCTTTACTCCAAACACACATGCTAATGCCTCTTTCTCAATCATGCTGTAAGCCCTCTCGGCCTTAGACAAGCTCCTGGAAGCATAGGCGACAGGTTGCAACTTCCCCGCAACGTTAACTTGTTGTAATACACACCCGACTCCGTACGACGACGCGACACATGCTAGCACAAGTCTTTTACACGGGTTATACAATATAAGCAGCTTGTTGGAGCATAAAATGTTTCTGGCTTTCTCAAAAACAATTATTTGGTTCTTTTCCCCCATACCCAGTTCTCACCTTTACGCAATAACACATGTAGGGGCTCGAAGAGGGTGCTTAACCCCAGTAGGAAATTACCAAAATAGTTGAGGAGTCCCAGGAACGACCGCAGCTCCGTGACGTTCTGTGGCCTGGGCGCATTCCTGATAGCCTCTGTCTTGGCATCTGTGGGCCGAATACCGTCCGCCGCGATCTTTCTCCCCAAAAACTCCACTTCTGTTGTCATGAAGACACATTTCAACCTCTTCAGCCGCAGCCCTACTCGATCCAGTCGCTGGAGGACACCCTCCAGGTTTTGTAGGTGCTCGACGGTGTCCCGACCTGTGACCAATATGTCGTCCTGAAAAAGTACCGTGCGTGGTACCGACTTGAGTAGGGTCTCCATGTTTCTCTGGAAGATCGCTGCAGCCAACCGAATTCCAAACGGACATCTGTTGTAGATGAACAGTCCCTTGTGAGTGTTGATGCAGGTGAGGCCCTTCGAAGACTCCTCCAGCTCCTGCGTCATGTAGGCCGAAGTCAGGTCAAACTTGGTGAACGTCTTGCCTCCTGCCAGCATCGCAAATAGGTCGTCTGCCTTAGGTAGCGGGTATTGGTCCTGTAGCGAGAAACGATTAATAGTTACTTTATAATCGCCGCAAATCCTGACCGTGCCATCACTTTTGGGTATTGGAACAATCGGGCTGGCCCACTCGCTGAATTCCACTGGGGAGATGATGCCTGCTCGTTGCAGCCTGTTCAGCTCAATTTCCACTCTCTCCCTCTTCAAGTGAGGTATCGCTCGCGCATTGTGGTGAATGGGTCATGCCTCTGGGACCAAGTGGATCCGCACCTTCGCCCCAGAAAAGTTTCCAATGCCTGGCTCAAAAAGGGAAGGACATTTGTTAAGAACCTGGGTACATGAGGCCTCATCGACATGTGATAGTGCTCGGATGTCATTCCAGTTCCTGCGGATTTTGCCCAGCCAGCTCCTTCCAAGCAATGTGGGGCCATCGCCCGAGACAATCCAGAGTGGCAGTTCATGCACCGTGCCCTCGTACGTGACCTTGACCATGGCGCTGCCCAGGACTTTGGTGTATGTTCTCAGTTTCATGTGGATGGGACTCAAGGCTGGTCTGAGTGCCTTGTTTCACCAGTCTCTCAAACATCTTTTTACTCATGATAGATTGGCTAGCGCCAGTGTCCAGTTCCATGGCTATGGGTAAGCCATTCAATTTTACATTTAGCACTATAGGTGGACATTTCGTCGAAAATGTGTGCACCCCGTGTACTTCAGCATCTGCCTCTTCTCTCTGAGGCTCGAAATTGCTTTGATCCACCATGGACCGATCTTTCTCTGCCACGTGGTGGTTAGCAGGCTTTGCAGAGCTTGCTGCTCGTCTGCAAGCTCGTTGGAGGAGCCCCATTGTTCCACAGCTCTTGCAAAAATACCCTTTGAAGCGGCATGAATAGACTGAATGGAAGCCTCCACAACGCCAACAAGATGTGAATTGCCTGGCATTCATCCTTTGTTGCGGACTCGGATTCATCTGGGTCACCTGAGGCCTGCTGGCATTTGCAGACTTGTGGCTTCTGTCCTGTACATTTCTGCTCGCAAACACAGTTCCAATTAATTTATGAACATTGCTAGCACTTGTGTGCTGAGAGATTTGTTTGGTGATATCACTGGTGGACATAAACGCCTGTGCTATCGCAATGGCCTTACTGAGGGTCGGTGTCTCTACAGTCAAAAGTGTTCGTAGGATGGTCTCGTGGCCAATGACCAGTACAAAAAAGTCTCTGAGCATTTGCTCCAGGTAGCCATCAAACTCACATTGTCCTGCAAGTCGCCTTAGCTCGGCGACGTAGCTCACCACTTCCTGATCTTCAGATCGCTGGTACGTATAGAACCGATACCTCGCCATCAGCACGCTCTCCCTCGGGTTAAGATGCTCCCGAACCAGTCTACACAGCTCCTCATATGACTTATCTGTGGGTTTCACCGGAGCCAGAAGATTCTTCATGAGGCTGTAGGTCGGTGCCCCGCAGACCGTGAGGAGGACCGCTCTCCTTTTTGCAGCGCTTCCTTCTCCGTCCAGCTCGTTGGCTACAAAGTACTGGTCTAACCGTTCGACATAGGCTTCCCAGTCTTCACCCTCCGAGAGCTTCTCCAGGATGCCCAGTTTGTTGCATCTTTGCGTTGGATTCGTACACTCGTCGCCAGTTATTGTGCTCCTAACACAGATGAGACTGCACACAGGGAGATTAAAGTAACAGTGACCTCAGTCTTTATTAAGACACTCCAGAGTGAGGAACAGGCCTATATACAGTGCTCCCAAGGGATGCTGGGATCCCTTGGGACTTCAGGGGATGCGCTCCCTGGTGGCGGAACAGGCAAGAGCATGCTTTACAGATACACAACAGTTTTTATCTGGGGTTTTTTTGCCTCTCCCAGGAGCTCACATGGTTTCGGGTGGGGTAGAGTGTATATGTTGTGATACACCAGGTATCGCAATTGTGGGACAGGCTCGATGGACCAGATGGTCTTTACCTGTCCGTCATTGTTCGTATGTTGGTGCTCAGGTGCCATTTCTTGCTTTTCTGTCAGCGATACGAGGACCTCCTCCTTCAATGTCCCTGTGCATCTTTGGAGTGATAATATAAACATGTGTATATGCATTATTGCCTACTGCACAGGATACAAAAACGCTGGCTCTGCTCTCTGTTGCAACTTTCCTTATCTCTATTTTATTATTGTTACGATGTTGACTGCTCCTCTGAACTTGACTCTCTTTTGTTCCTACGGTCTCAATATTCTGCCCTCCATGCCCCTCACCCTGCCTAACTCGCACCAAGTCCCACTCACTCATCACCTCTGTGCTCACTGATCTACATTGGCTTTCGGTCATTGAATATATTTAAGGCAGAGATAGACAGATGTTTGAACGATAAGGGAGTCAAGGGTTATGGAGATCGGGCGGGGAAGTGGAGTTGAGGCTAAGATGAGATCAGCCATGATTTAATTGAATGGCGGAGCAGGCTCGAGGGGCCGAGTGGCCTACTCCTATTTCTTATGTTCTTATGTAAGTATCCTGAAGATCGGAACATTGAAATCCTAGTAGGACCGGCACAAGAAGGGAAGTGGCAGGGAGCCAGAAAAGAATAGGCCCCATCGTTCCGCTGAGTTAACCCCTGTTTACTGGGACTTTCCCTGTGGTTGCCATGGGAGACGAGGGCGAGTATAGCGGGCAGGAAAGATACCAGCGGGGAGGGGGACTCAGGCCCTGCCCCCGCCAACCTTTACAAGGAGTGGGTGGCGGAGGAGCGGCCATCGCTGGTGCCAGCAATGGGCGATGGAGGGAAATCTCATTGGCGGAAAACCAAGCAAGGGAAGGCCAAACAGCCTGGTCAGGACCCCCGAGCCGTCTCTGCAATGCCCGACGAGTTCACGGCTCTAAGTATCTGCCATCTTTTTCTATTAGTGTTGACAGGAAATGAAAGCTGTGCTGGAGCAGTTGGCTTGGCGGCAGGGCGATTGTTTGTTGCGGCACAAACTCACCCGGGCAGTAAACAGGGCTGCCGTGCGTGCGGAGGTTTGTGAGAGGGGCAGCCATTGGGTGTTCTGGGACCCGAGCCTGCCCTAGGCCGGCATCAGTTTGGCAGCGTGCGACGTACGGCGGATTTAAGTTCACAGCTGTTAGCAATTCCTTATCAGTCCTCCCCATGTGCTGTGTGTCTATGAGATAGAGGCCACAGACCAATGGAGAGGAGGCTGTGCCAGCAGCAACGTCACTGGTCGCTATCAGCTGGTGTTCCTTTCAAACACTCGCAACAATAAAGAGAGCGCAGGCAGTCAGGCTGTGAGTATGGAATTCTTCTTTTCAAACTGCGTTGTAAACATCTTGCACTTCTCTGCTGCTCTTCTGTTACAGGCAGCACTGTACAGGGCAGAGGAACAGAGTGGAAATAAACAAGAAGGGGGAAAGGGGCGGAACGGCGGGGGGGGGGGGGGGGGGTGGTGCAAACACAAGCCAAGTGTTTTTAAATGGCTTCAGACAGCTCGGAGGGAGGTGGCAAGGGGTTGGAGGCGAGGGAAGGGATTTATAGAGGGAGCTTCGGAGAGCGCGTGTAGTGAGCGAAAGAAAGGAGTGGGGGAGTGAAGGGCACGGGGAACAAGGAGTGAAGGGCACGGGGAACAAGGAGTGCCGTGCGTCAGAGAATGGGGGAGACTGCTGGCCGTACGGTGGCACAAGGCCACTGAGGTCGGGTGGGGCAGTGCTGCAGGGGGACTGGAAAGCAAACATAAGGAACTTCGTCAATTCACCCAGCCAGGGTAAGTCAGTGGAACGTGGCAAGTGCAGGGTTAATGGGAATGCAGATGTTTGTGTGGGTGAGGGCAAGTGTAATGGGATTGTGGGAGAGGGGGAATGGGATTGTGGGAGAGGACAGGGGTAGTAGAATTGGTGGAGGGGACAGGGGAAATGGGATTGTGGGCAAGTGCAGGATAGTGGGACTACCTGTTTCTCTGTGGGAGGAGGTGAAGGCCGAGGCTCTCTGAGTAACAAAAGTTTTGTGGATACGGACGACCGAGGGAAGAGTGTTAGGGACAGACATGATAAAGGCCTAGATTGGGGGTTTCAGAAACTGGGGGGGTTCGCGTGTGGGCCGAATGGGTGGGGAGAGAGAGGATCGGGAGCTGGGGGTAGGCGGGGGGTGGGGGAGTGGAGACCGGGGAAAGGATCGGGGGGGGAAGGGGTTCAGGTTGGACAGACGATCTGGGTGGGAGAGGGGAAAAGAGAGAATCGGGGTCGGATGATTGGTGGGAGGGGGGGGGTGAAGAGTAGATCGAGGCTGGTCAACGGATCTGGGGGGGGAGGGCGGGGAGATGGAGGCCACCTGGGGAGGCAGGGGGATGTCTCCGATCGAGGGCAGGGGAGGGGAGGGTGAGTTCGGTCGGGACCCTGGATACAGGAGGTAGGTATAAAGGCACTGGCCTCCTGGATCCAGCCAGCCCATACAATTTCTGCACGTGCTCACGATCTGGTTCACAGCTGCATCGGCAGATATCTGGGTGCAGCCATATGTCCCTGACCTGGGAGCCGGACAAAAATGAGGCAAAAGACAACAGATATTATCATCTTACTGGTAAAAGATCTATTGAGGTCCCCCCCCCACCCCTGGTTACTGTGTTGATTAGCATCCCTTTGACCTCCCAGTTGTTGCCCCAGAACCCTGCATAGGGACCCCCCCCCCCCCTCCCGCTGGCATATAGGGACATTGGGTGAGAGCAGGATGGTCTGTGATGCACACTACAGTCAAAGATCTCACTAAATAACCGGGGACATAGATTTAAAGTAATTGGTAGGAGGATTAGAGGGGAGTTGAAGAGAATTTTTTTCATCCAGAGGGTGGCGGGGGCGGGTTTGTCTGGAACTCACTGCCTGAAAGAGTGGTAGAGGCAGAAACCCTCATCACATTTAAAAAATACTTGGATACGGCGAAAGGGTGGAGGAGCGGGACTAGCTGAAGTGCTCTTGCAGAGAGCCGGCACTGGCTCGACGGGCCAAATGGCCTCCTTCTGTGCTGTAACCATGCTATAATTCCACATGCACTCGAAGTCCCGTAACCTAGAGAGCTGCGGACCAAGAGCTAGGAAGTGGGATTATGCCGAGCAGCTCTTTAGCGGTCAGCGCGGACACGATGGGTCCAACGGCCTCCTTCCGTGCCGTACATTTCCAGGATCCGTCTGAGATTCCACGATATCTGCTGCCTGAGCTCATTACGGTCCAGTTAGGGAGGGGGTGGGAGCTGGTGTCGGGGGGACACGAGGTCAGCGCGGGTTCCCACCGCAGGAGATCAGACGGGCAAAGAAAGTAATCCTTTGCAAAAAAAATAAAATGCTGTGGGCATATCGGGCATCAGGAGTTCACATAGGCCTGGAATCTGCAGGCTCACTGCCGTCCTCTAACGGATCAACATCGTCGAACGGCCCTGCACTACAGCTGTACTGAGCATGCCTACTGCAGGCACGGGCCAGGTTCTCAGCTGCTCAGGGAAGGTAGCATCTCAGCAGGGAGTGGGGAGGGAGGGAGGGGGAGCTGTAACGATGGAGCCAGAATCAATTAATATTCTGGTCATGTGACACCCGTGTCAGACAACATCTCTGTGGGCCAGGATCCCGGGAAACACAACAAAATAATATCAGGTTGTAGCGATATCATCTTCGAAAGGGTCTGACGGTCGGGAAGACT
Organism: Pristiophorus japonicus; assembly: GCF_044704955.1. NCBI lineage: Eukaryota > Metazoa > Chordata > Chondrichthyes > Pristiophoridae > Pristiophorus > Pristiophorus japonicus. The sequence continues at coordinate 78,116,900 of NC_091995.1, forward strand.
GCATTTTTTTTTAATATAAAGAGGGGAAGCGTTGCAGGTGTGAGCAGATGTGGAAAGGTATTTCATTTTCTTCCCTTTCTTTGTTGTGTCCCTGTGCAGATTCTGGGTGTTTTTACATTGCTTCCCAGTCTCTCTGCTACCGAATCTAATTTCCACAGCAGGGCTCTGACAATCCATGTTTGCATCGCAATATTCTCCCACAGCCCTTATTGCATTTGCTAAATGGGGTGTTTCCCTGCTCGAGAGGCAGGGAGAGGAGGGAGGGGGGGGTGAATTGGATTTTGTCTTGGGGGAGGGACTGAGTGCTTTGAAAATGAACGTATAAATTTAATAACTGACTATTGCGGGCCCGTATTCTCAGCAGCCCACAGGATTCAGGTTTTTTTTTTACATAATAGATTGTTACACATCGTCTGTGCTAATGGTCTCTGACATTGCTCACAAGCTGTTCCTAATGTGAAAGCCTTAACAGACAGCTCGCTTCTCTGCACTAATTATGGGTTGCCTCAGCACCGCTGGCTGCTGCTTTTCTCAAGCGGCTGAGCAGCGATAGGCAAGGCAGAGGGTAACCCACCCGTGTGGGGCCGACAGCAAACGGGCACTTCGACTCCGCGAGCATCGGTGAATCGGGACCACGAACCAGTGCCGTTACTGCTGACAGTCCTGCTGATCAGTTTAGAAGAATGAGAGGCGCTCTCATTGAAACATACAACATTCTCACAGGGCTCGACAGGGTAGATGCAGAAGGATGTTTCCCCTTAGCTGGGGAGTCTCGAACCAGGGGGTCACACAGTCTCAGAATAAGGGGTCGGCCATTTAGGACTGAGATGAGGAGAAATTTCTTCACTCGGAGGGTGATGAATCTTTGGCATTCTCTACCCCAGAGGGCTGGGGAGATTCAGTCATTGAGTATATTCAAGACAGAGATCGATAGATTTTAGGATATTAAGAGAATCAAGGAATAAGAAGATCAGGCGGGAAAGTGGAGTTGAGGTAGAAGATCAGCTATGATCTCACTGAATGGCAAAGCAGGCTCGAGGGGCCGAATGGCCTACTCCTGCTCCTAATTCTTATTCGCAATCCGACAGCCGACTGTATGACTGAGGCTGTAGCTTCATACAGAGGCTACACGGCAGCAGGAAAGCGTCACATTGCTGCCAAAACAGGCCCATTTCGCACTCTAACCACAGAGATTGAGCGTGTACGGATTCATTTTAAATTGTCGACCATTTACTTCATCGGGCCGGTTCGAAGGCTGCTTGAAGGGATAAGATTTATCCCAGAATCAAAGCGTGACAACAGTTTGCTTCAAAGATTGTCAATCTCGCATCTCACATCGGTGCGAAATACTGGCACCTCAATGGGAAAGATTCCCTCTTTAAAAGGGTTCTTAATGGTAGGCAATGCTCCCTGAACTTTATCCTTGGGCCACGCGGCCCATTCCAAATGCTTTTAATTTCAATTTAAAAGCCAGCTGACCGGCTGCACAGGAGCTTAAGAGCACTGCGTCGCCGGGCGGCTTAAACAAGAACTTGTATTTATATAGCACCTTTAACGTAGTGAAACGTCCCAAGGCACCTCACAAAAGTGATATGCGATCAAAATTTGACACCGAGCTGCATAAGTAGAAATTAGGGCAGGTGAGGTAGGTTTTAAGGAGCGTCTTGAAGGAAGAAAGAGAGGTAGAGGCGCGGAGGGGTTTAGGCAGAGAGTACCAGAGCTTGGGGCTTAGGCAACAGAAGGCACGGCCACCGATGGTTGAGTGATTATAATCAGGGATGCTCAAGAGGGCAGAATTAGAGGAGTGCAGGCATCTCGAGGGGTTGTGGGGCTGGAAGAGATTAGAGATAGGGAGGGGCGAGGCCATGGAAGGATTTGAAAACAAGATGAGAATTTTGAAATCAGGGCGTTGCTTAACCGGGAGCCAATGTAGGACAGCGAGCACAGGGGTGATGGGTGAGCAGAACTTGGTGCGAGTTAGGACACGGGTTGCTGAGTTTTGGATGACCTCTACTTTACATAGAGTAGAATGTGCAGGCCAGCCAGGAGTGCATTGGAATAGTCAAGTCTAGAGGTAACAAAGGCATGGATGAGGGCTTCAGCAGTGGATGAGCTGAGGCAAGGGTGGAGATGGGCGATGTTACAGAGATGGAAATAAGCAAAATTTGTTATGCTGCGGATATGTAGTCAAAAGCTGATTTCAGGGTCAAATATGACACCAAGGTTGCAAACAGTCTGGTTCAGCCTCAGACAGGAGTTGGGGAGAGGTATGGAGTCAGTGCCGAGGGAACGGAGTTTGTGGCAGGGACCAAAAACAATGGCTTCAGTCTTCCCAATATTCAACTGGAGAAAATTTCTGCTCATCCAGAACTGGATGTCGGACAAGCAGTCTGACAATTTAGAGAGCGTTTTTAAAGGAACAATTCAAAGGAAACGTTGGTGGTAAGACTTCCTCTTCAAAAGGTGTCTCAATGCTGAGATGCCATATTCAAAAAGATTCCCGATGGTAAGACTCTTCATTTGAAATGTATCCCAAGGTTGCCACTGATGGGAAAGACTAGAACTAGAGGACATGATCTTAGAATAAGGGGCCGCCCATTTAAATGAGGAGAAATTTCTTCTCAGAGAGTTTTAAATCTGTGGAATTCACTGCCTCAGAGAGTTGTGGCAGCTGGGACATTGAATAGATTTGAGACAGAAATAGACAGTTTCTTAATTGATAAGGGGATAAGGAGTTGTGGGGAGCGGGCAGGGAAATGGACCTGAGTCCATGATCGGATCAGCCATGATCGTATTAAACGGCGGAGCAGGCTCAAGGGGCCATATGGCCTACTCCTGCTCCTATTTCTTATGTTCTTATGAATGGAGCCAGCCTTTAGTTGAGTGGTAGCACTCCTGCCTAACCCTCGTACCGGCTGCTATAAGGATGGGTATGGCCATGGAAGGAGCCTTCCCCCCTCAGCCTGTTGATCGGCTGGCGAATCCTTCCACTACTTCACAGTTCTCCAAGGACAGTGGGTGAAGATGCATAATCAGCAATATCCCAATAATCAAACCCCATCAGAAAAGGGATGGGTTGATCTGGTCGCTGAGCTAAAATCTCCACAAGGTTTCGACTGATCTACCTTCGACAAGAGATCCGTGGTAACCCGGGACAACTGGCTTATGTGGAAATGACAGGTGTGTGTCTTTGGAAAGGACTCTGAGGGATGACTCAACTCTCCAAAAGTGCTCTCCACGGCGAGATCCCCTCTTCAAAAGGGACCGCAATGGTGAGGCTGTCTCTTTGAAAGGGTTCCTGGTGGGTCTGGATCTTTCTGTAAAAGAGGTTCTAACACGGAGAGCCCCTCTTTTATAGGGGTCCCAATGGTGAGACTCCCTCTTTAAAAGGGGCTGTGATGGTGAGACTCTCTCTTTAAATATACAGGTTGAACCTCCCTTATCCGGAACCCTCAGGACCTGGCCTGTTCTGGATAAGGGATTTTTCTGGACGCGGGGTGGTCACGTTAAATTGGATGGTACAGGTACTGAGCAAGGGGATATCGGGTCTGGCTGGCTTGGGGCTAGGAATGCGGCAGAGAGATCATTGCGGGGGCCGGGGGGGGTGTGGATGGGGTCAGGCCAGCAAGGAAGGACTTCAATTTGTTCACGTCAAAGTTCTGTGCATGCGCCACCTGGTGGCCGGGAATGGTTCTGGATGAGGAGCGTTTCCGGATAAGGGAGTTCTGGATAAGGGAGGTTCAACCTGTATTTCTCATTGAATATATTTAAGGTAGAGATAGACAGATTTTTGAATGATATGGGAGTCAAGGGTGATGGGGGAACGGGCGGGGAAGTGGAGTTAAGGCCAAGATCAGATCAGCCATGATCTTATTAAATGGCGGCGGAGGAGGCTCGATGGGCCAAATGGCCGACTCCTGCTCCTATTTCTTATGTTAAAAGAAGTTGTGATGGTGAGGCTCTATTTAAAAGGAGCTGTGATGATGCAATTCCATGTTTAAATTATGTTCTCTAATAGCGAGACTTCCTCTTTAGAAGGATCTCAAATGATGTAACTCCCTCTTTAGAAGAGACTCACTCTGTAGAAGGGGCATCGAGGTCAGCCTCCTGTGTAACAGGAACCCTGTTTGTGATTTGCGCTGTTTGTGATGGTTGTTGCACTTCAGAAGTAATTAATTGGCTGTGAAGTACATGCTTAGGTCATGAAAGGTGCGATTATAAAATCAAGTTCTTCTTTCTTATAAGATAAGGGCGTGTCCTTTTAAACCTCAGTGTTAATTGTCCTGAACAATCTTTTACCTTCTGCCATTATTTTGTTCTGTTTTATTTGTTTGTCCCAGCAGCACAGTGGGAACCGAGTTATCGTCAGCAGAAGCGCAGTCATTAACCCAGTGAGATTCAGCCATTGGCCATCTCACCGTCAGACACAGCAACTCTTTTCAGCAAACACTCCCAACCACGTTGAACTGAACCTTTCAAAATCTACCACAATAGCAAAAGACAGCTAATGTTAAAAGATCACTCCTTTATTAGAGGTACCCTGGCCTTTGTTGACCAAAGGTATTGAGGGAAACGGGCCAAAGGCAGTTCAGAGAAGGTTCACGAGGCTGATTCCTGAGATAAGAACAAAGGAAATAGGAACAGGAAAAGGCCATATGGCCCCTCGAGCCTGCTCCGCCATTCAATATCATGGCTGATCTGATCATGGACTCAGCTCCACTTCCCCGCCCGCTCCCCATAACCCCTTATCGATTAAGAAACCATCTATTTCTGTCTTAAATTTATTCAATGTCCCAGCTTCCACAGCTCTCTGAGGCAGCGAATTCCACAGATTCACAACCCTGAGAGAAGAAATTTCTCCTCATTTCTGTTTTAAATAGATGGCCCCTTATTCTAAGATCATGCCCTCTAGTTCTAGTCTCCCCCATCAGTGGAAATATCCTCTCTGCATCCACTCTGTCAAGCCCCCTCATATTATACGTCTCGATAAGATCACCTCTCATTCTTCTGAATTCTAATGAGACACAACCTACTCAACCTTTCCTCATAAGTCAACTCCCTCAGCCCCAGAATCAACCTTCTCTGAACTGTCTCCAAAGCAAATATGGAAACTAAAACTGCAAGCAGTATTCCAGTGTGGCCTCACCAATACCTTATATAGCTGTAGTAAGACGTCCCTGCTTTTATACTCCATCTCCTTTGCAATAAAGGCCAAGATACCATTGGCCTTCCTGATCACTTGCTGTACCTGCATACTATCCTTTTGTGTTTCATGCACAAGTACCCACAGGTCCCGCTGTACTGCGGCACTTTGCAATCTTTCACATTTAAATAATAACTTCCTCTTTGATTTTTTCTGCCAAAGTGCATGACCTCACACTTTCCAACATTATACTTCATCTGCCAAATTTTTGCCCACTCACTTAGCCTATCTATATCCTTTTGCAGATTTTTTGTGTCCTCCTCACACTTTGCTTTTCCTCCCATCTTTGCATTGTCAGCAAACTTGGCTACATTACACTCAGTCCCTTCTTCCACGTCATTAATATAGATTGTAAATAGTTTGGGTCCCAGCACTGATCCCTGCGGCACCCCACTACTGGTTGCCTGAGATAGAAACATAGATACATAGAAAATAGGTGCAGGAGTAGGCCATTCGGCCCTTCGAGCCCGCACCACCATTCAATGAGTTCATGGCTGAACATGCAACTTCCGTACCCCATTCCTGCTTTCTCGCCATACACCTTGATCCCCTTAGTAGTAAGAACTACATCTAACTCCTTTTTGAATATATTTAGTGTATTGGCCTCAACAAATTTCTGTGGTAGAGAATTCCACACGTTCGCCACTCTCTGGGTGAAGAGGTTTCTCCTCATCTCGGTTCAAAATGGCTTACCCCTTATCCTTAGACTGTGACCCCTGCTTCTGGACTTCCCCAACATTGGGAACATTCTTCCTGCATCTAACCTGTCTAATTCTAAACGTTTCTATGAGATCCCCTCTCATTCTTCTGAACTCCAGTGAATACAAGCCCAGTTGATCCAGTCTTTCTTGATATGTCAGTCCCGCCATTCCGGGAATCAGTCTGGTGAACCTTCGCTGCACTCCCTCAATAGCAAGAATGTCCTTCCTCAAGTTAGGAGACCAAAACTGTACACAATACTCCAGGTGTGGCCTCACCATGACCCTGTACAACTGTAGTAATACCTCCCTGCCCCTGTACTCAAATCCCCTCGCTATGAAGGCCAACATGCCATTTGCTTTCTTAACCGCCTGCTGTACCTGCATGCCAACCTTCAATGACTGATGTGCCATGACACCCAGGTCTCGTTGCTCCTCCCCTTTTCCTAATCGGTCACCATTCAGATAATAGTCTGTCTCTCTGTTTTTACCACCAAAGTAGATAACCTCACATTTATCCACATTATACTTCATCTGCCATGCATTTGCCCACTCACCTAACCTATCCAAGTCACTCTGCAGCCTCATAGCATCCTCCTCGCAGCTCACACTGCCACCCAACTTAGTGTCATCCGCAAATTTGGAGATACTACATTTAATCCCCTCATCTAAATCATTAAATACAGTGGAAACAGCTGGGGCCCCAGCACAGAATCTTGCGGTACCCCACTAGTCACTGTCTGCCATTCTGAAAATAACCCATTTACTCCTACTCTTTGCTTCCTGTCTGCCAACCAGTTCTCAATCCACGTCAGCACACTACCCCCAATCCCATGTGCTTTAACTTTGCACATTAATCTCTTGTGTGGGACCTTGTCGAAAGCCTTCTGAAAGTCCAAATACACCACATCAACTGGTTCCCCCTTGTCCACTCTACTGGAAACATCCTCAAAATATTCCAGAAGATTTGTCAAGCATGATTTCCCTTTCACAAATCCATGCTGACTTGGACCTATCATATCACCTCTTTCCAAATGCACTGCTATGACATCCTTAATAATTGATTCCATCATTTTACCCACTACTGAGGTCAGGCTGACCGGTCTATAATTCCGTTTTCTCTCTCCCTCCTTTTAAAAAAAAAAAATGGGGTTACATTGGCTACCCTCCACTCCAGAGGAACTGATCCAGAGTCTATGGAATGTTGGAAAATGACTTTCAATGCATCCGCTATTTCCAAGGCCACCTCCTTAAGTACTCTGGGATGCAGTCCATCAGGCCCTGGGGATTTATCGGCCTTCAATCCCATCAATTTCCCCAACACAATTTCCTGACTAATAAGGATTTTCTCAGTTCCTCCTCCTTTCTAGACCCTATGACCCTTTTTATATCCGGAAGGTTGTTTGTGTCCTCCTTAGTGAATACCAAACCAAAGTACTTGTTCAATTTCTTTGTTCCCCATTATGACTTCCCCTGATTCTGACTGCAGGGGACCTAAGTTTGTCTTTACTAACCTTTTTCTCTTTACATATCGATAGAAGCTTTTGCATTCCGTCATAATGTTCCCTGCAAGCTTCCTCTCATACTCCATTTTCTCTGCCCTAATCAAACCCTTTGTCCTCCTCTGCTGAGTTCTAAATTTCTCCCAGTCCCCGGGTTCACTGCTATTTCTGGCCAATTTGTATGCCACTTCCTTGGCTTTAATACTATCCCTGATTTCCCTTGATAGGGAAGGTGGCTCAACCGTGGCTTTTTTATTTTTACGCCAGACAGGGAAGTACAATTGTTGGAGTTCATCCATGCGGTCTCTAAATGTCTGCCATTGCCCATTCACTGTCAACCCCTTAAGTATCATTCGCCAATCTATCCTAGCCAATCCACGCCTCATACCTTTAAAGTTACCCTTCTTTAAGTTCTGGACCATGGTCTCTGAATTAACTGTTTCATTCTCCATCCTAGTGTAGAATTCCACCATATTATGGTCACTCTTCCCCAAGGGGCCTCCACAATGAGATTGCTAATTAATCCTCTCTCATTACACAACACCCAGTCGAAGATGGCCTCCCCCCTAGTTGGTTCCTCGACATATTGGTCTAGAAAACCATCCCTTATGCACTCCAGGAAATCCTCCTCCACCGTATTGCTTCCGGTTTGGTTAGCCCAATCTATATGCATATTAAAGTCACCCATGATAAGGGGGTTGTCTTACGAAGTCTCCACCATTTTCCTGGGGGCTCTGCTAGTTTCGCAGCAGAGTTACAGCAGGGACCTGAGAAGACCCTTGAGAAGTGCAAATTCAGGGCCATAATCTCAACAACAACCACAGCATGCACTTATATAGCAGCTTTAGCATAGTAAAACATTCCAAGGCACTTCACAGGAGTGATTATCAGACATAATTTGACACCAAGCCACATAAGGAGATATTAGGGCAGGTGACCATAAGCTTGGTCAAAGAGGTAGGTGTTAAGAAGTGTCTTAAAGGAGGAAAGAAGTGTCGGGAGGCGGAGAGGTTTAGGACCCAGGCAGCTGAAAGCACGGCCGTCAATAGTGGAGCGATTAAAATCGAGGATGATCAAGTGGCCAGAATTGGAGGAGCGCAGAGATTTCAGATAATCTCTACTTTTAAGTTGCACACTAAGGCATATTGCTGATTCCTGTAGTTTATAGAATTTGCGCTTAGTTTTAGAAACACCTGTATTTAGTTTCCCAATACAAGAGATTGGAGTGTCGGAATCCGTTCATTAACACTCAATGAAGATCCCTGCTCAAGTGTATTTCATCCTGCGCATTGCCTGGAATTCCCGCATTTATGCCTTTATGCCGCTTGACGGGAGTTGTGACAGATCATCGGGAGAGCCCTGTGGAAATTCTGGGCCTATGGCTTTCACATAACTTTATCAACAGAGGGCCCAGACCTATAGAGCAAGGTATGTCAATGTAGAAGAGAAGCCAAGGCCAGTCAGGAAGCAGCAATTAGGTGAAGGCAAGCTTGGGCTGTAAAACCTGAAGCTTACAGGAGGAACAGAGGTCTGAGGGAGGTGAAGAGGTGCACAGTTTGAAATGTGCTGAGAAAGAATGACTTGAGAGTAGGAGATGGTACAACAGTCTCGATACTAACAGGGTGAAATGGGCACCCCAGATATTTCGCACAAGTGCTAGTTCTGCATGCGAGTGCCTAATGGGTCTGTGCAGGCCATTCAACCAATGGGGCATTACACACAGTGGGCATGACTGGGCAGAAATGGATGATTTATTTCCGTCCACCTTGCCCAGAGGCACTAAGCCCAGCTGTAGCTACCAACTTGGGGCATTCTGTCTGTATGTCTTAACACCACATCACTTAGCACATTTGGCCACTCAGCCCTGGGGGTGGGGGGGGGGGGGTGAGGGGGAGTGCGGGCGCAGATACTTCATCTTAAACCTAACATGCCTTTTGGCTCATGGGTCATAAAACCAGCAATGCCCTTTGAGCTAAATCCTGTAGCACAATTTGCTTCTTCAAATAACTCCAAGTGACAAAAGATGACCTGTAGTAATCAGGATCGTTTATAAAGTAAGTTTACTATAATCATTGTATAATCATAATCAGCTGTGACTCAGTGGGTAGCACACTTGCCTCTGAGTCAGAAAGGTCCACTCCAGAGCACACAAATCAAGGCTGACACTCCAGTGCAGTGCCGAGGGAGAGCTGCACTGTCGAAGATGCCGTCTTTTGGATGAGACGTTAAACCGAGGCCCCTTCTGCTCTCTCAGGTGGACGTAAAAGATCCTATGGCACTATTTCGAAGAAGAACAGGGGAGTTTATCCCCGGTGTCCTGGGGCCAGTACTTATCCCTCAATCAACATAACAAAGTGATTAATTGGTTATCATGTTGCTGTTTGTGGGAGCTTGCTGTGCGCAAATTGGCTGCCGCGTTTCCTACATTACAACAGTGACTACACTTCAAAAAGTACTTAATTGACCGTAAAGCGCTTTGGGTCGTCCTGAGGTTGTGAAAAGTGCTATATAAATGCAAGTTATTTCTTTCTTATAATCTTGAAGTGGACTTAAGGCTCTGAACATCCATGCTTTATGTCAGCCATGATCTTATTGAATGGTAGAGCAGGTTCGAGGGACCAAATGGTCTACTTCTGCTCCTATTTCTTATGTTCTTATGAACAGCAATGAGTTCAATTGTCAAACTTCAGAATGTGAGCTTTCAATCGGCCAGGAATCAGGGTAGCACATTGGCAGCCTATAAGGAAGGCCAGAGCCAGGGGAAGGGCCCAGCCTGCTGTACGAGTGCTCTGATATGTCCTTACTATACAGTACAAATGCACACGAGGCCCATACTTGAGAGAAGGTCACTCTGTGACCAGTAACCTTTATTCCAGCACTGAAGTAATGAAGGTGGGTGGAGCTTCCCCTTTTATACCTGAAAGTCCAGGTTAGGAGTGTCTCCCACAAGTTCACCACCTAGTGGTCAGTGTTCTCACTGTGTACAACTTAGGTCAGTTTATACATGGATTACAATGACAGTTGAATACATGACATCACCTCCCCCCCCCCCCCCCCAAAGTCTTATTGGGATCACAGGTTAAGTCTCTCTGGTGGTTTACACTCCCTTGTAGAACACCTGAGTTGGGGCTCCAGTTGTTGGGCGCTGGCCTGAGTGTCTGCTGTTTACAGTGCCTCAGGCCTGTCAAGACTGCCCACAGTGACTGGGCTCTCCTCCACTTGGTCACTTGGTTCCGGTGTTCGGTCACCTGTGGTGGAGTGAACTCTACATCGTGTTCTTCCTCTGCTTCTTCTATGGGGTTAATAAACCTCCTTTTAGTTTGATCCACGTGTTTGCGGCAGATTTGTCCATTGGTAAGTTTAACTACCAGAATCCTATTCCCCTCTTTAGCAATTACAGTGCCTGCGAGCCATTTGGGCCCTGCAGCATAATTGAGGACAAAGACAGGGTCATTGACATCAATACATCGCGCCCTCGCATTCCTGTCATGGTAGTCACATTGTGACCGGCGCCTGCTCTCAACAATTTCTTTCATCGTGGGGTGTATATGGGATAACCTGGTTTTGAGCGTCCTTTTCATTAGCAGCTCTGCAGGTGGAACCCCTGTGAGCGAGTGTGGTCGGGATCTATTGGCCAACAGGTGACGTGATAAGCGGCTTTGTAGGGAACCCCCTTGGATTCTGAGCATCCCCTATTTGATTATCTGCACTGCTCGGTCTGCCTGGCCGTTTGAGGCCGGCTTGAACGGTGCCGTTCTGACATGGTTGATACCATTTCCTGCCATGAAGTCCTGGAACTCAATGCTTGTAAAGCACGGGCCATTGTTGCTGACCAAGACGTCCGGTAGACCGTGGGCGGCGAACATTGCCCGTAGACTTTCTACCGTGGCAGAGGATGTGCTTGAATTGAGAATGTCACACTCAATCCATTTGGAGTAAGCGTCTACTACAACCAAAAACATTCTTCCCATGAAGGGACCTGCATAGTCCACATGGATGCGTGCCCATGGCTTGGCGGGCCAGGACCAGGGGCTAAGGGTGGCTTCCCTGGGCGCATTGTCCAGCTGGGCACACATGTTGCACCTGCGAACACAAAGTTCCATGTCTGCATCTATCCCTGGCCACCAAACGTGTGACCTGGCAATTGCCTTCATCATGACAATGCCCAGGTACTCCTTGTGGAGCTCCCGGATGAACGCCTCTCTGCCCATCTGGGGCATGACTAATCGGTTTCCCCATAGTAGGCAATCGGCCTGAATCGAGAGTTCATCCTTGCGCCTGTGAAATGTTTTAAATTCCTCAGGGCATGCCCCGTCCGTGGCTGCCCAGTCCCCATTCATGACACATTTCTTGACTAAAGACAGTAGCGGGTCTCGATTAGTCCAGACTTTGATCTGACGGGCTGTCACGGGTGAGCCTTCGCTTTCGAAAGCTTCAACAGCCATGACCATCTCAGCAGCATGCTCGGTTGCGCCCTCGCTGGTGGCTAGTGGGAGCCTGCTGAGTGCATCGGCGCAGTTTTCAGTGCCCGGTCTGTGCCGAATTGTATAGTCATAGGCAGCTAACGTGAGTGCCCACTTCTTTATGCGGGCCGATGCATTTGCATTTATGGCCTTGTTGTCGGCCAAAAGGGACGCAAGGTGTTCGTGATCTGTCTCCAGCTCAAATTTCCTGCCAACCAGGTACTGGTGCATTTTTTTTATTGCATATACATATGCAAGCGCTTCCTTTTCTACCATCCCGTAGCCCCTTTCTGCCTGGGACAGACTTCTGGAGGCATAGGCTACCGGCTGTAACTGACCCTTGGCATTAACATGCTGCAACACACACCCGACACCATAGGACGACGCATCGCATGGATTACAGTGACAGTTGAATACATGACAGGCTCCACAGCTGAGAGTGGCTGCAATGTGCTGAGCCGTGTTCTGGGGTTACATCGAGTGTTGGGCGAGGGCAGGACATCTCTACTTGGCAATCAGCCCAGGGCGAATTACTGTTCACATCCATTGAGTTGGAAAACAACAATCATGGCAGGCTTGCAAATAAACCCAGCGAGTTCATCCCTGCCTCTCTAATCCCTCGGCACGGCTCGTCCTGCTTGCCGGGCTTTATCTCATCCCTTTGTGCCCATCGTGACCCAGGGAACCCATCCTTGTCTCTAGCGGAGCTGCCCTCCCATTCATTTTCAATGTCCATTTCCTCTGGTTAAGCAGCTTATTTTTGTCGGGTGGGGTGGCGGAGGGGGGGGGAGGGGAGGGGAGGGCTAAAAGTTAATTCTGTTGTGATGGACAAGTGATCCCCTCTCATCAAGTGACGACTGTTTAGATTGTTGCTCCAGCTCCGCGCCACAGGGCCGTGGGATGATCTGTCATGTCGCTGATTGATTTAGTCGCAGTCCGTTGACTGCATGGTGATTGCTTTATCTTCACTGAATCGGGCTGCAGTCTGTAAGCGTCGCGGCCCAGAACTTGCTGGAGCGCGGTATCTGGCAGCGAGCCCTGTTTATTAGATTGTTTCCCCTCACCCAGCAGCTCGAAATAACTTTGCGCCGTAAATCGCTGGAGGTTCGATCTGGCAATGGGGTCAACGGGGCATCTGGGACCTCGGGGAACGATGGGATCAACCGTCTCTCTCCTTAACCCAGGAGATTTAAGGATAGAGAAAGAAACCGAGAAAGAAAGATTTGGATTTATATAGCGCCTTTCACAACCACCAGACATCTCAAAGTGCTTTACAGCTAATGAAGTACTTTTAGAGTGTAGTCACTGTTGCAATGTGAGAAACGCGGCAGACAATTTACGGCAAGCTCCCAAATACAGCAATGTATAATGACCAGATAATCTGTTTTTGTTATGTTGATTGAGGGATAAATATTGGCCAGGATACCAGGATAACTCCCCTGCTCTTCTTCGAAATAGTGCAATGGGATCTTTTATGCCTACCTGAGAGAGCAGATGGGGCCTCGGTTTAACATCACATCCGAAAGACAGCACCTCTGACAGTACAGCACTCCCTCAGCACTGCACTGGGAGCATCAGCCTAGATTTATGTGCTCAAGTCTCTGGAGTGGGACTTGAGCCCACAGCTTTCTGACTCAGAGGTGAGTGTACTACCCACTGAGCCATACGACAGAGAAGGAAATATGATGAATTAGAGTCAAATGAGAGAAAGAAAGAGAAATAGAGAAGGAAAGAAAGATTGGAAAACAAAGAAAAGTAAAAACATTAGAAAATTATACACTTAAAATGTTTTAAATCTCTAACAATATTTGGTGCACATTACAACACTGACATTGATGCACATTACAACACTGACAGTGACGATCATTACATCATCAACATTGGAGTACAACTCAGGATGGTGTGTGACCTTTAGGGTACTCGGAGATAATGGTGTTTCCAAGTACCTGATGATCTTCTAGGAAGTAGAAGTGATGGGTTTGGGAGGTGCTGCCAAAGAAGCCTTCTAGATGGTACAGATTGCATTTGTTCTGCCATCTTTGATTGTTTTGAAGTTCTTAAATGTTGCAAACCAGGCAGCGAGAGATTGAATTCTGAAATTGACAACATTTCTCCTTGTACAACACTTCTGTCTTCTTACAACAGAAACAACTTGCATTCATAGAGCACCTCAATTGTAGAAAAACATCCCAAGGTGCTTCACAGGAGGGATAGCAGACAAAATTTGTCACCGAGCTGCATAATGCGATATTAGGACTGGTCAATGTAATACTTTTTCAGGAGTGACTTAAAACAAGGAGCGTGAGGTGGAGAGGCTTTAGAGAGGGAATTCCAGAGCTTCTGGCCTAGACAGCTGAAGGCACGGCCACCAATGGTGGGCTGAAGGAAATCGAGGGATGTGCAAGAGACCAGAATTGGAGGAGCGCAGAGATCTTGGGAGGGTTGTAGAAAGTTACAGCATGGAAGGAGGCCATTTCGGCCCATCGTGTCCGCATCGGCCAACCAAGAGCTATCCAGCCTAATCCCACTTTCCAGCTCTTGGTCTGTAGCCCTGTAGGTTACAGCACTTCAAGTGCACATCCAAGTAATTTTTAATTGTGGTGAGGGTTTCTGCCTCTACCACCCTGTCAGGCAGTGAGTTCCAGACCCCCACCACCCTCTGGATGAAGAAATGTCCCCTCTTAACCTCCCCCCAATTACTTTAGAGTAATTACTGTAGAGCTGGAGGAGTTTACAGAGATAGATCAGGAGCGAGGCCATGGAGGGATTTGAACACACGGATGAGAATTATAAACTGGAGACGTTGCTGGACTGGGAGCCGAAGCAGATTAGCTTTCTTACATTCTTATTGTCGGGAATTGAGAAAGTGTGGGGAAACTGATAAGAAGATGCCGAGATCTTATCAATATATATTATCAATTTTCCCCAAGGTTTGGAAGAGGATAAAAAATTGGGATCGGGGATGTCGGACATGGCGCAGGACGTTAAACCAAAGCCAGCCGTGCCCATGAAACCATCGGCTGTGGGCTCCCAGTTACTGGGTTATGTGGGAATCGACACCATCATTGAGCAAATGCGACGAAAGACCATGAAGACTGGCTTCGATTTTAACATCATGGTCGTAGGTGAGAATTTGGATGTTGCATTTGACTTCACCTTTGCACTGCCTGAATTTTCCTCCCTTGACTCGGTGGCTGGAGGGCACAGCTTTAAGGTAATTGGCTGAAGGATCAGAGGGGAGACATTTTTTCACGCAGCGAGTTGCTTTGATCTGGAATGCGCTGCTTGAAAGGCCGGTTGAAGCGGATTCAATCGTAACTTTCAAAAGAGTAATTTGCAGGGCTATGGGGAAAGAGCAGGGGAGCGTGAGGCTAATTGGAAAGCTCTTTCACAGAGCCGGCACAGGCACAATGGGCCGAATGGCCTCCTTCTGTGCTGCGTCGTTCTATGATTCTATGACTGAACTCCAGGGATGAACAGTGGTGGTGTTCCAAGTTGAGTTTCAGATCAGGGATCCTGAGGACAGAATGCTCCTTATAATGAGTTTCACTTGAGAAAAAAGAATAAGGTGGTGTACGTGCCTTAACTCCCACCAGGAATAATATAGAGTTTATCGAATAAACACGATAGCAATGATAGGGGAGGGGCATGTGGTTAGAGCAGGTTTTTCATGAAAGGAAGAAGCTCTCTGTGCAATTACAACAATAACTTGTATTTATATAGCGTCTTTAACGCAGTGAAACGTCCCAAGACGCTTCACAGGAGTATTGAGATAAAAAATTTGACACCGAGCTGTACAAGTAGAGATTAGCACAGGTGATCAAAGGCTTGGTCAAAGAGATATGTTTTAAGGAGCTTCTTGAAGGAGGAGAGAGGTAGAGAGGCAGAGAGGGTTAGGCAGGGAGTTCCAGAGCTTGGGGCCTAGGCAACAGAAGGCACGCCCAACGATGGTTGAGCGATTACAATCAGGGATACTCAGGAGGGCAGAATTAGAGGAACACAGACATCTCGGGGGATTGAAGAGATTTCAGAGATAGGGAGGGGCGAGGCCATCGAGGGATTTGAAAATAAGGATGAGAATTTTGAAATCGAGGTGTTGCTTAACCGGGAGCCAATGTAGGTCATCGAGCACAGGGGTAATGTCCAGTAACATCAGTACTGTCAGTTAGTGAAAGTATAATTTTCAAACCACCCTGGGAGATCCTTGCCTTGACAGCGAATGGCAGACTGAAATTCCCTCCCCTGATTTATAACTACAAAGGTTCAGTCAGAATGAGGCTAAGTACCGCCCACTGCTGTTAGCAAACTATTTATAAGAGGAACCGTATCTTTCAGAAGGGGGAAAAAAAATTCCAAACCAATAAATATTTGAGAATTAATCTCAGCGTGCTGGAGATACTGCAATTGACTTCAGCTTTCGTGGGGCAGGACCGGCCTGTGCTCACCCTCTCTGATTGCCGCCCTGTGGGGTATTCCGGGAAATGTGAGTGCGACATCGGCTGAGGAACAGAATCAGGCTTTGCTGTGATGCTCCCCCTGGTTAAATAGCCCGTCAACCTCCACTGGCGAGGCTGCTGTCGGTGATCAAAGTGCGTGTGATCATGGAGGGCTGCCAGCCTTCAGCAGAAGCAGCGAGAAAATAGAAGGAATTTTAACATAGAATGATATCGACTTTTACAGCACGGGACAGGCTATTCAGCCCAATTGGTCCATGCCGGTGTTTATGCTCCACATGAGCCTCCTCCCACCCTATCAGTATAACCTTCTATTCCATTCTCCCTCACACAATGTTTCCACTAAGGTGCGCGTGCAGTAATCTGAAAAGTCCCGCGTAGGCCGCTCACCGCCTTTTACACTGTAAGTGCTGTGCATGCACAGACAGTTAAAGGGACCATGCATTAATGGAAACAGGCCGTGCTGAACAAAGCGCAGCTTACAGGGGACATCGCCCTCATATAAGTGTCTAGCTTCCCCTTAAATTAATCTGTGATATTCGCCTCAACCACTCCCTGTGGTAGTGAGTTCCACATTCTCACCACTCTTGGGGTGAAGAAGTTTCTCCTGAATTACCTATTGGATTTATTAGCCCTATGACCCTATTATATTGATGGGCCCTAGTTTTGGATTCCTCCACAAGGGGAAACATAAGAACGGAAGAAATAGGAGCAGGAGTAGGCCATTTGGCCCCTCGAGCTCGCTCCGCCATTCAATAAGATCATGGCTGATCTGATCTTGGCCTCAACTCCATTTCCCTGCCCGCTCCCCATAATCCTGGGCTCCTTTATTGTTCAAAAATCTGTCTATCTTCACCTTAAATATATTCAATGACCCAGCCTCCACAGCTCTCTGGGCTGGAGAATTACAAAGATTCACGACCCTCTGAGAAGAAATTCCTCATCTCCGTTTTAAAGGGCGATCCCCCATCTTCTCTACGTAACCCTATCAAACTCCTTCATAGTTTAAAGACCTCTATCATGTCACCTCCCCGCCTGTTCAGTCTTTCCTGATATTTGTACCCTTTGGTATCATCCTTGTAGATCTTTTCGGTACTTTCTCCAGTGCTCCTATCATTTTCTGTAATATGGAGACCAGAACTATGCCTACACAAGGTTCTATGTAACATAAGTTCTCTGCTTTTGAATTGAATTTCTCTAGAAATGAACCCCAGTTCTTTGTTTGCAGTTTTATGGCTTTTTTTATTTTGCGTTGCTACTTTTAATGATTTGTGAATCTACACCCCCAGATCCCTTTGATCCTCTACTCCATTTAGACTCTTATTTTCCAGGGAGTAGGGGGGCCCCCTTATTTCCCCCCCACAAAATGCCCCACCTCACACTTACCCAAATGGAACTGCATTTTTGCCATTTACTGTTTCGTTTAAAAAAAAATACTAATCTTCTCATCTCTAGGTCAGAGTGGCTTGGGGAAGTCAACACTGGTGAACACGTTGTTTAAGTCCCAAGTCAGTCGAAAATCTTGCGGCAGGAATCGAGATGACAAAGTCCCTAAAACTGTGGAGATCAGAACAGTTGGTCATGGTGAGGTCACTTGCACACAGTAGCATTTTTTTTATCGCTTTTTCGGATACAAGAGTTAAAATCAACCGACACAAACACTTTTCTGAATAATTGGTTTTATTGACATTAAGACACGACAGTTCAACAGATAAAGATGCTTACAACCTTATCGGGCCATAGAACTCAGAAGGGAGATCAAATCGTTCTTCTGGGAGACCGAGGGGTTAATTCTTCCTTTGATGTCTTCTTTGAACTGTTTCTCATTCTGTCTCCTAGAAATCACTGTAAAATGGTGGTTTATAAACCCTCCTTTAAGCTGCAAAGCAGCTTGCTGCTGTTTTCTCTCTCTTGTTCTCACGGTTTGAGAAAACAGCTGTCTTTGTTCTGCTTTCCTTATCTCGAACCATGTCCTTTGAAAGTACGGCAAGTCCTGAACAACACCTCCACAGTCTGAAGCAATGCTGATCTGCCCGAGCTTGGTCAAGCCTCCCAGCATGCCTTCTGATTCCGGTCAAGTTTAACAGTTGTGTGTCCTTTGCTGTTAACCAAATTCGTCTCTTTTACCAGGTATTCCGGGGTTTCTAGTCCGTCCTTTGCTCTTCCTTGAAAGACAGGAATTAAAAGTCCAAAATCCTTCGGTACACAGCCTGCCACATCACCATCAAGTGCAATTAGATAAATGTCACCGTATTTAAATTGTATTACACTGAGAAACCACATCAGCTTTGCTTTCACCATGTGGGATGTATGCAATGCCCCCAAGCCTGTGTTACCCTGTATGTAACACGCTCCCAAGCTGTGTTACCCTGTATGTAACACGCTCCCAAGCTGTGTTACCCTGTATGTAACACGCTCCAAGCCTGCGTTACCTTGTATGTAACACGCTCCAGCCCCTGTTATCCTGGTTCAATGTCATGGCTAATGGGATGAAGCAGATGGCAGATGGTACTGCCAATTATTCTGTTGCCGTGGCAGCGGTTGTCAAATATCCTGAAGCCAGAGTGTGCTGACCAATCAAACAGGAGGCAGGGTCCTGTTAGAGCAAAAATAAGAGATCACTCATTACTAACTGCCCAACCAGAGAAAATAATCTTTATTCATAATTTTAAAAGCCTATAACAAATCTCCTCTTTGCCTTCTCTGCTTCAGTAGTAATATTCGCAGTATCTCAATTCCCTTCTCGTAATTATAATTTCACAACCCTGGCATCACCCTTCTGGATTGACACTGCACCTGCTCTAATGTCTTTAATGTTCTTTCTGTAGGCGTCATATTTGACCCTGAAATGAGCTTCCGACCACATATCTGCGGCATAACTAAAACTGCCTATTTCCACCTCGAACATTGCCCGTCTCCACCCCTGCCTCAGCTCATCTGCTGCTGAAAGCCTCATCCATGCCTTTGTTACCTCTAGATTTGACTGTTTCAACACACTCCTGACTGGCCTCCCACATTCTACCCTACGTAAAGTAGAGGTCATCCAAAACTCGGCAGCCCGTGTTCTAACTCACACCAATTCCCGCTCACCCATCACCCCTGTGCTCACTGACTTACATTGGCTTCCGGTTAAGCAACGCCTTGATTTCAAATTCTCATCATTGTTTTCAAATCCCTCCATGGCCTTGCCCCTCCCTATCTCTGTAATCTCCTCCAGCCACACAACCCCCCCGAGATGTCTGAAATCCTCTAATTCTGCCCTCTTGAGCATCCTTGATTATAAATCGCTCAACCATTGGTGGCCGTGTCTTCAGCTGCCTAGGCCCTAAGCTCTGGAACTCCCTCCCTAAATCTCTCCACCTCGCTTTCCTCCTTTAAGACGTTCCTTAAAACCTTCCTTTTTGACCAAGCTTTTGGTCATCTGCTGTAATTTCTTCTTATGTGGCTCGGTGTTAAATTTATTTGTTTTGTCTTATAACACTCCTGTGAAGGGCCTTGGGATGTTTTAGGCGCTATATAAATAAAAGTTGTTGTTGAACTGGGCACGCCACACTCTAACTGTGCCCGACCCAACGTTTTGTACAAACTTATTAACTCTTTACTCATGCACCCTGTGCCCCATTATACCCTGTGCACGGGCCAGCCCACACTGCGATGTGTGCGTGCACTAGGTCCATGCAACAGAACAGGTCTCCAGTCGTCTTGGATAACCCTTGCCACTGCACCAAGACCTAGCTCGGTCAAGCCCGTGTGGTGGCTAGTGTGCAACGGCCACCACACGTTAAAAAAATCCATGCACAGGCATCTTCCACCCTTCAGGATGTAGTTCAGGACCTGGAATATTAGGTCCTTCATTGAAACACTTGTGAACTCATCCTTTTTTGGCATCGAAGCAAGTCATCCTCTTTTCGAGGGACTGCCTATGGTGACGATGCCCCATTATAAACTCAGGAGGGGCAGCCCTCAGCGCTCCTGTGCCAACCCACACAGTGATTGCCTTTCTCTGTTGCAGTGATTGAGGAGAAAGGGGTGAAGATGAAGCTGACCGTTATCGACACACCAGGATTCGGAGATCAAATCAACAACGACAACTGGTACGTTGCTGGGATACTAACCACACACGCACTGCCAAGGTTCACTTGAGGCTTGTCAGTGTAGGGCTTTGAAGAGGAGCGCTGGCTCTGAAAGGCTGATGAGATACTCGGGGGTGAGGGAACTTGAGGTTAACTTTGACAAGTGTGAATTCTCACACAATCGTAGAAATTTACAGCACGGAAGGAGGCCATTCGGCCCATCGTGTCCATGCTGCCGGCAAAGAGCTATTCAGCCTAATCCCACTTTCCAGCTCTTGGTCTGTAGCCCTGTAGGTTACAGCACTTCAAGTGCATACAGAATCATAGTATGTTTACAGCTCAGAAGGAGGCCATTTGGCCATATCCAAGTACTTTTTAAATGCGATGAGGGTTTCTGCCTCCACCAACCTTTCAGGCAGTGAGTTCCAGACCCTCACCACCCCCTGGGTGAAAAAATATTCTGCTCACCTCCCCTCTAATCCTTCTACCAACTACTTTTAATCTATGCCCCTGTTTATTGACCTCTCTGCTTAAGTGTATGATATTTATCACAATCGCCTGGGAATGGGAACAGGACATTAAAAATTACAAATTACAAAGAGCAAAAAATTTAAATTAATTTCAGCAATTGTATTTTTTTCCCTTGTGGTAAACTCTGAAGCCTCACCCGAGGCCTCGCTCCCATGCTGTATAAATGGTAACGCCTTGCTTTAAGTTTAATACTGCAAGTGTACTCAGCTTTCAAAAATAAAATTAAAAAGGCTCACAGCAAGTTTGAGAGGTTATTAAACAAAATTAGGGCTCATGCGATTGGGGGTAATACACTAGCATGGAGTGAGGATTGGTTAACAGACAGAAAACAAAGAGTAGGACTAAATGGGTAATTTTCGGGTTGGCAGGCTGTAACTAGTGGGGTACCGCAAGGATCAGTGCTTGGGCCTCAGCTATTCACAATCTATATCAATGGTTTGGATGAGGGGACCAAATGTAATATATCCAAGTTTGTTGATGATACATAGCTGGGTGGGAATATAAGTTGTGAGGAGGATGCAAAGATGCTCCAAGGGGATATAGACAGGCTAAGTGAGTGGGCAAGAACATGGTAAATGCAATATAATGTGGAGAAATTTCAAGTTATCCACTTTGGAAGGAAAAATAGATAAGCAGAGTATTTTTTTTAAATGGTGGGAGATTGGGGACATGTTGGTGTTCAGAGGGACCTGGGTGTCCTTGTACACAAATCACTGAAAGTTAACATGCAGGTACAGCAGGCAATTAAGAAAACATAGAAAATAGGTGCAGGAGTAGGCCATTCGGCCCTTCGAGCCTTCACCATCATTCAATATGATCATGGCAACTTCAGTACCCCATTCCTGCTTTCTCTCCATACCCCTTGATCACTTTAGCCATAAGGGCCACCTCTAACTCTCTTTTGATTATATCTAACGAACTGGCCTCAACAACTTTCTGTGGTAGAGAATTCCACAGGTTCACAATTCTCGTAGTGAAGAAGTTTCTCCTCGCCTCGGTCCTAAATGGCTTACCCCTTATCCTTAGACTGTGACCCCTGGTTCTGGACTTCCCCAATATTGGGAACATTCTTCCTGCATCTAACCTGTCTAAACCCGTATGAATTTTAAACGTTTCTATGAGATCCCCTCTCATTCTTCTGAACTCCAGTGAATACAAGCCCAGTTGATCCAGTCTTTCTTGATATGTCAGTCCCGCCATCCCGGGAATCAGTCTGGTGAACCTTCGCTGCACTCCCTCAATAGCAACACAGATACACCGCTTTGGGTACTGTTGAGGGGGATGACTCACCAGGGGAGGGCAGCAGCAGCCAAGTTCATGGCACGATGGGTGGCTTGGCTGCACAGGAGGGCAGGAAAAAAAAAGAGTGGGAGAGCTATAGTGATAGGGGATTCAACTGTAAGGGGAATAGATAGATGTTTCTGCGGCCACAATCGAGACTCAAGGATGGTATGTTGCCTCCCTGGTGCAAAGGTCAAGGATGTCTCGGAGCGGGTGCAGGGCATTCTGAAAAGGGAGGGTGAACAGCCCGTTGTCGTGGTGTATATAGGTACCAACGAGAGAGGTAAAAAAAAAAAGGATGAGGTCCTACAAGATGAATTTAGGGAGCTAGGAGCTAAATTAAAAAGTTGGACCTCAAAAAGTAGTAATTTCAGGATTGCTATCAGTGCCACGTGTTTGTCAGAGTAGGAATCGCAGGATAGCTCATACGTGGCTTGAGGACTGGTGCAGCAGGGAGGGATTCAAATTCCTGGGACATTGGAACCGGTTCTGGGGGAGGTGGGACCAGTACAAACCGGACGGTCTGCACTTGGGCAGGACCGGAACCAATGTCCTAGGGGAGTGTTTGCTAGTGCTGTTGAGGAGGAGTTAAACTAATACAGCAGAGGGATGGGAACCTATGCAGGGAGACAGAGGGAAGTAGAATGGGGGCAGAAGCAAAAGATAGAAAGAAGAAAAGTAAAAGTGGAGGGCAGAGAAACCCAAGGCAAAATGCAAAAAGGGCCACATTACAGCAAAATTCCAAAGAGGCAAAGTGTGTTAGAAAGACAAGCCTGAAGGCTCTGTGCCTCAATGCGAGGAGTATTCGGAATAAGGTGGATGAATTAACTGCGCAGATAGCAGTTAACGGGCGTGATGTAATTGGCATCACGGAGACATGGCTCCAGGGTGACCAAGGCTGGGAACTCAACATCCAGGGGTATTCAACATTTAGGAAGGATAGACAGAAAGGAAAAGGAGGCAGGGTGGCATTGCTGGTTAAAGAGGAAATTAATGCGATAGTAAGAAAGGACATTAGCTTGGATGATGTGGAATCGGTATGGGTGGAGTTGCGGAATACCAAGGGGCAGAAAACGCTAGTGGGAGTGTGTACAGACCATGAAACAGTAGTAGTACGGTTGGGGACAGCATCAAACAAGAAATAAGGGATGCATACAATAAAGATACAGCAGTTATTATGGGCGACTTTAATCTACATATTGATCGGGCTAACCAAACTGATAGCAATGCGGTGGGAGGAGGATTTCCTGGAGTGTATTACGGATGGTTTTCTAGACCAATATGTCGATCAACCAACCAGGGAGCTGGTCATCCTAAACTGGGTGATGTGTAATGAGAAAGGACTAATTAGCAATCTTGTTGTGCGAGGCCCTTTGGGGAAGAATGACCATAACATGGTAGAATTCTTTATTGAGATGGAGAGTGACACAGTTAATTCAGAAACTAGGGTCTTGAACTTAAGGAAAGGTAACTTCGATGGTTTGAGGCATGAATTGGCTAGAGTAGACCGGCAAATGATACTTAAAGGGTTGACGGTGGATAGGCAATGGCAAACATTTAAAGATCACATGGATGAACTTCAGCAATTGTACATCCCTGTCTAGAGTAAAAATAAAACAGGGAAGGTGGCTCAACCATGGCTAACAAGGGAAATTAAGGATAGTGTTAAATCCAAGGAAGAGGCATATAAATTGGCCAGAAAAAGCAACAAACCAGAGGACTGGGAGAAATTTAGAATTCAGCAGAGGAGGACAAAGGGTTTAATTAAGAGGGGGAAAATAGAGTACGAGAAGAAGATTGCCAGGAACATAAAAACTGACTGCAAAAGCTTCTATAGATATGTGAAGACAAACGTAGGTCCCTTGCAGTCGGACTCAGGTGAATTTATAATGGGGAACAAAAAAATGGCAGACCAATTGAACAAATACTTTGGTTGTCTTCACAAAGGACCTTCCGAAAGTACTAGGGAACCAAGGGTCGAGTGAGAAGGAGGAACTGAAAGATATCCTTATTTGACGGGAAATTGTGTTCGGGAATGAAGACCGATAAATCCCCGAGGCCTGATAGTCTGCATCCCAGAGTACTTAAGGAAGTGGCCCTAGAAATAGTGGATACATTGGTGATCATTTTGGAACAGTCTATCGACTCGGGATCAGTTCCTATGGACTGAAGGGTAGCTAATGTAACACCACTTTTTAAAAAGGGAGGGAGAGAGAAAGCGGGTAATTATAGACCGGTTAGCCTGACATCAGTAGTGGGGAAATGTTGGAATCAATTATTAAGGATGAAATAGCAGCACATTTGGAAAGCAGTGACAGGATCAGTCCAAGTCAGCACAGATTTATGAAGGGGAAATCATGCTTGGAGGACGCTAAGAGGCTGCAGGGTGACTTGGATAGGCAAGTGGGCAAACGCATGGCAGATGCAATATAATGTGGATAAATGTGAGGTTATCCTCTTTGGGGGCAAAAACACGAAGACAGAATATTATCTGAATGGTGGCAGATTAGGAAAAGGGGAGTTGTAACGAGACCTGGGTGTCATGGTTCATCAGTCATTGAAAGTTGGCATATAGGTGCAGCAGACGATAAAGAAGGCAAATGGTATGTTGGCCTTCATAGCTAGGGGATGAGTATAGGAGCAGGGAGGTCTTACTGCAGTTGTACAGGGCCTTGGTGAGGCCTCACTTGGAATATTGTGTTCAATTTTGGTCTCCTAATCTGAGGAAGGACGTTCTTGCTATTGAGGGAGTGCAGCGAAGGTTCATCAGACTGATTCCCGGGATGGCAGGACTGACATATGAGGAGAGGCTGGGTCAACTGGGCTTTTACATATTCGAGTTTAGAAGGATGAGAGGGGACCTCATAGAAACATACAAGATTCTGACGGGACAGGACAGGTTAGATGCAGGTAGATTGTTCCCGATGTTGAAGTCCAGAACCAGGGCTCACAGTCTTAGGATAAGGGGTAGGCCATTTAGGACTGAGATGAGGAGAAACTTCTTCACTGAGAGTTGTTAACCTGTGGAATTCCCTGCCGCAGAGATGCCAGTCCATTGGATATATTCAAGAGGGTGTTAGATATGGCCCTTACGGCTAAAGAGATCAAGGGGTATGGAGAGAAAGCAGGAAAGGGGTACTGAGGGAATGGTCAGCCATGATCTTATCGAATGGTGGTGTAGGCTCGAAGGGCCGAATGGTCTACTGCTGCACCTATTTTCTATGTTTCTTTGTCCTTCCTCAGATTAGGAGACCAAAACTGAACACAATATTCCAGGTGAGGCCTCACCAAGGCCCTGTACAACTGCAGTAAGACCTCCTTGCTCCTATACTCAAATCCCTGCTCCTTTACTCAAATCCCTTAGCTATGAAGGCCAACATACCATTAGCCTTCTTCACCGCGTGCTGTACTTGTATGCCAACTTTCAATGATTGATGAACCATGGCACCACCCCTTTTCCTAATCTGCCACCATTCAGATAATATTCTGTCTTCGCGTTTTTGCCCCCAAAGTGGATAACCTCACCATTTATCCACATTATACTGCATCTGCCATGCATTTGCCCACTCACCTAACCTAAGTCACGCTGCAGCCTCTTAGCGTCCTCCTCACAGCTCACACCGCCACCCAGTTTAGTGTCATCTGCAAACTTGGAGATATTACACTCAATTCCTTCATTCAAATCTTTGATGTATATTGTAAAGAGCTGGGGTCCCAGCACTGAGTCCTGTGGCACTCCACGAGTCACTGCCTGCCATTCTGAAAAGGACCCGTTTATCCCGACTCTCTGCTTCCTGTCTGCCAACCAGTTCTCTATCCACGTCAGTATATTACCCCCAATACCACGTGCTTTGATTTTGCACACCAATCTCTTGTGTGGGACCTTGTCAAAAGCCTTTTGAAAGTCCAAATACACCACATCCACTGGTTCCCCCTTGTCCACTCTACTAGTTACATCCTCAAAACATTCTAGAAGATTTGTCAAGCATGATTTCCCCTTCATAAATCCATGCTGACTTGGACCGATCCTGTCACTGCTTTCCAAATGCGCTGCTATTACATCTTTAATAACTGATTCCAACATTTTCCCCACTCCCTTTATTATATATTGGCCTTTATTACAATAGGATTCGAGTATGTCTTACCACACCTGGAGTATTGTGTACAGTTTTGGTCTCCTTACCTTGCCATAGAGGGAGTGCAACGAAGGTTTACCAGACTGATTTCTGGGATGGAGGGATTGTCCTAGGAGGAGAGATTGAGTAAACTAGGCCTATAATCGCTGCAGTTTAGAAAAATGTGATCTCATTGAAACATACAATATTCTTACAGGGTAGTTGCTGGGAGGATGCTTCCTCTGGTTGGGCATCTAGAACCAGGGGTCACAGTTGCAGAATAAGGGGTCGGCCATTTAGGACTGAGATGAGGAAAAATTTCTGAGATGAGGAATCTTTGGAATTCCCTACCCCAGGGGGCTGTGCAGACTCAGTCATTGAGTGTATTCACGACAGAGTTCGATAGACTTTTGGATATTAAGGGAATCAGGCGATATGGGGATAGTGCAGGAAAGCAAAGTTGAGGTAGATGATCAGCCATGATCTTATTGAATGGTGGAGCAGGCTCGAGGGACCGAATGGCCTACTTCTGCTCCTAATTCTAATGTTCTTATGAGAAATGCAGATGGTGGGGGGGGGGGCGGCAGGAATGAATTGTTTAACATGAGCGAGTATAGATGGAGTTCCTAGGCTCTGTATATGAGATACTCCCAGGGTGCCTGTTATTCTGTGAGTGAGTCACTCCCAGGTACCTTTTATTCTGTGTGAGTCACTCCCAAATGACTATTATTCGACCTGTCCCTAACATTACACTGTGGGGCAGTAAGATACAAATCCTTAACTCAGTGGCCTAACAGTCCTGCCTTCACTATTTTTGCCGAGGTGTTGACCTGGATACATCCTCCACTAAAATAGCCAAGGGTTTGAGACGAGCGCCTCAAGCCCACGTATAGGATCCTGCGGTGTACAGTCAAGTGTCGTTGTTGCCCACTTGCGGGCGGGCCCTATTCTCGGTGCAGCCAACAGGCTCTGACATATCCTTGGTCTGTCATAGCTGGGAGCCAATCGAGAAGTACATCAGTGAACAGTACGAAAAGTTCCTGAAGGAGGAGGCGAACATCTCGAGGAAGAAGCGGATCCCCGAT
The DNA here is from genome assembly GCF_044704955.1 of Pristiophorus japonicus. Lineage (NCBI taxonomy): Eukaryota > Metazoa > Chordata > Chondrichthyes > Pristiophoridae > Pristiophorus > Pristiophorus japonicus. The sequence goes on from NC_091995.1 coordinate 78,144,305, forward strand.
ACCCGCGTCCACTGCTGCTTGTACTTCATCTCGCCCACTGGACACTCGTACGTATTAAACACACTAACATGTACCGCACAACAGCCTGTTTGATCTCTCAGTGTTCTCCCCTCCTGCCACAAAGCCATGGAAAGCAAACGAGCTCCTAGCTTTTATCACAAGTGGGTATAGAATGTAAAGGCCAAGAGGTTGCTATACAAAACCCTTGATAAGACATCAGTTCGATTACTGTCTGCAGTGTTGGGCTCCGCACGATAGGTATTGAGGCTTTGGAGGGCACGCAATGCAGACCCACTAGATCCTGCCTATAACCTATTATGTTTTTGGTACGACCTCACAAACACACAGGTATAAGATGGCTGATAACTTCAAGAAGCCTGTCAGGTGACAAATAGTTTGATAAGGAGGTGGGAAGAGCGTTTTAAACTGCACGAATTACCAGCACACTTAATGTCATTTAAGCGACGCCTTTGTAATTGACTTCAGTGGCAATGGCAAGGGGTTGGCCCCATTTGCCCAATGTAGGCAGCTGCCTATAGACCACATGGTAGGGTCTCTAATGGTGCTGGCAATGGTGGTACCACGCCCAAAAGACTAGGGTAACTAATCTCAGCTGGGGTGTCAAGAAGGGGGCGCCAATACAACTTTCTAACAGCACCCCTGCACTCTGGGGAGGGGAAACTCTGGTGAGGCTCCCACTCCTGGACGTGGGGGTTGGGCTTGACTCTGATGGCATCCACAGAATCGCTGTCCAGGCTTTTAAAAAATGTGTTCCTGAAATGTGGGTGTCGCTGGCATAGCCGGCATTTATTGCCCATCCCCAATTGCCCTTGAGAAGGTGGTGGTGAGCTGCCGCCTTGAACCGCTGCAGTCCACAGTGTTGTTAAGGAGGGAGTTCCAGGATTTTGACCCAGCCACGATGAAGGAACAGTGATATATTTCCAAGTCATAGGGAGAAAGACTGGATCGACTAGACTTATATTCACTGGAATTTAGAAAATGAGAGGGGATCTCATAGAAACAGATAAAATTCTGACGGGACTGGACAGGTTAGATGCAGGAAGAATGTTCCCGATGTTCGGGAAGTCCAGAACAAGGGGTCACAGTCTAAGGATAAGTGGTAAGCCATTTAAGTCCGAGATGAGGAGAAACTTCTTCACTCCGAGAATTGTGAACCTGTGGAATTCTCTACCACAGAAAGTTGTTGAGGCCAGTTCGTTAGATATATTCAAAAGGGAGTTAGATGTGGCCCTTACGGCTAAAGGGATCAAGGGATATGGAAAGAAAGCAGGAATGGGGTACTGAAGTTTCATGATCAGCCATGATCATATTGAATGGTGGTGCAGGCTCGAAGGGCCGAATGGCCTACTTCCGCACTTATTTTCTATGTTTCTATATGTGTGACTTGGAGGGGAACTTGCGGATGATGTTCCCATGTTCCTGCTGCCTTTATCCTTCTAGATGGTAGAGGTCGCGGGTTTGGGAGGTGTTGCCGAAGAAGCTTTGGCAAGTTGCTGCACTGCATCTTGTAGATGGTACACACTGCAGACACGGTGCGCCGGCATTGGAGGCTCACAGGCAGGGATGGTCTTTAGTGTGAGTTCCAAGAGAGGCTGCCAGCATCCAGCCATGCTGCTCCTTCAGGAAAGCATGTCCCCAACATCGAAACATCTGTGGCCTCCTCTGCACACATAGCTAACTGACAGATGCATCTCTCCTTGCAGACTGCGCCCGTTGGATGTCGAGTTTATGAAGCGACTGGGAAAAATAATGAACATTATTCCTGTCATTGCCAAAGCCGACACAATGACCCTGGAAGAGAGGCATGAATTCAAACTGAGGGTGAGTGGGTCCTAACCCCTGCCTCCTGGTGTGATGGTGACTGTAAAAAGCTACCCAGTGGCGGAGCAGAGTCCCGAACTGCTTTCAAAGTATTTAGATGTTTGCTTCAAAAAGGGGGGAAACTCATGAAGCTCAACGGAAGCTCGAGGAACAGCACCTCATTCTTCGATCAGGCACTTTACAGCCTCTGGACTCAACATCGAGTTCAACAATTTCAGATCATAACCTCTGCCCCCATTTATTCAGACAGCAGGTGCTGGTTATAGTTCTGCTGTTGCCATTACACCTCCTCTACACCCATCATTTGTTTCTTTACTTGTCCCATTACCATCTCCTTCTGCCTTGTACCTTCGTCCCTTTTGACATTTAATCACTCCTGCCTTCCACCCTACCTTCCCTTTTGTTCGGTCCTCCTCTCCCTCCTTTCCCCGCCTCTGTCCTTACTTAAAATCTGTTGCATCTCTAACTTTTTGGGGGGGTTAAGTCATCGACCTGCAATGTTAACTCTGTTTCTCTCTCCACAGATGCTGCCTGACCTGCTGAGGATTTCCAACATTTTCTGTTTTATATCTGTAACATAATATACGTTATACCAAAATCCTTTTCATGGCCAAGAATTTAACAAGAATCTCTTATTTTTTAGCTTACTGGTTGTCAGCGATATTTTCATCAAGTTTCAAATAAATGTGCAAAGAATTGTGTTAAAATATTGCAGAAAGGAAATTTTAACCAAACTTGTTAACAAAAGTGCTAACAATATCACCTAGAGGGAATTAAATTCATTTACAAAATGTTGTATAAAATTCAGTAATTTGGGTGTGGAAGTTAGTCCAGTAAAAGGTGAAAATGCTGTTGCTCAATCCCGACACCTGTAGGGAGGGGAGAGATTGGTGCGTATTCTGACCCACTGTTTCATTGCACCAGAGGGACCTGGGTGTCATTGTACACGAATTGCTGAAAGTTAACATGCAGGTACAGCAAGCAATTAAGAAAGCAAATGGTACGCTGGCCTTTATTACAAGACGATTTGAGTATAAGAGTAAAGACGTCTTACTGCAATTATAAAGGGCCCTGGTGAGACCTCAACTGGAGCATTGTGTACAGTTTTGGTCTCCTTACCTAAGAAAGGATATGCTTGCCATAGCGGGAGTGCAACGGAGGTTCACCAGACTGATTCCTGGGATGGGGGAGGAGGGGGATTGTCCTATGAGGATAGACTGAGTAGACTAAGCCTATAGTCTCTACAGTTTAGAAGAATAAGAGGTGATCTCATTGAAACATACAAAATTCTTACAAGGCTAGACAGGGTAGATGAAGGGAGGATGTTTCCCCTGGCTGGAGAATCTAGAACCAGCGGTTAGTCTCAGAATAAGGGGTCAGCCATTTAGGACTGAGATGAAGAGAAACTTCTTCACTCACAGGGTGATGAATCTATGGAATTCTCTACCCCAGAGGACTGTGGATGCTCAGTCGTTGAATATATTCAAGACAGTGTTCGATAGATTTTTGGCTATTAAGGGAATCAAGGGATATGGGGACAGTATGGGAAAGTGGAGTTGAGGTAGAAGATCAAACATGATCTCATTGAATGGCGGAGAAGGCTCGAGGGGCCGAATGGACTACTTCTGCTCCTAATTCTTATGTTCTTATTGCCCAACCCGACTCAACAGCCTCATTCCTGCCTGGGCGTCAGTCTGATTCGCTGAGATTCAGGGGCACTGCCTGTGAATTTGTTTCTAATTCTCTGTGTGTTTTTACCTGTCAGGTGCGGAAGGAGCTGGAGGCCAATGGTATAGAGTTCTACCCGCAGAGAGAATTTGATGAAGACATGGAGGATAAGATGGAGAACGACAAGATCAGGGTGAGTAGGAATCCATTCATGTTCCACATAAGGTCACCTTTGAATACTTGAGGCTCTCAACCCGAGGTGTGTGCAGGTGCGTGCAATGTATGTACAGGTATTTGCAGGTGGGGACAGATTTTTGGGGGTGTCCGGATTGTTCGATATATACAGGTGTGAGGTGGTGTACAGATGTGTGCATGCATGTATAAAGAAAGAAAAATTGCATTTACATAGCGCCTTTCATAACATCAGGACACCCCAAAGTACTTTACAGCCAATGAAGTATTTTTGAAGTGTAGTCACTGTTCAAATGTAGGAAACTTGGCAGGCAATTTGCACACGTGATAATGATCAAATAATCTGTTTTAGTGATGTTGATTGAGGGATAAATATTGGCCAGGACACTGGAGATAACTCCCCTGCTCTTCTTTAAAATAGTGCTATGGGATCTTTTCCATTCATTGTATTTCCAGCATTTTCTGAATTTATAACAGATTTCTACCATGCAGTTGTTTTTATAATTTACAAAGAAAAGACTTGCATTTATATAGCACCTTTCATGACCTCAGGACGTCCCAAAGCGCTTTACCACCAAAAAAGTACTTTTGAAGTGTAGTCACTGTTGTAATGTGAGAAATGCGGCAGCCAATTTGCGCACAGCAAGCTCCAACAAACAGCAATGCGATAATGACTAGATAATCTGTTTCTGTGATGTGTTGAGGGATAAATATTGGTCAGGACACTGGGGATAACTCCCCTACTCTTCTTCAATATAGTGCCCATGAGATATTTGACATCCGCCTGAGAGGACAGACGTTTATCGTCTCATCTGAAAGACGGTACCGCCGACAGTACAGCACTTCCTCAGCACTGCACTGGAGCGTCAGCCTGGATTTTTGTGCTCCAGTCTCTGGAGTGGGATTTGAACCCACAACCTTTTGACTCTTCACCTTGTGTTGTGTTTTTTTCTATCCCACAGGAAACCATGCCATTTGCCATCGTTGGCAGTGACACGGAATACCAAATAAATGGGAAGAGAGTGTTGGGAAGGAAGACCCCATGGGGAATCATTGAGGGTGAGTACTGGGGCTTCTTGCTTAGAGTCCTGATTATATACTGCAATAGTGATACAAGTTCTGAGTAAGTCAGAATGGACTCAAGTGATAGGTGTCTCTACTCTCAGCCCCATCTGCCAACCTCCCTCTCCATTGAAAGCAGCCTTGCCTCTCCCAGTTTGATCAATATTACAATGGTCATTCCTTCTCTGAACTTTCCTCGCTTGATTCCCCTAAACTCCAAATACCTCATCCTCCGCACTCTTCCTCTCGCCCCTTCCTCAACTGTGTTGAAATCAGAACTCATCCCATAGACTCCAAGCTCTATCCTTCTCTGGAGCTCGCAACTGTGAAGCTCCTCAGCTGTCTTAGTCTTCCCAACAATCTACAAGCAGTCAAAAAACCCAAGCTTGACATCATCTAAGCGTTACTTTTGATTTATCTCATCCTCCTTCCCACTCTTTTCAACTTTAGTGATGCCTTGCAACATGTGCCCTAGCCCATCATCAACATTCCCAACAGTAAAAGAGCAACCTTTTGGTGTCACATACCAGGCTTGTGGCACTAGGTAATGAATGGTCTAATTTTATAAAACGAGTCTATACATTTTGGTACAATTCACTCTTTCTAAGGGAGTTGAAGTACAATTAGTTTTCACCCAGATATATTGGAGATCCCCTTTCCCTGCTCAAAGTAGCACCAGGTCCTTTGGCTCACTTCGCAGATGAAGATTACCCTTTGGTACTCCATCCAAAGTACCTCTCCTCCTGTCTGAAGCCTAAATAGTGAGTGTCAATGGGCCTTTTGACTCTGGAGAGCTCTCGCAGCCAAGAGCCATCTTCCCTGTCCTCACCCAATGCCTGCACACGTACCACATCCCAGCAGCAGTCAATGGGTGGCGATCAGGAGCAGCAGCCGTGACTGGGTGCCTCTTGTCGAGATCAGCTCAGGCCAGGATGGCACCTGGGAGACATACTCCTATGAAAGAAAGATTTGAATTTATATACCGCCTTTCACAGCCTCAGGATGCCACCAAGTGCTTTGCGGCCAATGAAGTACTTTTTGAAGTGCGGTAATTGTTGCAATGTGGGAAACACGGACGCCAATGTCGGTACAGCAAACTCGCACGAGCAGCAATGTGATAATAACCAGATATGTTTATTGAGGGATAAATATTGGCCAGGACACCAGGGAGAACTGCATGTCTTTGAAAAAATAGTGCCATGGGATCTTTTACGTCCACCTGAGAAAGCAGACAGGGCCTAGGTTTAATACCTCCTCTGTTGGCTACGGACCAAGAGCTGGAAAGTGGGATTAGCTCTTTTTCAGCCAGTGGGCCGAATGGCCTCCTTCTGTACCGTAAATTTCTATAATGCTATGATTATGTTGACAAGGGGCCTGATGCCTGTTTGAGGACACTACCTCTGCCCATTGATACTGGTGATGGCTGCTTAACTAGCGATCTTTAAAGGGGCCACTGGAGGGCGCTCAAGAAAAACAGGCGGTCCAAAAGCAACTTTTTAAACAAGAATGTGCCTTCTGGGGCCTATATAAATACTGGATACCACGGGTGTGACTTGTATGATATCCTAGTTGTGTTTACATATAAGGATTAGGATTTGGTTTAATTTCATATGATTAAAGTTTTTGGTTTCCTCGTAATGAAGTCGTTAACAGTTGTTCATTCCCAGGATGCATTCGATTTTAATGTGTCAGGGTACAACTGAGCTGACACTGTGGTTTAGGTATTGGCTCAAACAGGATATGATTTATGTATTTTCATGTCCATATTATGAAACGAAATAGCCAAGATTGTCTTGAGACAATGGAGACAGGATGGAAAACAAGTTGCCATCTGTTGCTTTTAAGGAAATACCTCCTTTCTGGGGGTCTTAGTCACAGCACTGCTCCCCGGTTATCAAAATCCACGAGGCGCCCTTGGACAACGTGGACCATTTTCCATACCTCGGGAGCCTACTATCAACAAGGGAAGACATTGATGACACGGTCCAACACCGCCTTCAGTATGCCTGTGCAGCCTTCGGTCACCTGAGCAAGAGTGTTTGAAGACCAATACCTCAAACCCGGCACCAAGTTCATGGTGTACAGAGCAGTAGTGATACCCGCCTCCTAAATGCCTCGGCAACATGGACTACGTACAGCAGGCAACTCAAACCACTGGAAGTAGTACTACCAACGCTGCCTCGCAGTAGACGCACCAACATCAGCGCCTTCGCTCAGGCCAATATCCCCAGCATCGAAGAACTGAGCACGCTCGATCAGCTCCGCTGGATGGGCCACATCGTCCGCATGCCTGACACGCGACTCCTAAAACAAGCGCTCTACTCAGAGCTCCGACACGGCAAGCGAGCCCCAGGTGGGCAGAGGAAACTTCAAGGACACCCTCAAAAGCCTCCTTGAAAAAATGTAACATCCTCACCGACACCTAGGAATCCCTGGCCCAAGACGTCCAACGTGGAGTAAAAGCATCCAGGAAGGTACTGTACACCTCGAGTCTCTTCGCCAAGAGCAAGCTGAAGCCAAGCATAGACAGCGGAAGAGCGCACGACAACCAGGCACCCCACTCACCTGTTCCTTCAACCACCATCTGCCCATCTGTGACAGAAACTGTAGGTCCCACATTGGACTCTTCAGTCACCTGAGAAATCATTTCTAGTGTGGAAGCAAATCATCCTCGACTCCGAGGGACTGCCTCTGATGATTCACATAACACTTGTCATGCCATAACGTATCAGCACTGACAGTATTCGTGAGCTTTTCTTTAGCAAGTTGTAGAGAGAGTTGGAATCGAAAAGGAACAACGAAGGCTGTATTTCTACCCAGGGAAAAAGGGCGGAGTAATATTGTTTATTTCTCTATGTACATTGCTTAAAGACATTGGGGGAGAAATTCGATCGCGCCTCTATTGCGGCGGTAACCCATTGGAGCGGTACTTTTAGCACCTTGAATAAGTTCATGCCCTCCACCCAGAAATTTGTCAGAATTGGTCGAAGAGATGATAGCGACGATAAATCAGCCGCTGCACACCAGAGCTGGGGGGGGTCAATAACGAAAGTTTGGGTGGCACATTTTGCAGGCCCATTGCGCATGTGCCAAACTCCGAACCAGATCCCGGGAAAAGCCCGAGTCTTAACGACATGGCATAGTAATGCACCTATTAAAGTTTTCAAAATCACTTGTACTGTTATGTCTGTCTGCCACTGCAAACTCGGAGGCTCACGCACCATGCTGTGTGTAAACGTTGCACTGATGGTGACCTCCGAGGGCAGCGCTTCCTCATCCCTTTAAGTAGCCACCAGTTAACGACTCTGCAAGCCTGGACTGACTGTTTTTCCAGACGTTGTTACTGGCGGGTGCTGAGTGAGGCACACGCACCAGCGAGCGTGGGCATTGCACCAGGAATACGTCATGATCAGAGTGATCGTCAGCAACCAGGCGCTAGCAGTTTGCGCCCCCGGTGAGCCGCTAATTAATTTTCCATCAGGGCGCCAATGCTGCTCGCCCGGTTGCTAAGCTCTAATGCTCGCATGAACACCCCCTCTGGCCACTAACTGAGGCTACAGACAACCAAAAATCCAGCCTATTGGTTGAATACAGCAGAGAAACTTGCCAGCCTATATGCAGGTGTCGGAAAGCGAACTGCTTACAGAGTTCCCTCCGACTGGGCAGATGTTACTCAGGGTGTGTCTGTCTCTAACCTGGTAGCAGCTCTCAATTCATGCACTAACTGCAAGCGCAGGCCACATTATCATATAGATGACAAACGGACATAACCTCAGGATTAGTGTCAAGAGCATAAATGAAAGTTGAACGGAAGGAATGAGTTACCGGGCTTAGCCTCAAGTGCCGACTGAAACCAAGTCGGTCACAGCATTTAAGAGGGAATGAGATAAATACTTGGGAGAAAGATATTAAAGGATGTGGAGAAAGAGAAGGGAACTAGAATTAGAATCGATAGTGTCAGTCAGATAAGGAACTCCGGCACAGGCACAATGGGCTGATGACCTCTCTGTAATGAAATGTCTAGGAATCTCTAACAGTCGTCACACTCTCGCTGTTAGTCAGGAAGTCATTTGCGGGTCAACTGGGTTGCATTTACTGCAGGCTCTAACTGAGTTGAGATAGATTCTGGTGTGGCTGGGTTTTTTTGTGTGAAGTAATTTTCAGAGTGACACGGTGCAGTCACCTTATTCACGATTGAGTTGTCAAGAATCTAATGTTTGGCTTGATTACCCGCCACCTGAAACCGCTCTACCTGAATCACCCTGGAAACAAAATGGGACTTTGAATTGATGGCAAATTATGCAAAATTGTCTACAGACAATGCTGGAAGCACTCAGTAGGTCAGACAGCATCGGTGGAAAGATGTTTCAAGCCTTAAACCGTTCGTCAGAACTAAAGGAAGAACTCACATTTATATAGCGCCTTCCACAGCCTCAATATATCCCAAACTGCTTTACAGCCAATGAAGGATAGTCACTGTGTAAATGTAGGAAAGACAGTACCTCCGACAGTGCAGCACTCCTTCAGTACTGCCCCTCCGACAGTGTAACGCTCCTTCAGTACTGCCCCTCCGACAGTGTAGCATTCCCTCAGCACTGCCCCTCCAACAGTGCAGCGCTCCCTCATCGGTCAAGTCCCTGGAGTGGGGCTTGAACCCACAACCTTTTGACTCAGAGGTGAGGTGCTGCCCACTGAGACACGGCTGACATCTGCATAGGAGACATGGAGTAGCATGATGTGGGCAGCATTTAAAAATGATACAATGTGAGTCAGGGGGAAAAGGAAAAAAAAACACGATACACAGGAAGAGAAGTAGTCACCTGTGAAGTAAGATAACTAAATGGTAGGTGTGATATTAGCAGCTGACAGGAGGAGGCACAATGAGAGAAATCAAAGAGATATACGAGGCAAAGCGAGAGTGCGGCTGGCTAAAGGGGGTGAGGCAGAAAGTGCAGTGTGAAATTGTCTCTCGAACTTATCCCAGACTTCAACTGACTTTTGGGTAAAAATACTTTATTTCTCGACCTAACGTGTTGTCCTAACCATGTCTCCCCCCGGTATCCGCAGCCTTCGCCACGGTGAACAATTTGACCAGATCGCTTTTGTCAATCTCCTTTGCAACTTGGAGAATTTCAACCAAGTCACTCTTCAAAGAAAACAAACCCAATTTTCTTCCCTTGTGATACGTTTTGTTTGTGGAAGGCACCAATTGTTCAGATGCCCGTTTCCTATAAACAGGGGGCGTGGCTTAGAGAATTCCACAATTACTCAACCTTCTGAGACTTGACCTCTGACCTATTGGTACAAAACTGGTCACCAGATCGTCGGTTATAAACAGAGTGCACTCTGAACTCTTCAATGGAGTGAAGGGTTATGGAGAGCGGGCAGGGAAGTGCAGCCAAAGATCAGATCAGCCATAATCGTATTAAATGGCGGAGAAGGCTCGAGGGGCCAAATGGTCGACTCCTACTCCTATTTCTTATGTTCAACTGGACTTGGTCTCACCGACAATAAAACTGATGTGCTTGACTTTATAGGATTGGTGGCGTTGTTTCCGCAGGAACTTGTTTCTGAAGGTGGCACCAGGTTAAGAACATAAGAAATAGGAGGAGTAGCCCATTCAGCCCTTCGAGTCTGCTCCGCCATTCAATGAGATCATGGCTGATCTTCGCCTCAACTTTCCCACCCAATCCCCACATCCCTCGAATCCCTCAATATCCAACGTTCTGACCTGATGTTTTCTGTTTCTTTTCAGTTGAGAACGTCACTCACTGCGAGTTTCCTCTGCTCCGGGACCTCATTGTTAGGTAACGACAGTTCTTACACATGTAATATTTACTTGATGTCATTTATTGTATTTCATAAACCTCTCTCTTTATCTCCCTCCTGTCTTGCTATTTCTGCTCCTTGCCTTTTGCCGCCTGTCTGTTCTATGTTTCTTTATTTATCTATCCCGTCGCCTCTCTTTTTCTCTTTCACATTTTTTTTAAAATTGCTCTTACATCACATTCTCTCTTTTTTGCCCCATTTTAAACTCTTCTTTCTCCCTCATCCTGTACCACACCTTTCTCTCTCGTATACCATTCTTATTCATTTCCCTCTTTCTTCCGTCTCTCTTCCTTTTTATCTTGTACCTTCTCCGTTTCTCGTTCCCCCATCTACTTTCTCTTTTTTCTGACTCTCCTCTTTGCTTCTCGTTTTCTGCCTTCTCACTCAATTTATCTTCCTGTTTCCTTGCTCTTTTATTCGCTCTCTGTCTGTCGTTTTGTCCCTCTTTCTGACTCTCTTTCAAATGGCCTTTCCCGCTCCTGCTGCTCTCTTCTCCCCCTTTACTTCCTTCTCTGTATGTCCGTGTTTGTGCCCTGGCCGCTCGCCCCTTTTCCCTCGCCGCACTGGGCGCGTCTGTTCCCACCTTTGCTTGCTTCTCTTGTTGTCACTCTGTCCCCGCCCTCCTGCTCTATGTGTGTGTGTGTGTGTATGTGTGTGGTGTTCTCGCTCTGCAGGACTCACCTCCAGGACCTGAAGGAGGTGACGCACAACATTTTCTACGAAACATACCGGGCAAAGCGGCTGAACGAGAACGGCAACCTTGCCAGCGACGCAGAAGAAGTGCATGAAAGTAACCTCTGAACCCACCGGGAACAGACAGAAATCTGCTGCCCCCTGGAACCTTGTGTCAAAATCTAACTTTTGTAAAAGTGAATCGGAAAGGTACAAAGCAAAACACAAATCAATCACTTGAAAAGAGTGGAGCCCTTTAAAGATTGCCGCTCGCTCACTTCAGGCGCGTTATGCTATGAATCGATGTAATACATATTGAATAGTTTCTTTAATGTTAATCTTCCAGAGCCTGAATGGGTGTTTCTGTCAAGCTTTGGGTGTTAATCTTGTTGGCCCTTTTTCCTGCATTTCTCCACCTTTAATTGGCTGTGTATATCTGCCAGAGGGAAAGTAGAATTATCTTCTGCTCCCTCAGTTTGCACCCCTCCTCTTGTTTAGTTCAAGAGGTTCATAGTTGAGCCATGGTTCCTACCGGGGTCCTGACCTGTAGGTTCTAGATGCTCCACCATCTCACCCAATGTGCCAATCTCGACAATGATGACAGTAGATTATGTGACTGGCGATCACAGTTGACCCTGATCCGCTCCTCGCTTGGTACTCACACACACATGTTCCAGCAGGAGTCTCTCCATCTGTGAGTCAAAATGGGACCTGTTCCCCAGCTCGTGGATAGAGACCCACCGGTGTCGCCTTCTCCTGGTGCTTAAGCCGAGACGTGTTAAATCAGCGCGTTGCGCCCCGGAGCCTTCCTGGCGGTGTGCGTGTGAGCGCCACACCGAGCAGCCCCCGTCTGCTTGTCAAACCGTCAGGAGTATGATTTCGAGAAATCAGCCATGATCGTATTAAATGGCGGAGCAGGCGCGATAGAGCCGTATGGCCTGCTCCTATGTCTTATGTAAAAAAAACTATTCGACATGTAGCGATCGCTAGCTCCCCACCGGAATTAGATCTCAGGAATTGGCGCTCCCACGAAAGGCTTCGCACAGAAAAGCAAGACTTGTAGGCTTGCTGTCCACTCTGCGTGAGACGAGGCTGAGCCAGCCTAGCCCCAGTTCCCCAGACTCCCTTTTCCTTCAACCACTATCTGTCCCACCTGTGACAGAGACTGTAATTCCCGCATTGGACTGTGGAAGTAAGTCTTCCTCGATTTCTGAGGGACTGCTCATGATGATGAGTTCCCCATTTGCCTTTCCCACCGTGCAAGTCTCTGAGGGCCCAGGAGCACCAATTCGCCAAGCTCCTGCCCAGCCAAATGCGCGGCGGCCCGCCTCGAGCCTCCGTCCGCGCTGAGGTAAAACAGAAACACAACAGCAAAAAGAATACCCGGGTGGGGGTTGCTGGAAATCTGGGGGGAAACACAGCGGGGCCAGGCAGCATCCGCGGGGAGAGAAACAAAAGGTTTACCTTTCAGGTCGGAGCTGCCATATTCAAAAGCAAAATGAACAATCAACGAACGCGCCGTGAGCGGGAACATTCTGAGCGGTGAGCGCGCTCCGATAGCCTCACCCTCCACCAACCGGGACAGCCAATCAGAACAAAAGCAAACTCGACAGTCGGCAAATCCGCGGAGAGCGGGAACATTCTGCGCACGCGCCGAGAGCGAGAACATTCTGAGCGCGCGCGCGTGGATAGCCCCACCCCTCCCCAACCAATCAGAACACAAGCAAACTACCGCGGCTGCTGGAATCTGAAAACTAGAACATTCTGGAAATGCTCAGCGGGTCAGGCAGCGTCTGTGGAGGGAGAGAAAAACAGGGTTGTAAAGTTTCAGCTCGATGACTTAAGTGGGGAAAAAGTTAGAGGTGTGAAGAGATTGTAAGCGACGAGCCTCGGTCAGAAGTGGATGTTGGACGCAAGCTCCCGATTGGTGGTGACCATTCCTGATTTGCGCTCTGGGGGCTCATAAAATGGCCTCCGGAAAAGGGCAGTCAGCGACTGAAGGACAAGCAATGCAGCCCAGTGTTTGTGGTGGGATCCCTTGACCCCCCCGAACGCGCAGTCCGGGACAGGCCAAAATACAGAGGAACGACAGACGTGGTTGGTCAAGTGTGTAACTACTTTCGGACAGGGTGTAACTCGGGCTGCCACCCCTCCAGGATTATTGCCCTGCAGCCCCCAGGAATTGGAGACGAACCTCGCTGTGAGCAGACACTCCAGAGAAAAATCATTTTTTTTCCATTTTCTTTGAACACTTTTGTTTAATAGTTACAAAAATATTGGTGGGCGAAGAGACTGTTCGAGCGTGTGAGGAGGTTGGAGGTCATGCGATGCAATAGTTAGCCATCTTGCGTGTAATGTCCTGGGATGGCGGGATTGTCCTATGAGGAGAGATTGAGTAGACTAGTCCTATATTCTCTAGAGTTTAGAAGAATGAGAGGTGTTCTCATTGAAACATACAAAATTATTACAGGGCTTGAGAGGATAGATGCAGAGGATATTTCCCCTGCCTGAGGAGTCTAGAACCAGGGATCAGTCTCAGAATAAGGGGCCGGCCATTTAGGACTGAGATGAGCAGAAATTTCTTCACTCCGAGGGTGGAGAATCTCTGGAATTCTCTATACCATAGGGCTGTGGATGCTCAGTCTTTGAGTATATTCAAGAGAGAGATTGATAGATTTTTGGATATTAAGGGAATCGAGGGATATGGAGATCGTGCAGGAAAGTGGAGTTTGAGGTCGAAGATAAGCCCTGATCTCATTTCATGCTCAAGGGGCCAAATGGTCTCCTGCTCCTATTCCTTATGTTCGTATGCCCTGCAAAAGGTGAAAGGTCGTGTCTGCCTTTGCTCAGTTGGATGCTCTCTGACCTGCCGTGCGTTTACAGCATTTTCTGATTCCAATGTCCAGCACTCAAGAGATGTTCTTTGAGTCACTGCCAGCCTGACTCTCGGCAGTCACTCTCCTGCCCGATTCACCCAACACCATAGCTGTCTTCACTCAGTTTCTTAAATAGCGGTCACTCGCGCAAGGTGTTCACTGTGCAGCATGTTCTTAGCAATGACTGTGGAGTGAATATAGCCAATCACAGCACACATGGGTGATGTACATATTAAGCAGTGTGAAAGAGTGTCACCTTCACGATTTCCTTTCATCTTTCTTCTGAGCAAATGTCTATACTGCACCAGGGGAATCTAGAACTAATGGGCATAGTTTCAGAATAAGGGGTTGCCCATTTAAAACCGAGATGAGGAGGAATTTCTTCCCTCAGGGTGGTGAATCTTTGGAATTCTGTACCCCAGAGAGCTGCGGAGGCTGGGTCATTGAATATATTTAAAGTGGAGATAGACAGATTTCTGAACAATAAGGGAGTCAAGGGTTTATGGGGAACGAGCAGGGAAGTGGAGTTGAGGCCACGATCAGATCAGCCATGAACTCATTAAATAGAGGAGCAGGCTCGAGGGGCCAAGTGGCCTGCTCCTACTCCTATTTCTTATGTTCCAATACATGAGACTCTGGGCCAAGGAGCTCCCAATTTGCTCCCCTCTTTTTCCTTTTTGTCACTGCTTCATGTTGTCACTTTTCCATTTGCACCGCCTGAAAGGGAATTGGATAAATAGTAAAAGTGGAAAAATTAGCAGGGTTTCTGAGAAAGAGTAGGGGGGAGTGAGACTAATTGGGATAGGTCGTTAAAAGAATCGTCACGCTGGGCCAAATGGTTGTCTTCTGTACCATATCGTTCGACGATCTATCCTTCTACGATTGTCCATGTGCCCATTCTTCACCGCTCAGTAAGCGTTGCCAGGCTATTCGACTCTGAGGGCATCGCCGCTGCTGTACGATGCTGCCCCTGCACTGTGTCCACCCTGGCTGTGAGGCTAAACGCAGCACCTCAACCACTGAACGGATTGGGATCGCCAACCCAGCTGAGGATGAGCATTGGATGTTGGTCGGCCTTGCTCGGTTTGCCTCAGTACCTCAACCACAGCCAAGGGGGCCTTGACCACGGAAACACGGTGTGGGATGGGGGGGGGGGGGGGCTCTGGATTTGACTCCTCATCCTTCCAGCCCCATTTTAAACAGCGCAGGACTCCAGCTCGATGCTAACACCGACTTTCCCGAGTGAGGCAGAGCCAAGAGCTCGCAAGTGACAACATTGGTCACAGGACTCTTGCTTGAGCTCGGCAACTTTTTGCCAGTGTTTCCAGGCTCCGACCTCTTTTTTTACATGAGGCCACTGGGAACACAGAACTTCTGGTAAAGCTCTTCGAATATTTGGGAGATGGGGGCAACTTTGGGCGGTGAATGCAGAGATGCTACAGGAGTAACAGAGTTTCCTATCACGCCTGGACAATCATAGAATCATAGAAAGTTACAGCATGGAAGGAGGCCATTTCAGCCCGTTGTGTCTGCGCCGGCTGACCAAGCGCTATCCAGCCTAATCCCACTTTCCAACTCTCGGTCTGTAGCCCTGTAGATTATGGCACTTTAAGTGCACATCCAAGTACTTTTTAAATATGGTGAGGGTTTCTGCCTCTACCATCCTTTCAGGCAATGAGTTCCAGACAGACCCCAATCCCAGTCCACTCAACCACGAGAAGGACCAGTCTGTCGATTGCCAGATCTTCCTGGCATCTGCACTTTGTGAATCGGGGCAATTTTTCCCTATGGTCGCTAGGCGAGGGAGAGCTGTGCTTCAGGAACCAACAGCAAATACTTCAGTGACACCGGTGTAAAAGGGTCTCTGAGTTTGATGCCAAAGGTGAAAGAAATTGTCCCTTCCACAGCCCAGATCTCCCTCTGCAGAAACACTCCTTTTTAAAAAAAAAAAAATTAAAAATGAGGCTGAAGATTCTGTTTGCGAGCAAAAGTTTATTAAACATTTTGGATGCTTTTTTTCTTTTTGCTGGAACTTTCCTATTGATAAGGCCAGGCTTTCCCCTGTGGTAGTATTTGTGGGGTAAAACTGATATGATTTGTGTAGGGTTACACTGCGTTTTATCTGCAAATCATTTGATGAGAGAAACTAAGTCGAAAACACTTTTATAAAAAAAAAATGTTGTACCTGTGGATTGTAATTGTTAAGTCACACAGAATCATGCAAAATTTACAGCAGAGAAACCGGCCATTCGGCCCAACTGATCCGTGCCGATGTTTATGCTCCACACGAGCCTCCTCCCACCCCTCTTCAACTCACCCCATCAACATATCCTATTCCTTTTTCCCTCGTGTGTTTATCCAGCTTCCCCTCAAATGCATCTATGCAATTCACCTCGACTGCTCCCTGTGGAAGTGAGTTCCACATTCTCACCCCTCTCTGGGTAAAGAAGTTTCTCCTGAATTCTAAGTCTGTGATGTGCTTTTGAAAGATAACTTTTTAAAGGACAGACTTTGTAGGCAATGAGCTCAGACGATTCCTTATTTTGATTTTCTACGCCCTTTTGAATTGATTTCCTGTCTGCTATTGACTTCCTCCTCCATCCAACCAGGTGTCTCTGTGCCTCGGACAGACCCATTTTTTCCATGAAAACAAATTTTTAGATATTTGCTAATCCCCATGGCAACACTATACCATCTTAGAAACATCGCGTTTATCCAACCCCAAATATTACATAGAATTTACAGCACAGAAACAGGCCATTTGGCCCAACATGTCCATGTCGGTCTTGGTACTCCACTCGAGCCTCCTCCTGCTCCTCTTCAATATTCTATTCCTCTCTCCCTCTTGTTTATCCAGCTCCCCATTAAATGCATCGATACTATTCACTTCAACCACTCCGTGACAGCGAGTTCCACATTCTCACCACTCTCTGGGTAAAGACGTTTCTCCTGAATTCCCTATTGGATTTATTGGTGACTCTTATATTTATGGCCCCTTGTCTGGTCTCCTCAGCAAGTGGAAACATCTTTACATCTACCCAATCAAACCCTTTCATAATCTTAAAGACATCCATCGGGTCAGCCTTCTCTTCTCGAGAAAAGAGCCCCAGCTTGTTCAATCTTTCCTGATAGGTACAACCTCTCAGTTCTGATATCATCCTTGTAAATCTTTTTTGCACCTTCTCCAGTGCCTCTATATCCTTTTTATAATATGGAGACCAGAACTGTACGCAGTACTCCCAAGTGTGGTCTGACCAAGGTTCGATACAAGTTTAACTTAACTTAACTTTGTTTTTCCATGCTATACCTCCTATAAATGACCCCCAGCGATTTGTTTGCTTTTATTTTATTTTATTTTAACCTGCGTCACAATATTTAGTGATCTGTGTATCTGTACCCCCAGATCCCTTTGCTCCTCCGTCCCAGTTAGACACTTATTATCCAAGGCGTATGTGACCTGCTTATTCCTCCTACCAAAATGCACCAGCTGCTGTATCGAGTCGATATAATTCAGAATGTGTCCACACCTCTCATAGTAATCTAACCTGGCAATGGACGCGTCATCAACCAACAAGAAATATTGATACAGGGAACTGTACACCAGTGACCTTGTCAGATTGAATTCTTGGTGACATGAACTGTTTCGATCACAAAGGATCACTAAGCACCACTGCCAATTGAAATTAATTCGCCAATTACACGCCCATTTCGCAAGTTTATTCATGTCGTCTTGTATCTTATCGCAGTCTTCTTCAGTATTAACCACACCTCCACCAATTTTTAAATTGTACTTCTGAGTCCCAAGTCTAAATCATTTATGTAAACTGAACAATAGTCCCAGCACCGATCCTTGTGGAACACCACTTTCGCCAGTCTGAGTAACAACCTTTAACCCCTATTCTCTGTTTTCTATTTCGTACCCAGCTTGCTACCCATTCTGCTACCTGCCCCCTGACTCCATATGCCCTTACCTTAGTCATGAGCCTACTATGTGGTGCATTCTTGAATGCCTTTTGAAAATCCAAATATATTACATCTACTACATTACCTTTGTCCACCTTTCCTGTAACTTCAAATAATTCAATAAGGTCAATCACAACCATTCCTTTCAGAATCCGTGCTGACTATTCTTTCTTATATTTTTGGTTTCTAGATGTTTTTCTATTACATCTTTGAGCAAAGATTGCATTATCTTTCCTACCACCGACGTTAAGCTAATTGAACTTGTTCTATCTCCCCTTTTAAATATAGGAATCACAGTAGATGGTCACCAGTCCTCTGGCACTATTCCCTTTTGTAATGAATTTTTATATATATGTATTAGTGCCTCTACTATCTCTTATCTAATTTATTTTAATATGAGCGGATGCAATCTATCCATACATGGAATTTTATTCTAAGTTTGATTAATTTATCAATTATCTCTCCCATTTCTATCTTAAATGTCATTATATCTTTTTTAATCTCTTCTTCTAAAGTCATGCCCACCATGTTAGTTGCCCTGGTAAGATTCGGCAAAGTAACTATTCAATATGCTGTCATTACCTGTGAGTTTGTCATATGGATCCCTATCCTGACTTTTCTTGTTATTTATGTGTCTGTAAAATACGTATTTCTTATTGTAATTACTTAATCATTTAATGTTGTAGTTCCTCTTTGCTTTCCTAATTGCTTTTTGACTTCTTTCCTAACCTCTTTGTATTCTCTTTTATTATCCTCTCCTTGATGTTGTCTACGTACTTCCTGTATGCCTTTTCCTTAGCTTCAAATTTGCCTTTATCGCTTATTCATCGATAATATTTCATTATTGCCGAGTTTGTTCTTGTTTTGTGCAGAGTATATTTCTCCTGATCTCTATTGATCGCCGTTTTAAATATTTACCACTGCTGTTCTATCTTTGTCTGTCAACATTTATATCCACTTTATCTTCCCTAGTTCCATTTTCATCCTCAAAATTAGCTTTTTTCCCAATCTATTACTTTGACTTTTGTCTTCCTTATGTCCTTCTCAATCATTATTTTCACATTATTATGTTGTGTTCATTATTATTTAGATGTCCCCCTAACTTACTTCTCTTATCTAGTTTGTTTCATTTCATATTATAGAACCATCAGTGATTTCTCTCGTTGGGCATCTTACGCACTGTGTAAGAAAGGAGTCCTGAACACACTGTATAAACTCCATTCCCTTTTCTCCTTTACCTACCTCTTCCTGTCAGTTTATTTGGGAATAGGAATGTAACTGTTACTCTAGTTGGCTACTATTTAGAAAATTGGCACCCAGTCAAAAACTCTTAAAGCCCATGTCTGCCCAATCTTTTTTGCTCTCTTTCCCTTACAATGTAATAAAATATTCAAATAATTTGTTGCTTTTTGAGAAGGAATGTTCAGGTTGTTCTCAACAAATACCACATACTAAAATGGATTGTCAACTTAATAGCCTGAACTAAAAGTTCATAGCTTGAGGCTCTTGGAGTGTCTGGGATTTTGGTTCACGCCAGTGATTGGGTGTAATTGACTAGAGGAGGTCAGTTTATATCACTCTTGCCCTGAAGTTAACAACATAGAATACACCACTATTGTAAAGTGTTCCACCTTGTGAACAAAAACAGTTAAGGGCCACAGTCCAAGCAGTGGTTTGACTTATGGGACAGTTGCTGAGTGCCACTGTGTCAATGACTCAAAAACCATCAACGATTCAACTAGAAATTGATTTTTTTTTTAGGCTTTTCCAGTTTTTATTTAACTTGTTTAGGAAAGTTGTGATAGTCATGGAAAGGGTCTGATGGCATTGGGGTTAGGAAATGATTATCTTGGGAAGATTCATAGGAGTCTGCTCAGTGACTGATGAAGTGGTTCCTTCAGAAAGGACAGGACAAGAGTGAGTGGCCTTGTGGATAGAGGTGGTCAGGATCTTGAGGAGAGGAGGAAACCTTAAGTAAAGAAGCAACAGCCTCAGGGAGAGATGCACTGTAATCATTGGGGATGCGAGGTAGGCTCGGGTCAGCTTCAGGGACGGTCGTGTTGGGATCTTTGTGGTGGCAAGGTATTCTTAAAAAGATTATTGGTGGCCTCATGAAATGATGTATTGAGGTGTTTGTGGATGTGAAACGTCTTTGGGTAGCAGTTTCAGACAAAGAAGTGTTGGATAGCTGTGGGGTGAAGCAGCCTTCATTCTTTGGGCACATGATATCACTGCGGACTCATACACCTTGTGCAAAAAACAGTCCTCTCCATCGTATCACCACATAGAGAAGACAGCGCTAGAAAAGGAAGCAGTTGTTTGGGGACGGTGGAAAGTAACCCATGGGAAGATACCAGAGAATCCGACGCTTTTCCTATTTAGTTCATTCCTGTGTTAGCACAAATTATGATTTTCTTGAGAATGACAATCTTCCCTTGAGATATTCTCTTCTCTCTTTCCCATCCCTTGGGTCACACTATGCCACGCACCATCCCAACCTTGAGGTAAGGGAGATAAACTCTGCCCAGCTTTTAGCCAATATCGTCCGTAATGTATTTCCTTCATGGGTCCTTTGCTTAAGAATTCATAGCAACACATTGCTATTAAGAACTAGTTGGTTTATCAGCAATCGGTTTAACAATCACACTACACGTTACCAGTTCATCCACCAGGCTCACAACCACCTGCCTCATCGTGGATCCCCTGAATCCAACTGGCTGGGGTTTTATTGAATCTTGTGAACATCACGTGACTGGCTGAGCCACTCCCAACTCACCAGCTCCACAAACCTGTGAGCCTATTCTTCAGACGCTGGCCTCTTGTGCACCTCTACTTTTGCCTCACCATTAGCGGCCAGGCCTTCAGCTGCCTCCGCCCCACACATTGGAATTCCCACTCTAAATTCGTGCACTTATCCATTTCCATCTCCTCCTTTAAGACCCTCATTAAAACCCACATCTTTGACCAATCATTTGATCATCCCTCCTGATAGCTCTTTGACTCTGTTTTGCCTTATGTCTTTGTGAAGTACCTTGGGATGCTTTTCTACATTAAAGACATTTTATAATTGCAAACTGTTGTTGATAAATCCATAAATAGCCAAGAAGCAAGATCCTGAAATTAAAATTTCTATAGATCGCTAAAGAAAATATTGAATAGTTTTTGGTATTTGTACATCACTTCCTTTAAGCTTAATTACATTTCCAATCATGCTGAATATTTTTGCTCTATTTAGTAGTAATCTTTGAAGTCATTTTTATAATGGGATTAAATTTGATTTTGTTTTTGAGATATAAATTAGAACATTGAATGAAAGTAGTTGTTTGAGTTACTTCCCTCGGGGTTGTCAATCATCAGGGCAGGGTATTGGAGTACAGGAAGGCAGCAAGGCCAAATCTGTTCAATCTTTCAACCAAGTACAGATAATAATCAAGATTGTGGCTAGATTAAATGATTACAGAAGCATGGGACTATGTGATATGGAGGTAGAGTTAGGTGATGGGGAGATGGAACGGTATAGTAGTTATGCTACTGGACCAGTAATTCAGACTAATGATTCAAAGACATGAGGTTAAACCCATCATGTGGAATTTAAATTCAGTTAATTAAATAAATCTAGAATTATTTATTATTAGTATCTGTAACGGTGACCACGAAACTACTGGATTGTTGTAAAAATTCAGCTGGTTCATCAATGTCCTTTTTAGGGAAGGAAATCTGCCGTCCTTACCCGGTCTGGCCTATCTAATTCCAGGCCACATAGCAATGTGGTTGACTCTTAACTGCCCTCTGTGGTTCAAGAAGGCAACTCACCACCATCTTCTCGAGGGCAAATAGGGATTGCCAATAAATGCTGGTCTTGCCAGTGACACCCTGGTCATGAACACATTTTTTAAAACTAAGTGATATGGAGGTAGGGCTAAATGATATGGAGGTGAAAAAGCAACAACTATCATCAATATAGCATCTTTAAAGTAGAAAAACATTATAAAGTGTTTTGTAAAAATCTAATCAGACAAAACTTAACAGCAAGCCAAGGAAGGAGCTATTAGGAGGATTGACTAAAATCTTGGTCAAAGAGGTGGATTTTTAGAAAGGTCTTGAAGATGGAGAGGGAAGTGGAGAGGTTTAAGGAGGGAATTTCAAATTTAACAAGGTGATTATGGAGATGGGACAACACCGCTGTGGAGTCCAGGATTATAGGGAGCGGGCAGGGAAGTGGAGTTGAGGCCAAGATCAGATCAGCCATGATATTGAATGGCAGAGCAGGCTTGAGGGGCCAAATGGCCTACTCCTGCTCTTGTTTCTTTTCTTATGAGTGTGGCGTGTGGTCCGAGGGCCAGAATGAACTGACTATAGTGAACAAGGTCACAGCAGCTTTTGGGGAATGGGACTAAATGGCCATAGGTGGAACAGACTACATGTCAAACAGGGAACCTCCCTTTCAACACATTTCTTCCATTATTTCAGTCCCTAGGTCCATCCTTAGCCACTTTTATATTGGCCTTGTTTTAATTTAGATTTCAGGAGTTCAGTGTCCATGTGCCCATTCTCAGCGTTTATGCACTAAATCTCGTTGCCATGGACTTAGCTTCTATGAATACTCCTCTTCGGAAATCAAATTCAACGGCATAAACGCTTGTGTCCGGTTCATGTCTGCCTATCTTGCAGAATCTGAATTGTAAGACCAATATAAAAGGCTCTTTAATGTTTAATTGCCCAAGAGCACAATTTCTTCAACAACAACTTGTATTTATATAGAGCCATTAACATGGTAAAATGTCCCAAGGCCCTTCACAGAAGTATTATAAGAAACAAATTAACACCGAGCCACATAATATTAGGGCAGGTGACACGAGGTAGGTTTTAAGGAGCGTCTTAAAGGAGGAAAGAGAGTTAGAGAGGCGGAGAGGTTTAGGGAGGCAATTCCAGAGCTTGAGGCCTAGACAACAGGGGGCAGAGCCACCAATGGTTGAATGATTACAGATGCGCAAGAGGGTAGAATTAGAGGTGCGCAGACATCTCGGGAGGGTTGTGTGGCAGGAGGAGATTAGAGATAGGGAGAGGCAAAGTCACAGACGGATTGGAAAACGGATGAGAATTTTAAAATCGAGGCGTTGCTTAACAGGGAGCCAGTGTAGATCAGCGAGCACAGGGTGATGGGTGGTCGGACTTGGTGTGGGTTAGGACATGGGGAGCCGAGTTTTGGATCACCTCTAGTTTGAGTAGGGTAGAATCTGGGAAGCCAGCCAGGAGCCTATATGCGATCTCTGTACCCTTAATCCAATTGCCTCTGGCTACGCCCTGTTATTACATCATCTAATTGTACAATCAGTAAATTAATAGATAATGGGTCCAGTAAAATTGAGGGATCTGAAGCTTTGAAATATCTGGACGTAGATTTTGCTGAGGGTAAATGGTGTTGGGTTAGCATCAAATCTTCCTTCACACATTCAGATTATTTTCCTTTACTGGCAGTACCCAGCAGAGTAAAATAGGCCAATCACCATCTGCTGCATCCTGAAGATCTTGACCACGAGTGTCGATAGATTTAGCCATGCGGCTATCTCAGGAGAAAGAACAGGTTGTGAAGGGGCATCTTATTGTTATACCCTCTGAATGTCGATTGAGCATGTTCTACCCATTCAGATCAACCATTAAATGTCTGTCTCAAAATAAGGAACATTGATTGTGAACTAGAACTTATCTTCATTGGCAAATGGAAAATCAGGAGATGAAGGGGTTGTCTTATGAAGAAAGGTTGAGCAGGTTGGGCCTATACTTATTGGAGTTTAGAAGAATGAGAGGTGATCTTATTGAAACATAAAAGTTTCTGAGGGGGCTTGACGGGGTCGATACAGAGAGGATGTTTCCCCTTGTAGGGAATCTAGAACTAGGGGGCATAGTCTCAGAATAAAGGGTCGCCCATTTAAAATGGAAATGAGGAGGAATTTCTTTGCTGTGGGTGGTGAATCTGTGGAATTCTCTACCCCAGAGAGCCGTGGAAGTTGAGTCATTGAATATATTTAAGGTGGCAATCGACAGATTTTTGAATGATAGGGGAGTCAAGAGTTATGGGGAGCGGGCAGGAAAGTGGAGAAAAGATCAGCCATAATCTTATAAAATGGAGGAGCAGGCTCGAGGGACCAAATAGCTTATTCCTGCTTCTATTTCTTATGTTCTTATGTTCGCTGGCAGAATTTGGGAATTCTGCCAGCGAACCATTGATTTTAATGCCCTCTTGCCGTTACTGTCCCCACTCAGTGCAGCTGTTAATCATGTGACCTCACAGTATTGGTCACAGCTGTGTGATAATCTCTCATACACTGGCAGTAAATTTACTTTAGCCAAGAAAATCCAGCCCATTTTCATCAGTCAGAATCGTTTGCAAATCATTGTCAATGTACAGATATCTGACTTGCACTGGAACCACAATAATCAGTTTTCTCAGCAACAGAAACACAATTAACTGCAGAACGGTGTATGCTTGTTTTATATACAAGTGCCCTGTTGGACTGGATTGTGAATTATTTATAATGGGATTGAATCAGAAGCAAGTTTGTACACTGGATCCCTGCACACTTAGAATTGTGGTCAGATTGGAAACGCATCGAACTCTATTGGACCAAGGGGTAAGAAAGTGTTGTTATGGGCTGAGAGCAGGCCTAAAGCCAGAATTAACACCGAGTTTTCCTCAGATGGAGGCTGTTCCACAATTAACTCAATGGTGCACGTCTTAATCTCCAACATTGCCCAGTGTTCAAGCTCCCCAACCGAAAGCCCACTTTCTTCTACATAGTTCTCTTAATTTAATAATGTTGACTATCATTCACGTAAACTCCATATGACAAATCACAAGGCTTGTGTTCTGAAGATTCTGAAAGACAATTAGTATATGAGGTGCGAAATGTTGTACAGTTGTTGTATCTTCCTGTTAATTCTCATCTGTCAAACACAATGATGCATTTATAATGGTTGTGCTTTTAATGTGGAGACACGTAATACTTGTACTGTCAGTAGTAGAGTGGATTGTCCAGACATCGTTTAAGATCTGACGACTTTCTACAATGACATAACAGAAATAAACTGACGTGGAATCACTTACCTTATAGGATGTGTTTTACTTTGTACAGAAAGGTCGAAGGTCACCATGCCGGAGGAGCCATTTTAACAGTTTGCACTGGTGTAAAGCGGGCGAATTGGGAGCCTGTTATACACCTCTCCGATCTTAACTTCCATTGGCTTCATTGAGGAATCTATTGGGTTGGACTTCACTGGGTTGTATGCCATTGGAGCATGTGCGCAGTTGCTTCTTCGAACGCATGTTTTGTCACCAGCGCTAACTTCTCTGCTACTTCCCGCTTGGTGTCCACCATTCCCACCTAAATTATCTTAGTGGTCAATGCACAAAGCTTGCCTGATACAGTTACACTTTCAATAGGAAGTGGCTGGTCGTCTTTGTTTTTGTCATTACCTGTTCTAATAAAATAATTAGGTCGCAGTTTGCTTGGTAACTGGGTAATTTTTTTTGGAATGCTGATACGTATGGGTTCACAGACAAATCTGTTATCACTAATGGTTGACCCATCGGGAACCTTTCTTTTATTCATTCTGGGGATGTGGGCGTCACTGGCAAAGCCGGCATTTATTGCCCATCCCTAATTGCCCCTTGAGAAGGTGGTGGTGAGCTGCCGCCTTGAACCGCTGCAGTCCATGTGATTAAGGTGCTCCCACAGCGCTATTAGGGAAGGAGTTCCAAGATTTTGACCCAGTGACAATGAAGGAACGGTGATGTATTTCCAAATCAGGATGGTGTGAGACTTGGAGGGGAACTTGTAGGTGATGGTGTTCCCATGTGCCTGCTGCTTTTATCCTTCTAGATCATATAGAAACCACTTCTCTGCTGTAAGCATAACTTAAAGGGGCAGGAATATCATTAGGAGCATAAGGTGGGAGAAAACCCAACCCACAGGAGATTACACCTGCTTTCCCCCTCGCCCCTTTAAAAACAAACCACGACTGCCTATGATCACTGTGGGGAGGAGATTGCGGGTAAACCTACAATTACAATGGTATTTTTGGGGTGAAACTATATCGATTTTCTGTTTTATCAGATAATGTTCACTCTTGGCTTGATTTTAGTTTTAAGAACTATCTCACAAATGTGTGTGTCATGAACGTTTTAAAACATCAATAACAGAGAAAAGCAAACTTCGGAGATACTTTCCCAACCAGAGAAGCCCAATGCTGACACGGAACTGTCCCATCACAAAGCGACCACAACCATCTCTGAGCACAGAAACCTGCATTTGAATATTCCATGCATTATGTTGTGTATGCGTAACAAACTGAGCCAGGAGAAATGTAACTTCAGTGTGCTTTTATAGAACCCAAAATGGCGTCCCAAACCGGCATGAGTACAGCAATTGTGAATAGCTCCCGCAGGGTCCTAATGCCCATCCTGTGAGCTGTAACAAACCGAGTATGCACACAACACAATACAATTTGATAACTGATTTCTCAGTGTTTCATACATTGCCCAGAATAACTTTTAGATACAAAGTATGATTTACAAAAAAGTATTGCTTTTACATAAGAGCATAAGAAATAGGAGCAGTAGCAGGCTATTTGGCCCCTCGAGCCTGCTCCGCCATTTAATAAGATCATGGCTGATCTGATCCTGACCTCAACTCCACTTCCCTGCCCGCTCCACATAACCCTTTACTCCTTTATCGTTCAAACATCTGTCTTATCTCCACCTTAAAAATATTCAATGAGCCTGTCGCCACAGCTCTTGGGGTAGAAAATTCCACAGGTTCATGACTCTCAAAGAAGAAATTCCTCCTTATTTCCATTTTCAATGGGTGATCCCTTATTCTGTAACTATGACCCCCCAGTTCTAGATTCCCCCACGAGAGGAAACATCCTCTCTGCATCTACCCTGTTGAGCCGCCTCAGAATCTTATGTTTCAATAAGATCACCTCTCATTCTTCTAAACTCCAATGAGTACAGACCCAACCTGCTCAGCCTTACATCATAAGATAACCCCTTCATCTCAGGTATCAACCTAGTGAACCTTCTCTGAACTGCCTCCAATGCAAGTATATCCCTCCTTAAATAAGGAGACCAAAACTGTACGCAGTACTCCAGCTATGGTCTCCCCAATGCCCTGTACAGTTTTGGCAGGACTTCTCTGCTTTTGTACTCCATCCCTCTTGCAATAAAGGCCAACGTTCCATTTGCCTTCCTATCTTGGGTATCTCTGTTATATTCAGATCTACAAAGGATTAACTTGTTCCAACTGAGACCTCAATTGTATTAATGTTGCCCATTATTCTGTTAGCCCCTTGGCAGTGCATATGCCAGTCACAGTTTAGAACTGGGAATGAGCTTCTAATTCTCTCCTATCAGTAATAAATGTGAGGTAAAAGTTGCAGCAATAAAACACATGGTGAGGCCACTGTTTGGCCATTTTCATGGTCAGTGTCAGCTGGGGCTCAGTGGCCAATCTTCTGACTCAGTGCCCTCTGAGTCAGAAGGTTGGTCATTCAAGTCCCACTCCAGAGACTTGAGCACAAAATCCAGGCTGACACTCCAGTGCAGTGCTGAGGGAGTGCTGCGTGTTAGAGGTGCCATCTTTCAGAAGAGACGTTAAAGGTGGATGCAAAAGATCACGTGGCACTATTTTGAAGAAGAGCAGGGGAGTTATCCCAGTGTCCTGGTCAATATTTATCCCTCAAAGTAACAAAAACAGATGATCTCATTATCACATCGCTGTTTGTGGGAGCTTGCCGTGTTTCCTACATTACAACATTGACTAAACTCCAAAAGTGCTTCATTGGCTGTAAAGCGCTTTGGGATATCCTGAGGTTATGAGAAGTGCTATAGAAATGCAAGTTTTTCTTTTTTTTTTAGAAAAGGACGGAATTACAGACAGTGATTTTTAAGGCACTGGTAAAAATCCCAGAATCCTATGTAATAAAATAACCATAAATCCCTGTGATCTTTTAGATCCAATGATAGGGCAAATGTCATGAGGATAAGTCTGTAGTTTATTGGCAAAGTCCACACTCCGGTTCAGCTTCTCAGTTTGCCTGCATCACATACTTTTTAACAATGCTTCGTTATAAAATTACATTTTACAATCTAGTGGAAGGAAAGCAGCAGCTGCAAGTACAACCTGTGCTGTGCTGTGCTCCGCGCATAATCCTCCCACTGGATCAACGACAATGTGCATTTATATAGCGCCTTTTAACATAGTAAAACGTCCCAAGGCACTTCACATAAACGATTATCAAACATAATTTGAGACCGAACCACATGAGATATTAGGACAGATCACAAAAGGCTTGGTCAAAGAGCCAAGTTTTAAGGAGCATCTTAAAGGAGGAGAGAGAGGCGTAGAGGTTTAGGGAGGGAATTCCAGAGCTTGGAGCCCAGGCAGCTGAAGGCATGGCTACCGATGGTGGGGCGATTTGAAATCAGGGATGCACAAGAGGCCAGAATTTCATGTAGTTACCTAACAGAGGAAGATCTTGCATCCTTCATTGCTCAGCAGTTCACTCCATTCTGAACTGCATATTTAAGTGTAACTTTTAGACGGTCTTTTGACCTTAACTTTTAACATTCAAGTATACAGGAGTTTCAACACGTCCTTCAGCCCAACCAGTCCATATTGATATTGCCTCCACATGAGCAAATAGTCCTGATCACATTTACCCGGCCTGTTCCCCTCTCCCTTCATTCCCTTTTTCCTTCATCCACCTCTACGATCTAATCTTGAATGTTATCATAGCTTCTGCCTGAACCACTAACCCTGGATGTGAAATCCTAACTCTGTGTGAAGGAGTTCCTTGTGCTCTCTGTTCTCCACTTATATTTAAATCTTGTATCTTTGGCCCCCTTGTCCTAGACCTCTCGACTACTGCAAGCAATCTGCTTCTCTCTACACTTGTCATTATATCGCCCCAGAATCTGCATTTTTCCAGCAAAAATAAAGGTCCTTCAGCAGATTACGATTAAAATGAAGTTGATCTTTTTCCTTGGCGGACTTCCAAGATCTTACTTGATACACAATGGTCGTCCCTCATCTCTCATTTGCTTCAGTATCCATTTTCCTCACACTTCTGTGAAGGAGCCTTGGGAAGTTTCTCTGCACCGAAGACACTCCAAGTTGCTGTGAATTACAGAGCAGCAGTAAGACGGTCCCGGGAGCAAGGCTGTTGCCTGCCACGTTCACTGGTGAGTGAAGCTTTGCATTAAGGGGATTGACAGAGGAGAAGTGGAGATAGGGGAATGAGAAATATCTTTCAAACAGCAGTCAAATCAGTGGATCCCAACACAGTCTAAAGCAAGTTACAGACACAGCATTGAACTCAAGCCCCAATTGCAGATGTTTAAGCACGCCTTTTCTTTTTCTTTGTGTCCATCGCCACAAAATCTAAGGACGAATAATGCACCTCTGCCTCCCGTGGCAAACGCTGCTCCCGTGGCAACCGCTGCTCCCGGGGCAACCGCTGCTCCCCTAGCAAGCACCGCTCCCATGGCAACCGCTGCTCCTGTGGTAACTGTTGCTCCTGAGGAAAGAGAGAATATTAAAGACCCCATTCATAAAGTAACCCTCATGTGTTTGCTTCTGCAGATATTCTCATGAAAGAAAGAATGAATTTCATTTTATTTATCGCCTTTCATGACCTCTGGATACCCAAAGTGCTTTACAGTGTTTTTCTATAAAGCCAATTAGGATGTCACAGGTCAAATGAACCTACTACTGTATCTTGACTCCTCACCGCGCGGGTTTATTGATGGGCCCGCGCCTCGCGGGTTTATTGATGGGCCCGCGCCTCGCGGGTTTATTGATGGGCCCACGCCTCGCGGGTTTATTGATGGGCCCGCGCCTCGCGGGTTTATTGATGGGCCCGCGCCTCGCGGATTTATTGATGGGCCCGCACCGCGCGTGTTTATTGATGGGCCCGCACCGCGCGGGTTTATTGATGGGCTATTGCCTGCCAGGTTGACTTGCAGCGAAAAGGTAGGTTTTAAGGAGAATCTTAAAGGAGAAGAAAGGGGTAGAGAGTGGAGAGGTTTAGGGAGGAAATTCCAGACATACTTACCCTGGGGCCAGCTTCAGTCAATCGTGGGGTTGCAGTCTGACAATTTGTTGGTGAATTTTTCATAACTAAGATATCAAAAGATGCAACTTGTGAGTTTATAGCAGTGAATGAAAACAAAATGCTTCTCTGAGGGAATCAATCATAGAATCATAGGATGGTTACAGTACAGAAGGCGGCCATTCGGCCCGTCGAACCCATGCTGGGTCTGTGCAAAAGCACCTCAGCTAGTTCCACTCCTCCACCCTTTCCCTGTGGTCCTGCAATTTTTTTTCTTTCAGGTACTTATCCAACTCCCTTTTGAAAGCCACGATTGAATCTGCCTCCACCATCTTCTCAGGCAATGCATTCCAGATCCTAACCACTAGCTGTGTTTTTTTTTAAAGTCACCTTTTGGTTCTTGTGCCAATCACCTTAAATCTGTGTCCTCTGGTTCTCGACCCTTCTGCCAAGGAGAACAGTTTCTCTCTGTCCAGACCCCTCATGATTTTGAACACCTCTATTAGATCTCCTCTCTACCTTCTCTGCTCTAAGGAGAACAAACCCAGTCTACCCACAAAATTGCAGTCCCTCATCCTTGGACTCATTCTCGTAAATCTTTTCTGCACCCTCTCTAAGGCCTTCACATCGTTCCTAAAGTATGGTGCACAGAATTGGACACAATACTCCAGTTGAGGCCGAACCAGTGTTTATAAGGGTTCATCATAATTTCCACGCTTTTGTACTCTAGACCTCCATTCATAAAGCCCAGGATCCCATAAGCTTTTTTAACTGCTTTCTCAACCTGCCCTGCCATCTTCAATTTGTTCCTGCACCTCCTTTAGGATTGTACCCTTTAGTTTATATGTCCCCTCCTCATTCTTTCTACCAAAATGTATGACTTTGCACTTTTTTGCGTTAAATTTCATCTGCCACGTGTCTGCCCATTCCACCAGCCTGTCTTCTTGAAGTCTATCACTATCCTCCTCACTGTTCACTACACTTCCAAGTTTTGTGTCAGCTGCAAATTTTGAAAGTGTCCTGTACACCCACATCCAAGTCATTTAATATATATCAAGAAAAGCAGTGGTCCTAGAACTGACTGCTGGGGAACACCACTGTATACCTTCCTCCAATCCGAAAAACAACAGTTCACCACTACTCTCTGCTTTCTGTTACTTAACCAATTTCTTATCCATGCTACCACTGTCCCTTTTATTCCATGGGCTTCAACTTTGTTGGAAAGCCTATTATGTGGCACTTTGTCAATTGCCTTTTAGAAGTCCATTTACACCACATCAACCGCATTGCCCTCATCAACCCTCTCTGTTACCTCATCAAAAAGCTCGATCAAGTTGGTTAAACACGATTTGTCTTTAGCAAATCCGTGCTGGCTTTCCTTAATTAATCCACGTGATTGTTAATTTTGTCCCTGATTATTGTTTCCAAAAGATAGATAGGCTGTCGTTGACGCCCACTCTGTCACACCACCGACTCGAGTAACCAAATTCAGCAGGAGCGCTGCTACCAGTCAGTTTTGGGAGAGAAATTGAACCCACCTCCCCTCCGCCCTGCCAAAGATTTGTGCTTTCTCAGCGATCTCCTAATAAATAGGCTCAACAAGGCAGCAACAGACAGAATGTGAAATGGGATTTTATTATCCCAGCTCCAATCTAGTCCAGAGAACAGAAACAAAGGTGGTGATGGTAGTGGTGCTGAAAAGGCAATTGCTAAACGCTCAAATCACATAAAAGCGATAGAGATAAAGTAATCGAGGGAAGTTCCCAAATTCAATCTCTGGCCCGGGCTGTCGGGGGGAGTCACGATGGGCTGTCGGAATCCTGGGCTAGCTAGCACCAGTTGTTTCACTGATCCAGCAGATACTATCTACGCCTTCACACAGGTCGGGCACACGGGTACCTTTGCCTCTGCAGCAGTTGAAATAGATGAGAACACAGAGCAGGATTATTATCAATAGCCCAATAATTGCACATAAACTCCAATCCAGAAAATCCAGACCACCTGCTAAGAAAGAAAAGAATCACTTATACAGAGAATGACATAGGTATAACACTGCTGTATATACCGAAGAAAGAATCAGAAAACCAGAGCACTCCTATATACGTGTAACAATTTGGAGTTTGCCTGCATTACTTGAACGGATTGTTGTTGGCTTGTAATATTTCTGCATTGCTAGGATCAGCATGTAAAGGGTTAAATCGATGTCACTGAACGTTTCTTAGAGGGGGGGTTTATAGCTGCCCACCTTAGACATCTGGGCAGCACCATTGCTACTTTATGTAAACCACTGTAACCTTCAAACAATGGGAAGACTCCAGGAGATCAGTTAACTGAAATGATCATAGCATCGGGTCATTAATGAAGGCTGCAGCTAATGCTAATGGAATATCCACTGTGGGTTCATTAAATCCTTACATGCACTTTGTCCACATGTAGAATTGAGGCCAGTGATCGATAAATCTGTGTCTCAGGCATGGAGTTGTGAGCTTTGCCCTCATAGGCAGCAAGATAAAGTCCAGACCAGCTAGCCTAGGAAAAGGTACATTTGAAAATGGGTCAATGCTTAGAGATGCAGTAAGGTGATCTATTCATTATTTTCCATAAACCAAGGAGTATAGGACTATAAAACCGGCATGTTGTTTATTCATGTATTTTACGTAAAATCAACTAGTTTGAAGTCCTGCCCTGTCTCAATAGCGAGCTTTTCAGTCTGCCTTCCATAAAGAATGCACCTGGTGCGAAGTTTGATATTTTGCTGCCAATATGTGGCGCAAAGGATCCCTGGGTAATGCTATTGTTTCACTAGATACTGGGTAGTAAAAGATGCACTCTGTACTTTGGGGATATAGGGTCCACTTTAGGGAGTGATCAATGACACTGAACCCAAGAGAATGTCGAGCGCAAAACTTCCAAAATTGTTACAATACATCATGTAACGTGCTGTGTGTTATTGGGAATATTGCTGCTCGATATATAATGCACAGTATTTTATTGGGTACAAGACTTTTCTCTATACCTCAAATATATAAAAAATCTAAGGGGCCGAAATTGATGGCCTTACCACCCACTGCCGCCGACATTCCTCCTCGAGTTCCACCCAGTGCCAGTTTTGATTTGGTGTGGAGCGGGTGGGATGGAAGAACCACTGGGAACCGCCCACTGACGTCAGTGGATGGCCAAGTGGCGCAACTGACCTCATGCCTGCCGTGATGCTAGATTGGTGCGGGCGGGAGTTGGCACCAGAACGGGGGTGGACAGCTGCGAGGAGGCTGGTCTGTCCCCGACGGTTAGTATGAAGAGCTGAAAAAAAAAGGTTAGTAATCAATTTTACATTTTTTTTTCTTTACAGCGACTTACCTTGATGGGGTCCCCTGAAGGTCTTCCAATGTTTTTTTTTCAATGGTTTTTATTTGCAGCTCTTCGACCCTCCGTGGGCCTGACTCCATCCTCGGTGGCACCTGGGTGGCAAGCGCCTTTGCCACCGAGAATGAGAGCTGCCGCCCAGATCGACGGCTTAAGTCCCTCTTTTGCCGCCGGTGCCCTTTCAAGAGCCTTTTTAGCAAAAACCCCGCCCAGAGTACCGTCGGGGATCTCGGTGGCCATCGGCGGCCCTTGCCCTTCACCAATTTCGGCCCCTAAGTGTTTCCTGGAATACTTTCCCATTGCACTATTTCAGTTATTACCTATTTATTTTACTTACCTGTGGGTGAGTTGCTCCAAGCTTGATAGCCAAGGTAGGTGACACTGTTGCACATTCGTCACTGGGAACTCCCATCTTCCACGATAAGTGGCGCTCTGAAACTGCTGTCCAAAACACCAACCATTTGCAGCTTCTAAACTTGGGCCTGTAACCCATTTCCACTATTCCCATCAATGAACCCACAGTGGATATTCCATTAGCATCCACTATTCCCACCTGCTCCTCCCTCACTCTACATCCTCATTCCTCCACCTACTACCACTACC
Organism: Pristiophorus japonicus; assembly: GCF_044704955.1. Taxonomy (NCBI): domain Eukaryota; kingdom Metazoa; phylum Chordata; class Chondrichthyes; family Pristiophoridae; genus Pristiophorus; species Pristiophorus japonicus. The sequence continues at coordinate 78,178,486 of NC_091995.1, forward strand.
ATCCCAATGTTGCCCAATTCACCCTTCTTATTACTACCCTACCCAGCAGCTCCCTCCCAGTGGCCGCATACCCCCACATCGCACTTCCACTCATCCCATCTGTCAGGGCTACCCTTCCCCACCCGAGTGCTAACACCCTCCTCCCACTCCGACTAGATCCTAGCACCCACATCTCAATGCTCATGAAAAACAAGATTGTCCTTCCCAATGGTTCCATATCTTGTAACCCCCTAGTGGTTCAGCCAGATGTTTACAGCCTTCCCATGTGTTCATGATCTGTAACCCCTGCTCCCAGTAGTCATAAAGCAGAAGACAACCCTCCCAATGCCCCAAACCCACAGGACCTTCTCCACCAGTGGTGCTCCAGGCATTCGTGAAACCAGTCTCCCTGTCTGCAAACTGAATCCTGCCCACTGCCATCGGGGCTTTAATATAAAGGTAAGGGTAAAATCAACTATATAGTTAAATTAACATTTAATAATAGTCAAGGCAGCCTATTTACAATTTCTGTGCAAATATGCACAGAACCGTGGGAGTGAAGCATAAAACAAACGCCATTGACACTCCCACAATACTCTGCAATAAGAACACAATTTTACTGATGCAATTATAGAAACATAGAAAATAGGTGCAGGAGTAGGCCATTCGGCCCTTCGAGCCTGCACCACCATTCAATGAGTTCATGGATGACCATGCAACTTCAGTACCCCATTCCTGCTTTCTCGCCATACCCCTTGATCCCGCTAGTAGTAAGGACTACATCTAACTCCTTTTTGAATATGTTTAGTGAATTGGCCTCAACAATTTTCTGTGGTAGAGAATTCCACAGGGTCACCACTCTCTGGGTGAAGAAGTTTCTCCTCATCTCGGCCTTAAATGGCTTACCCCTTATCCTTAGACTGTGAACCCTGGTTCTGGACTTCCCCAACATTAATAAGAACATAAAAATTAGGAACAGGAGTAGGCCATCTAGCCCCTCGAGCCTGCTCCACCATTCAACAAGATCATGTCTGATCTGGCCGTGGACTCAGCTCCACTTACCCGCTCCCCGTAACGCTTAATTCCCTTATTGGTTAAAAATCTATCTATCTGTGATTTGAATATATTCAAATGAGCTAGCCTCAACTGCTTCCTTGGGTAGAGAATTCCACAGATTCACAACCCTCTGGGAGAAGAAATTCCTTCTCAACACGGTTTTAAATTGGTTCCCCCGTATTTTGAGGCTGTGCCCCCTAGTTCTAGTCTCGAATGGAAACAATCCCTCTGCCTCTATCCTGTCTATCCCTTTCATGATTTGAAATGTTTCTATAAGATCACCCCTCATCCTTCTGAACTCCAACGAGTAAAGACCCAGTCTACTCAATCTATCATCATAAGGTAACCCCCTCATCTCCGGAATCAGCCTAGTGAATCGTCTCTGTACCCCCTCCAAAGCTAGTATATCCTTCCTTAAGTAAGGTGACCCAAACTGCACGCAGTATTCCCAATGCCGCCTCACCAATATCCTGTACAGTTGCAGCAGGACCTTCCTTGCTTTTGTACTCCATCCCTCTCGCACTGAAGGCCAACATTCCATTCGCCTTACTGCTTACCTGCTGCACCTGCAAACTAACTTTTTGGGATTCATGCACAAGGACCCCCAGGTCCTTCTGCACCTCAGCATGTTGCAATTTCTCCCCATTCAAATAATATTCCCTTTTACTGTTTTTTTTTTTCCAAGGTGGATGACCTCACATTTTCCGACATTGTATTCCATCTGCCAAACCTTAGCTCATTCGGTTAACCTATCTAAATCTCTTTGCAGCCTCTCTGTGTCCTCCACACAACCCGCTTTCCCACTAATTTTTGTGTCATCTGCAAATTTTGTTACACTACACTCTGTCCCCTCTTCCAGGTCATCTATGTGTATTGTAATGAGTTGTGGTCCCAGCACCGATCCCTGTGGCACACCACTAATCACCGATTTCCAACCTGAAAAAGGACCCATTTATCCCAACTCTCTGCTTTCTGCCAGCCAGCCAATTCTCTATCCATGCCAATACATTTCCTCTGATTCCGCGTACCTTTATCTTCTGCAGCAACCTTTTGTGTGGCACCTTCTTGAATGCCTTTTGGAAATCTAAATACACCACATCCATCGGTACACCTCTATCCACCATGCTTGTTATATCCTCAAAGAATTCCAGTAAATTAGTTACACATGATTTCCCCTTCATGAATCCATGTTGCGTCTGCTTGATTGCACTATTCCTATCTAGATGTCCCGCTATTTCTTCCTTAATGATAGCTTCAAGCATTTTCCCCACTACAGATGTTAAACTAACCGGCCTATTGTTACCTGCCTTTTGTCTGCCCCCTTTTTCAAACAGAGGCGTTACATTAGCTGTTTTCCAATCCGATGGTACCTCCCCAGAGTCCAGAGAATTTTGGTAGATTATAACGAATGCATCTGCTATAACTTCCACCATCTCTTTTAATACCCTGGGATGCATTTCATCAGGACCAGGGGACTTGTCTACCTTCAGTCCCATTAGCCTGTCCAGCACTACCCCCCTAGTGATAGTGATTGTCTCAAGGTCCTCCCTTCTCACATTCCCATGACCAGCAATTTTTGGCATGGTTTTTGTCTTTCACTGTGAATACAGAAGCTTAAGTTAATGACCCAGATAATATACTGTAAGCTGCAAAGTGAAACAGTGAGTCCTCCAACTCACTGCGATGGGAACTCCTTTTTTTTTAATATTCGTTCTGGGTAATCAAGCACTCCACTTCCTTCCAGGGGCGGTAGTGAAGCGGACGCCTCTGAAGCGGGGCACATGGCTCAGCAGCGTGACGCACTGGGCCGCGTAGCACTGCCACGTAGGAGGGGCTCTTCCCTAAATTAAAGGGAAGGAGCCCAAGCTGCAAATCCTGCAGGAAAAAAAAGGCCCTGCCTGGACCACCGGGGAGCGGGGTAGCCATACCATCAGCCGGGAACTCCAACAGAGCGCCGGGCTGACCGATTGCGGTACGGACCCCCACGCTCAAATCGGCAACGGGAAACGCAAGAAAACCAACCATTTTTTTCTCGAACAGCCAGCCCACCTCCCCTTTAACTTTCGCCCCGTAAGTGATCCCTAAAGCTGTTGTCATCACCTGGCGCAGCTTCAGGGGGCGATACCCAATTTGGGGTCCAGGTCGCTAACGGGGTGATGACGTCAGCATCGCCGGCAGGGCGGGGCGTTACATGTTACCGCCGCTGCAAAGCCCCCAACCGAAATTACCAGGAGTCATTCGTGCCCCAGGGCGCTACCGGTAGGTGTAATTGACCCAATTTCTCCCCCTATTTTCTAAAGACGAGCCTTTGTAACTGCGTATTAAACACCACTTACTTTCTAACACGGGATTTGCCGCCGTTGAATCCTTGGTGTCGCACTGGCAGAATTCCAGCATTTCCAAATCATCCTGAAGGGTGATACTGCAAGTGATGTTGAAACGCTTAGCTTGTCCTTTAGTGCCCACACCAGGCACACTTCCGTTACTCAACATTACATCCCACATTAACTGCACATAATTTCCTGCAAATCCAGTAACAACACAAGTGGATCCTCCCTTTCTTTTTCGATCCCTATTTTCAGAAGCTCCTGAAATATAAATAATTGATCAGAATGAATAAATGTTTATTTCTAAAGGGTGATATGCAACCTTTTCATGGTCAAGTTGCGTTCTTTTCCAAAAAGGAATTGGTACTGAGGACATCCTTTGAAAATCTGATAATAAATCCAGTGCTGGCTTTGCTTAAAAATTGGAAAAACCATTGAATTATAATAAATAGAGGCAGAGGGATAGGCAAATAGATAGACAGATTAAAAAAAGACTTGCATTTATATAGTGCCTTTCACAACCACCGGATGTCCCAAAGCACTTTACACTTCAAAAGTACTTAATTAGCTGTAGTCACTATTATAATGTGGGAAACGCAGCAGCCAATTTGCGCACAGCAAGCACCCATAAACAGCAATGTGATAATGACCAGATAATCTGCTTTAGTGATGATGATTGAGGGATAAATATTGGCCAGAACACCGGGGAGAATTCCCCTGTTTTTCTTCGAAATTGTGTCGTGGGATCTTTTACGTCCATCCGAGAGAGCAGATGGGACCTCGGTTTAATGTCTCATCCAAAAGACGGTACCTCCGACAGTGCAGCACTCCCTCAGCACTGCACTGGAGTGTCAGCCTGGATTTATGTGCTCAAGTCCCTGAAGTGGGACTTGAACCCACAACCTTCTGATTCAGAAGTGATGGTGCTACCCACTGAGCCACAGATGATAGATAAAGACAAATAGATAGGCAGATAGATAAAGATACATAGACAAATAGATAAAGACAAACAGATAAATGTTCCCATTTGTCCACCGATATCGAAGATGACAGCCAGAATATCATCTCATTTGTTGCAGTGAGTTCTGGTTCTGGTGACTGATGAAATCTATTTTTGCTCGTTATGAGCGTCTGCAGATTGAACAGTGAATCCCGGATAGATCAGGTTTGGGGATCTTAATTTCTCAGGCGCGACTTCCTCAGCTGCCATTTACATTCAGCATCAGCAATGTGACGGACCTCAGATTATCATAGTGCCACATAATAGCGTTGCCAACATTGACAGCTTATTACCATATTTTCTTATCTTTTTTTTATTCATTCACGGGATGTGGGTGTCGCTGGCAAGGCCAGCATTTATTGCCCATTCCCTAATTGCCCTTGATGGTGATGGTGAGCTGCCATTTTAGAGAGCAGTAAAGAGTCAACCACAATGCTGTGGGTCTGGAGTCACATATAGGCCAGACCGGGTAAGGGCGGCAGATTTCCTTCCCTAAAGCACATTAGTGAACCAGATGGGTTTTTACAACGATCCAGTAGTTTTCATGGTAACTACTGACACTAGCTTTTTAAAAAAATTAACTGAATTTAAATTCCCCAGCTGCCATGGTGGGATTTGTACTCACGTTTCCAGATCATTAATCCAGGCCTCTGGATTACTAGTCCAGTAACATAATCACTATGCTACCGTACCATAGTACCTTGAGCAAGTTGTTCCCACATATAGAGCTCTGGTTCACATTTGCTTTTAAGCAGTCTTTAAATCTCTCTTGCTGTCCACCACAAAATCGCTTCCCTGTAGTCAATGCGCCAATATGCGGGAATCGTTCATCGGACATTTTTTTTAAATTTGATCCGAGGATGTGGGCGTCGCTGGCAAGGCGAGCATTTATTGCCCATCCCTAATTGTCCTTGAAAAGGTGGTGGTGAGCTGCTTTCTTGAACCGCTGAAGTCCGTGTGGTGAAGGTGCTCCCACAGTGCTGTTAGGAGAGGGGAGTTCCAAGATTTTGACCCAGTGACGATGAAGGAACGGCCGATATATTTCCAAGTCAGGATGGTGTGTACCACATTCGCACCATGTGACCTGACCATTGTAGCCGTGTCTTCATGATCAGACCATCCATGCCTGGTATGCCAGCTATTTGAAGAACTTTGATGCTAGGGATCTTATCTTGCCGTCTGATATTCATTAATTGTGCAGAGCACGGAGTGCAACAGCATAGAGTGGCATTTGAGAGTTTGGTAAGTGGGTGAGTTTTAAGGGTTATTCTCTTTAAACCATTTGGAGGCTGGAGTAAATTGTTAGTGGCAATTGCCAGTAGCTTCTAAGTAAGTAGCAGTTTAATTTAAAGGGGAAAAGTTAAATAGTTGGGAATCTTTCAGGTTTAGGCAGAGAAAAACAAGGTAACTCTCCAGGAGGACGCAATTAGCAGCTGTAAACGACTGACCAGTAGTGAGTCATCTGACCTAGATACAGTTTAAAAAGAGGCAGCTCGTGCAGAGCACGGAGTGCAACAGCATAGAGTGGCATTTGTGAGTTTGGTAAGTGGGTGAGTTCGGGCAAGCGGGTGTGGCAGGTGTTGTTTTGTCTTGTTTTTCCTACCAGTGCTGACGCTAGAGCAGCTGATAAGGAGTGGGAGAGTAGGAGATGGAGGCCCAGAGACCAGCCCAACCAGTTGCAGACAACGATAGAGGGGTGCGAAATCGAGAGGTGACGTCACAGCAAAGCTGGTAAGTGGTTGGCTGTTCGACTGGTAAGTATAACTCTCTTTTAGACTGACTTTTAGATTGGTTTAATTGGCAGCAAACTACTAAGTAGTTGTTTGGTGTTTAAGTAAATTAATTCAAGGGTTAAGTCATGGCAGTAGAGCTCGGACCCGTGTCATGCTCCTCCTGTGCTATGTGGGAAGTCAAGGACGCTTCCAGTGTCCCTGGCTACTATGTGTGCGGGAAGTGTGTCCAGCTGCAGCTCCTGACAGACCGCATGACGGCACTGGAGCAGCGGATGGACTCCCTCTGGAGCATACGCGATGCTGAGAATGTTGTGGAAGCACATTTAGTGAGTTGGTCACACCGCAGGTAAGGGTTAGGACAGATAGTGAATGGGTGACCAAGAAGCAAGGCAAGAGTAGGAAGGTAGTGCAGGAGTCCCCTGCAGTCATCTCCCTCCAAAACAGATGACTTGGGGGAGATGACTTGCCAGGTTCACGGCACCGTGGGTGGCTCTGCTGCACAGAAGGGTGGGAAAAAGAGTGGGAGAGCTATAGTGATAGGGGACTCTATTGTAAGGGGAATAGACAGGAGTTTCTGAGGCCGCAACCGAAACTCCAGGATGGTATGTTGCCTCCCTGGTGCAAGGGTCAAGGATGTCTCGGAGCGGCTGCAGAGCATCCTGGAGAGGGAGGGTGAACAGCCAGTTGTCGTGGTACATGTAGGTACCAATGATCTAGGTAAGAAGCGGGAAGAGGTCCTACAAGCTGAATTTAGGGAGCTAGGAGTTAAATTTAAAAAGTATGACCTCGGGTAGTAATCTCTGGATTGCTACCAGTGCCACGTGCTAATCAGAGTAGAGGGAGCAGGATCGTGAGAATAAATACGTGGCTTGAACAGTGGTGCAAGAGGGAGGGATTCAAATTCCTGGGACATTGGAACCAGTTCTGGGGGAAGTGGGACCTGTACAAAAGGGACGGTCTGCACTTGGGCAGGACTGGAACTGATGTCCTAGGGGTAACATTTGCTAATGCAGTTCGGGAATGTTTAAACTAATCTGGCAGGGGGATGGGAACCTATGCAGTGAGATAGGGCGAAGTAATATGGAGTCAGAAACAGATGGTAGAAAGGTAAAAAGCAATAGTGGAAGGCCGAGTAAACAAAGGCAAGAAACAAAAAGGGCCACACTACATCATAATTCTAAAAGGACAAAGGGTGTTAAAAAAACAAGCCTGAAGACTTTGTGTCTTAATGCAAGGAGTATCCGTAATAAGGTGGATGAATTAACTGTGCAAATAGATGTTAACAGATATAATGTGATTGGGATTATAGGGCCCAAGTTTCCACATGATTCGCGCCTGATTTTTAGGAGCAACTGGTGGAGAACGGACTATTTTAGAAATCGCAATTCTCCACATTTTTTTTTCTGCAGTTCTAGTCAGGTAGAACAGTTCTAGTTTAGAACTGAATTTTTTCTTCAAAAGGGGGCGTGTCCGGCCACTGACGCCTGATTTGAAAGTTTCCACAGTGAAAATGTACTCTAAACTAAAGTAGAATGGAGCCAGTGAAGATTTTTGTAGAACTGAAAAAACCTGTTCTACACATTAAAAAATCAGGCGCAGGTTACAAATTAGGCGTCCAGAACGAGGTGGGGGGGAAGGGAACTCATTAAATTCGACAATAAATCCTTATTTATACTTCTACAAATATTATACAAATAAATCCAACCTGAATAAACATTTATAAGCCAAGAAAAGATTAAATAAACCATCTTCCTACCTGTGTGAAAGTGCTTCAGCCAGGGAGAATTCTGCAGCCGTTCGTGCCGCTGAGAGAGAGGGGGGATGTCGGGTCGGGGAACAGGAGCACGGGTTGGGTCAGTGGGGGGGGGGGAAGCGGGTGTCGGGGCGGGGGGGGGGAGCGGGTGTCGGGTCGGGTCTGGTCGGCGGGGGGGAGCGGGTGTCTGGTCGGCGGCGGAGGGGGGAGCGAGTGTCGGGTCTGGTCGGGGGGGGAAGCAGGAGCTGGCCGTGAGAGGAGCCTCATTTACGCAGCCCCAGTGAGGCCATTCAGCCAGGGCTAGGGGCTGCGTGCTTCGGGCCCCTCCCACACAATTCGGCGCCTGGAGCTACTGCACTTGCGTGCCGACTGTAGCGCGCATGTGCAGAGGTCCCGGCACTGTTTTCAGCGCCGGGACCTGGCTCTGCCCCCCCCCCCCCCCCACAGCTCGTGCTGGCTGCGCCGAGGGCCAGAGGACCTGTAAGTAGGTGGATTTTTTTAGGCGCGAAAAACGGGCGCCCAGCTCGGAGGGGCACCCGTTTTTTTTCTTGTGGAAACTTGGGGCCCATAGAGACGTGGCTCCAGGATGATCAGGGCTGGGAACTCAACATCCATGGGTATTCAACGTTCAGGAAGGATAGAATAAAAGGAAAAGGAGGTGGGGTAGCATTGCTGGTTAAAGAGGAGATTAATGCAATAGTTAGGAAGGACATTAGCTTGGATGATGTGGAATCTATATGGGTAGAGCTGCAGAACACCAAAGGGCAAAAAAATTTTAGTGGGAGTTGTGTACAGACCTCCAAACAGTAGTAGTGATGGGGAGGGCATCAAACAGGAAATTAGGGGTGCATGCAATAAAGGTGCAGCAGTTATCATGGGTGACTTTAATATGCATATAGATTGGGCTAACCAAACTGGAAGCAATACGGTGGAGGAGGATTTCCTGGAGTGCATTAGGGATGGTTTTCTAGACCAATATGTCGAAGAACCAACTAGAGTTGTGTAATGAGAGAAGATTAATTAGCAATCTCGTTGTGCGAGGCCCCTTGGGAAAGAGTGACCATAATATGGTGGAATTCTACATTAGGATGGAGAATGAAACAGTTAATTCAGAGACCATGGTCCAGCACTTAAAGAAGGGTAACTTTGAAGGTATGAGGCGTGAATTGGCTAGGATAGATTGGCGAATGATACTTAAGGGGTTGACTGTGGATGGGCAATGGCAAACATTTAGAGACCGCATGGATGAACTACAACAATTGTACATCCCTGTCTTGCGTAAAAATAAAAAAGGGAAGGTGGCTCAACCGTGGCTATCAAGGGAAATCAGGGATAATATTAAAGCCAAGGAAGTGGCATACAAATTGGCCAGAAATAGCAGTGAACTCGGGGACTGGGAGAAATTTAGAACTCAGCAGAGGAGGACAAAGGGTTTGATTAGGGCAGGGAAAATAGAGTACGAGAGGAAGCTTGCAGGGAACATTCAAACGGACTGCAAAAGTTTCTATAGATATGTAAAGAGAAAAAGATTAGTAAAGACAAACTTAGGTCTTCTGCAGTCAGAATCAGGGGAAGTCATAACGGGGAACAAAGAAATGGCAGACCAATTGAACAAGTACTTTGGTTCGGTATTCACTAAGGAGGACACAAACAACCTTCCGGATATAAAAGGGGCCAGAGGGTCTAGTAAGAAGGAGGAACTGAGGGAAATCCTTATTAGTCGGGAAATTGTGTTGGGGAAATTGATGGGATTGAAGGCCGATAAATCCCCAGGGCCTGATGGACTGCATCCCAGAGTACTTAAGGAGGTGGCCTTGGAAATAGTGGATGCATTGACAGTCATTTTCCAACATTCCATAAACTCTGGATCAGTTCCTATCGAGTGGAGGGTAGCCAATGTAACCCCACTTTTTTAAAAAAAGGAGGGAGAGAGAAAACCGGGAATTATAGATTGGTCAGCCTGACATCGGTAGTGGGTAAAATGATGGAATCAATTATTAAGGATGTCATAGCAGCGAATTTGGAAAGAGGTGACATGATAGGTCCAAGTCAGCATGGATTTGTGAAAGGGAAATCATGCTTGACAAATCTTCTGGAATTTTTTGAGGATGTTTCCAGTAGAGTGGACAAGGGAGAACCAGTTAATGTGGTGTATTTGGACTTTCAGAAGGCTTTCGACAAGGTCCCACACAAGAGATTAATGTGCAAAGTTAAAGCACATGGGATTGGGGGTAGTGTGCTGATGTGGATTGAGAACTGGTTGTCAGACAGGAAGCAAAGAATAGGAGTAAATGGGTAGTTTTCAGGATGGCAGGCAGTGACTAGTGGGGTACCGCAAGGTTCTGTGCTGGGGCCCCAGCTGTTTACATTGTACATTAATGATTTAGATGAGGGGATTAAATGTAGTATCTCCAAATTTGCGGATGACACTAAGTTGGGTGGCAGTGTGAGCTGCGAGGAGGATGCTATGAGGCTGCAGAGTGACTTGGACAGGTTAGGTGAGTGGAAAAATGCATGGCAGATGAAGTATAATGTGGCTAAATGTGAGGTTATCCACTTTGGTGGTAAAACCAGAGAGACAGACTATTATCTGAATGGTGACCGATTAGGAAAAGGGGAGGTGCAACGAGACTTGGGTGTCATGGTACATCAGTCATTGAAGGTTGGCATGCAGGTACAGCAGGCGGTTAAGAAAGCAAATGGCATGTTGGCCTTCATAGCCAGGGGATTTGAGTACAGGGGCAGGGAGGTGTTACTACAGTTGTACATGGCCTTGGTGAGGCCACACCTGGAGTATTGTGTACAGTTTTGGTCTCCTAACTTGAGGAAGGACATTCTTGCTATTGAGGGAGTGCAGCGAAGGTTCACCAGACTGATTCCCGGGATGGCGGGACTGACATATCAAGAAAGACTGGATCAACTGGGCTTGTATTCACTGGAGTTCAGAAGAATGAGAGGGGATCTCATAGAAACGTTTAAAATTCTGATAGGTTTAGACAGATTAGATGCAGGAAGAATGTTCCCAATGTTGGGGAAGTCCAGAACCAGGGGTCACAGTCTAAGGATAAGGGGTAAGCCATTTAGGACCGAGATGAGGAGAAACTTCTTCACCCAGAGAGTGGTGAACCTGTGGAATTCTCTACCACAGAAAGTTGTTGAAGCCAATTCACTAAATATATTCAAAAGGGAGTTAGATGTAGTCCTTATTACTAAGGGGATCAAGGGGTATGGCGAGAAAGCAGTAAGGGGGTACTGAAGTTGCATGTTCAGCCATGAACTCATTGAATGGCGGTGCAGGCTCGAAGGGCCGAATGGCCTACTCCTGCACCTATTTTCTATGTTTCTATGTAATCATCTCAAGCCCCTCAGGTGATGGTCAGTCAGTTTCTTAACGTGGTGTGACTATGTTGTCAAAGTTTCACAGACATAAAGCAATGTCATCAGAATGGCAGCCCTGTATACTTTTGAGCTTGGTCTGCAGGCTGATGTCTCTCTTGTCCCAGTTTGCCGAAAGCTCATCTGGCTATGGTGCTTCTGCCGGATGTCGATATGGATATCTCTGTTGTGTTCACACTCTATTGTTGGTTACACGAACCCTCACTAGAAAGGCATTAGGACCCTGTGGGGGCTAGACAGGTCGGTGCATCTGTCCACAGCCTGAAGCATCTGATCACTAGATAGATAATATCGATAACATAAGTGGAGATAAGTTAGACACAAATTGATGAGTTAGATTAGAACGATAAACTTGGAGGATTAGATAGATGGGGTAAAATCGATTGATGAACAGACAGAACAATTTAAATCAAAAAATGACAAACACAGGAATTCAGGAAACAGCAAATGGTAGAAATCCACAGGACCCTCAACATTGAAAGAGAAAAATAGATTGCTTTTGGAGCTGCCCTTCATCAGCAATCAGAGATAAATGGACAGACCGACTCAGATGGACAGACTAATACACAAATAGGCAGACAAAAGTACAGAGAAAGCTATTTGGATATGATATGAATTGGGGAGTAAAATATCGAATAAAGGTACCGAGGGAAGGATAGTAACCTTAGGGAAGGTTCAGTAAGTAGCAGAATGAAATTTCCGTTTTACAACTTCCTACATAAATAGGATCGCCACAACCTATCAGGCTTGTTCATTAAATAATAGTGCGTAACGTGCTCGGTCGATCATTCAAAACAACCACAGCAGCTGTTCATATAGAGAGCTGTGAGCACAGAGCTGTGTGAATCTGCTGAACAGTGTAGCAATGGGACTGTGGTGAGAGTGGAACCTTGGTGCAGGGGTGCTAAATAATTTTAAACCAAGGGGCAACGGTAAATATATAAATAATCTGAGTAATTAATTAAGGGGATACAATTAAAAGTAACTAAGTAGACTGAATCAACTGGGCTTGTATTCACTGGAGTTCAGAAGAATGAGAGGGGATCTCATAGAAACGTTTAAAATTCTGATGGGTTTAGACAGGTTAGAATGTTCCCAATGTTGGGGAAGTCCAGAACCAGGGGACACAGTCTAAGGATAAGGGGTAAGCCATTTAGGACCGAGATGAGGAGAAACTTCTTCACTCAGAGAATTGTGAACCTGTGGAATTCTCTACCACAGAAAGTTGTTGAGGCCAATTCACTAAATATATTCAAAAAGGAGTTAGATGTAGTCCTTACTACTAGGGGGATCAAGGGGCATGGCGAGAAAGCAGGAATGGGGTACTGAAGTTGCATGTTCAGCCATGAACTCATTGAATGGCGGTGCAGGCTCGAAGGGCCGAATGGCCGACTCCTGCACCTATTTTCTATGTTTCTATGATACCAACATTAAAAGGATCCAAATCGCATTAAATAAAAATCTGGTATACATTGTAAAAATATTCACAGGATGTGGGTGTTACCAACAATTATTTAACATCTCTAACTGACCTGAAGAAGGTGGTGCTGAGCTGCATTCTTGAATACAACTGAGTGGCTTGCTAGGCCATTTAAGAGTCATCCATGGTGGGTCTGGAGTCACATATAGGTCAGACTGGGTAAAGATGGCAGATTTCCTTCCTTAAAGGACATTAGTGAACCAGGTGGGTTTTTATGACAATCCACTTGTTTCATAGTCACCATTACTGATACTAGCTTTTGATTCCAGATTTATTTAATTTACTGAATTTAAATTCCCCAATTGCCATAGTGGGATTTGAACTCGCATCTCTGGATCATTCGTCCAGGTCTCTAGGAATTGCTAGTCCTGTAACATAACCACTATGCTGTTGTACCCCCATGCTATGACCACAATAAATAGGTGAAAGGGGATACTAAAAGAAAGAAAGACTTGCATTTAAATAGCGCCTTTCACGACCTCGGGACTGTCCCAAAGCCGTTTACAGCCAATGAAGCACTTTTGAAGTACAGTCACTGTTGTAACGTAGGAAACAGCCAATTTGCACACTAAACTAAAAACATATATATAAAGTGTAAGTAGATAGACTTTTAAACAAAATGATGGACAGCTGCGACCCATTGTCTGGAATTCCTGTTCCATGTGGGAACTCCTGGATGCTTCATGTGTCCTGGATAACCAGGTATGCAAGAAGTGCCTCCAGTTGCTCGAACTCGAGCTCAGGGTTTCTGAGCAGGGCAGATGGGAGGCTGAGAATTTGCTGGAGTGAAAATTCCTGGAGGTGGTCCCCCCGCAGCTACAGAGCATCCAGGAGAAGAGTAAGTGGGTGGCCCCTTGATTGGGACCCGTTTTGGGGCAGGAGGGACCTGTACAAGATGCACGGGCTGCACCTCGATACAGCTGGGACCAATGTCCTCACAGGGAGGTGGGGGAGGCTTTAAATGAATTTGGCTGGGGGAGGGGCACCAGAATGATGCATTTGAGGAGAGATACAAGGTGCACAGTGCCATGTATTCAACCAGCATTGTAACCCATGTATAATCTGACCAAAGTTGTACACTGTGAGAACAATAACCACTAGGTGGTGAACTTGTGGGAGACACTCCTAACCTGGACCTTCAGGTATAAAAGGGGAAGCTCCACCCACTTCGATCACTTGAGTGCTAAGGAATAAAGGACAGGTCACAGACTGACCTCTCAAGCATGGGCCTCGTGTGCATTTATACTGTATAGTAAGGACTTGCCAATGGCGACAAGAAACTGGGATTTAAACCAAGCGAGCATGGCCACTAGCAGAACAGACGAGAGGTACTGTATTAAGGAATGGTTGGGACAGAGATTCAACATTGTTAAAGCAGCATACAGTTCTCCAGGCAGACAAGGGCAATCGGCATGCCCCAACATGTAGTCGAACCCAGAGGGGGAGTTCGACAGAGACAATGGCAAGCTGAATGGCGATTCACGCCATTGCAAGAGACAATGCGGCCAGTAATGGGGCCATCAACACCTGTTAATGGCGCACTCAAAGACAATCACAGGGGTAGTCAGGGACAATCGACTGGCAAGGGACCTTTTGTTTCCAACAACAGCTCATGTTGGAGGCGTGGAGGCACACACTCAGCCAGAGTTTGCTGAGATGAGCAAAATACCTGCAGAAATGAACGCTGGGGGAAATCGCTGGAAGCTGAAGTTCAGCGAGTTCATGTGGAGCACGTATATAGTTCATACACCAGGACGCCACCGATAATGATGAAAGTGCTCCTCAATGGCATCCCAGTATCAATGGAGCTAGACACGGGGGCCGATGGGTATCGAACAGTTCGAAAAGTTGTGGACGTCCAAGGCCAGGAGGCCAAAATTATCGCCAATTGACGCACAGCTACAGACTTGCACAAAGGAGATCATTCTGGTGCTCGGCAGTGCCATGGTAGTCGTGACCCACAAAGATTCGGAGAACAGGTTGCCACTCTGGGTTGTCCCGAGGGACAGTCCTGAACTACTGGGGAGGAGTTAGCTTGCTGTCATGAACTGGAAATGGGGCGATGTCAATGCAATTTCCTCTGTGGAGCGAGTATCATGCTCTCAGATCCTGGACAAATTTGACTCACTGTTTCAACCCGGCATTGGCACTTTCATGGAGGCCAAGGTAGTGATTCACATAGACCCGGACGCCAGGCCAATACACCACAAGGCCAGAGCGGTGCCGTACGTGATGCGGGAAAAGATAGAAGGTGAATTGGACCGCCTGCTGAGGGAAGGCATCATCTTGCCAGTTGAATTCAGTGACTGGGCGAGCCAGATTGTGCCGGTGCTCAAGGCGGATGGGTCGGTCAGGATATATGGTGATTACAAGGCCACCATCAATCGGGTGTCACTCCAAGACCAGTACCCGCTACCGAGAGCGGAGGACCTCTTTGCGACGCTATCCGGTGGCAAACTTTTTTCAAAATTGGACCTGACCTTAGCTTACATGATCCAGGAGCTGGCGAGTGAGTCGAAGAAGCTGACCACCATTACGACACACAAGGGGTTGTTTGAGTACAACAGATGTCCGTTCGGGATTCGCTCGGCCGCCACGATCTTCCAACGAAAAATGGAAAGCCTCCAAGTCGATTCCAGGGACGGTGGTTTTTCAGGACGACATCCTCATCACTGGTTACGATACTGAAGAACCTGGAGGAGGTGCTACGCAGACTGGAACGGGTGAGGCTGGGACTGAAAAAGGCGAAGTGCGTCTTCCTAGCTCCAGAGGTAGAATTCCTGGGGATGAGGGTAGCAGCAGACGGGATCAGCTCTACTGCGTCCAAGACTGAAGCGATCCAGAGAGCACCCAGACCCCATAACACGACGGAGCTGCGTTCGTTCCTGGGGCTCCTGAACTATTTTGGTAACTTTCTTTCCAAATTGAGCACGCTGCTAGAGCCGCTACACGTGTGCCTACACAAAGGTCGCGAATGGGTCTGGGGGGGATAGCCAGGAAAGGGCTTTTAATAGAGTACGCAATTTGTTATATTCCAACAATCTGTTAACGCTATATGACCCATGTAAGAAACTTGTGTTAACGTGCGATGCATCGTCCTATGGTGTCGGGTGTGTGTTGCAGCATGTTAATGCCAAGGGTCAGTTACAGCCGGTAGCTTATGCCTCCAGAAGTCTGTCCCAGGCAGAAAGGGGCTACGGGATGTTAGAAAAGGAGGCGCTTGCATGTGTATATGCGGTAAAGAAAATGCACCAGTACCTGTTTGCCAGGAAATGTGAGCTGGAGACAGATCACAAACCCCTAACTTCCCTTTTAGCCGACAACAAGGCCATAAATGCAAACACATCGGCCCGCATACAGAGTTGGGCGCTCACATTAGCCGCCTATGACTACTCAATTTGGCACAGACCGGGCACCGACAACTGCGCTGATGCACTCAGCAGGCTCCCACTAGCCACCACTGAGGGGGCTTCCGAGCATGCTGCTGAGATGGTCATGGCTGTTGAAGCTTTTGGAAGCGAAGGCTCATCCGTGACAGCCCGTCAGATTTATGGGCCCAAGTTTCCACACGATAAAAAACGGGCGCCCCTCCGAGCTGGGCGCCTGTTTTTCGCGCCTAAAACGGCGCCGGAAAAAAAACGCGCGATTCTGGAGAGCCCTGCAGCTCCTTGTCTGTTTGGCGCGGCGCTCAGGGGGGCGGAGCCTACACTCGCGCCGATTTTGTAAGTGGGAGGGGGCGGGTACTATTTAAATTAGTTTTTTTCCTGCCGGCAATGCTGCGCATGCGCGTTGGAGCGTTCGCGCACGCGCAGTGTGAAGTAAACATTGGCACTCGGCCATTTTTGTAGTTCTTTGTAGCTGTTTAGTTTTTGAACATTTTTTAATAAAAGCACATTGCCATCAGCACTGAGAAGGCTGCAGGAAGCCTCAAAGTTGAGGCAGCCGTTTCCCGACGACCTCCCCCTTTTGCCGTCGGGAAATGGCTCCTCAATTTCTGAGGTTTCCTGCAGCCTTCTGTCTCCTTCCCTCCCTCCCTCCCGCCGTCTGGAATGGCTTCCTCCCCCGCTCGCCTGCCCAGAACGGCTCCCCCCCCCCCCCCCCCCTCCCCTGCGTTCGGTTGCTCGCCCGCCGTCTGGAACGGCTTTCCCCCCCCCCCCTGCTTTCAGTTGATCGGTTCCCTCCCTCCCGCCGTCTGGAACGGCTCCCCCCCCCTCCCCGCGTTCGGTCGGTTCCCTCCCGCCCGCCGTCTGGAATGGCTTCCCCCCCCTCCCCCCCGGCGCGTTCAGTCGGCGGTCGGTTCCCTCCCGGCCGTCTGGAACGGCTTCCTCCCCCCCCTCCCCCTCTGCGTTCAGTCGATTCCCTCCCTCCCGCCGTCTGGAATGGCTTCCTTCCCCCCCCCCCCCCCCCCCCCCACCCCCCTGCGTTCGGGAACGGCTGCCTCGTTTTGTGAGGCTTGCTGCAGAATTCTCCCTGGATGAAGCACTTTCACACAGGTAGGAAGATGGTTTATTTAATCTTTTCTTTGCTTATAAATTTTTATTCAGGTTGGATTTATTTGTATAATATTTGTATAAGTATAAATAAGGATTTATTGTAGAATTTAATGACTTCCCTTCCCCCCCCCCCCCCCCACCTCGTTCTGGACGCCTGATTTTTTAATGTGTAGAACAGGTTTTTTTAGTTCTACAAAAATCTTCACTTGCTCCATTCTAAGTTAGTTTGGAGTACGTTTTCGCTGTGGAAACTTTCAAATCAGGCGTCAGTGGCCGGACATGCCCCCTTTTGAAGAAAAAATTCTGTTCCAAAGTGGAACTGTTCTACCTGACTAGAACTGCAGAAAATAAAATGTGAAGAATTGCGATTTCTAAGATAGTCCGTTCTCCATCAGTTGCTCCTAAAAAATCAGGTGCAAATCATGTGGAAACTTGGGTCCAAAGTCTGGACAAATAGAGACCTGCTATTGTCTCTAGTCAAGAAATGTGTCCTGAATGGCAGCCACGTACAGGGCATGCCCTGATGAATTTAAATAATTTCACAGGTGCAGGGATGAACTCTCGATTCAGGCCGATTGCCTACTGTGGGAAAACCGCATAATCATGCCCCAGATGGGCAGAGAGGTGTTCATCAGAGAACTCCACAAGGAGCACCCGGGCAGTGTCATGATGAAGGCAATTGCCAGGTCACACGTTTGGTGGCCAGAGATAGACGCAGATCTGGAACTGAGTGTTCACAGGTGCAACAAGTGTGCCCAGCTGGGCAATGCACTCAGGGAAGCCCCCCTTAGCCCCTGGCCATGGCCCGCCAAGCCTTGGTCACGCATCCATGTGGACTACGCAGGTCCTTTCATGGGAAAAATGTTTTTGGTTATAGTAGACACCTATTCCAAATGGATCGAATGTGACATTTTAAATTCAAGCACATCTTCTGCCATGGTAGAAAGTCTACGGGCAATGTTCGCCACCCACGGTCTACCGGACATCTTGGTCAGCGACAATGGCCCGTGCTTCACAAGCACTGAATTCCAGGACTTCATGGCAGGCAATGGAATTAACCATGTCAGAATGGCACCGCTCAAACCGGCCTCAAACGGCCAGGCAGAACGAGCAGTGCAGATAATCAAACAGGGGATGCTCAGAATCCATGGGGGTTCCCGACAAAGCCGCTTATCACGCTTCCTGTTGGCCAATAGATCCTGACCACACTGGCTCACAGGGGTTCCACCCGCAGAGCTGCGAATGAAAAGGACGCTCAAAACCCGGTTATCCCTTATACACCCCACCATGAAAGAAATTGTCGAGAGCAGGTGCCAGTCACAATATGACTACCATGACAGGAATGCGAGGGCGCGATGTATTGATGTAAATGACCCTGTTTTTGTCCTCAACTATGCTGCAGGGCCCAAATGGCTCGCAGGCATTGCGATTTCCAAAGAGGGAAATGGGATTCTGGTAGTTAAACTTACCAATGGACAAATCTGCCGCAAACATGTGGATCAAACAAAAAGGAGGTTCAGCAACCCCATAGAAGAAGCAGAGGAAGAACATGATATAGAGTTCACTCCACCACAGGTGACCGAACACTGGAACCAAAGGGAGGAGAGCCCGGTCACTGGGCAGTCCGGACAGGCCTGAGGCACTGCAAACAGCAGACACTCAGGCCAGCGCCCAACAACCGGAGCACCAACTCAGGCGCTCTACCAGAGAGCGTAAACCACCAGAGAGACTCAACCTGTAATCCCAATAAGACTTTGCGGGGGGGGTGGGGGGGAGGTGATGTCATATATTCAACCAGCATTGTAACCCATGTATAATCTGACCTAAGTTGTACACTATGAGAACAATAACCACTAGGTGGTGAACTTGTGGGAGACACTACTAACCTGGACCTTCAGGTATAAAAGGGGAAGCTCCACCCACTTCGATCACTTGAGTGGTGAGGAATAAAGGACAGGTCACAGACTGACCTCTCAAGCATGGGCCTCGTGTACATTTATACTGTATAGTAAGGACTTATCACACAGGGGACTGGGAGAAACAAACAGCCTTGGAATGAAGTGTAGTTCAGAAACAATTGGGATCAGATGGGGAAATGCGAGGCAGACTAAGATGGGTTTAGGGTGCCTGTGCGTAAGTGCCCAGCTTGTGGTAAATCAGGTTGGCGAATTGTAGGCACAAGTAGTCATATGGGATTATGATATAATGGAGGAAGTCCTGGCTCAAACAAGGGGAGGAATGGACACTTAATGTTCCTGGCTACCGTATATTCAGGAAAGATAGAGAGGAAGAAATATTATTGATCAAAGAAACTATTAAAGTACTAGATAGGGGTTATGTAAACATAGAAATTTACAGCGCAGAAGGAAGCCATTGTGTCCGCGCTGGCCGACAAAGAGTCGCACGGCCCTCGGTCAGCAGCCCTGAAGGTTACATATAAACCTATGAACAATGGTGGAAAGGTAAAGAACACCCAGCCCAACCAGTCCGCCCCACACAACTGTGACACCCCTTGCACCGAAACATTCTACACTCCACACAACTAGAGCCATGTGATCTGAGAGAGGTAAAAACCCAGGCCAATTGGGGGGAACAAATCTGGAAAAATTCCTCTCCGACCCATCTAGGTGATCGAAAGTAGTCCAGGAAATCACCCTGGCTGTATTCGATTCCCTGCAGTACTTACCATCGTATCTGTGCCGGCCAACAAGATGTTATCCAGTTTAATCCAATTACCAGCTCTAGGTCCGTAACCCTGCAGGCACTTTTAAGTGCCCAGCCAAGCACCTTTTTAAATGAGGTGAGGATTTCTATATCCACCACCCTTCCAGGCAGTGAGTTCCAGACCCCCACAACCCTCTGCATGAAGAAGCCCCCCCACCTCCCACCCTCAAAATCTCCTCTGAAGCTTCCACTTTAAAACTATGCCCCCTCATAATTGACCCTTTCACCAATGGAAATAGGCCCTTGCTATCCACTATATCCAGGCCCCTCAAAATTACTTGCGGCTTCAAAGACAGAGTCTATTTGGTTAGAATAAAGGAACAATAAAGCTATTATGCTGCTGGGCCACCAAATTATACGATAGGCCACCAAATAGGGGAAGGAGATAGCGGAGCACATTTGTTGGCAAATCACAGAAAGATGCAAGAACTATAGAGTAGTGATAATGGGGGACTTCAATTATCCTAATATGGTCTGGTATAGTAACAGTGTAGAGGGCAAAAAGAATGAGGAATTCCTGAAATGTGCACAAGAGAACTTTCTTAATCTGTATGTTTCCAGCCCAACAAGGAAGGAAAGCAGCACTGGATCTGGTGGGGCAAGTGGAGCATGTTTCAGTGGGGGAGCATTTGGGGAACAGTGATCACAATATTTAGAGTAGTTATGGAAAAGGACATGGTGCAATCAAATGTAAAAATACTCAATTGGAAGAGGGTGAATTTCAGGGAGTTGAAAAGGGATCTGGCCCAAGTGGATTGGAATCGAAGATTAGTAGGTGAAACAGTAAATGAGCAATGGGAGGCCTTCAAAGAGGAGAGGAGATGGTTCGGGTACAGACTAAATACATTCCCACGAGGGAAAAGGAAGGGTATCCAAAGTTCAAGCTCCCTGCATGACAAAATATAGAGATTAAAAGGGAACAGAGAAAGGAGGCTTATGATAAATGTTGAGAACCAAGCTGAACATAGAAAGCACAGGGAAGAACTGAAAAAAGAAATGAGTGGCAAAGAGATAGTATGAGAATCAATTACTGGGTAACATAAAAGGGAACATAAATGGTCTTTTGTAAACATATAAATAGTAAAAGGGTCGTCAAAGGTAAGGCTGGTTAGTAACCAAACATTAGATCTTGTGGAGGTAGAGGACATGGCTGAGGTACTAAATGAGTATTTTGCATCTGCACTAGAGAAGAGGATGCTCCCAATGTAGCAGTAAAGGAGGAGGCAATAACTATATTGGATAGGATAAAAATAAAGAGGATGTTCTTAAAATGTTGGCAGCGCTCAAAGTAGTAAAGTCACCCAGTCCGGATAGGATGCATCCTAGGGAAGTAAGGGTAGAAATTGCGGAGGCTCTGGCCACAATCTTACAATCCTCCTTAGATATGTGTGAGGTGCCAAAGGATTAGAGGATTGCAAATGTTACACCCTGTTCATAAAAGGGGAAGGATAAACTCGGCAACTACAGGCCAGTCAGCCTGACGTCGATGGTGGGGAAACCTTTAGAGACAAGAATCCGGGACAAAATTGATCGGCATTTGGAAAAATATGGGTTGATAAATGAAAGCCAGCATGGATTTGTTAAAGGCAAATTGTGTTTGACTATCTTGAGTTCTTTGAAGAAGTTAGGGAGAGGGTGGATAAGGGCAGTGCAATTCATGTTGTGTATATGGACTTTCAAAAGGCATTTGATAAAGTACCACATATTAGGCTTGACAGCAAAATTGAAGCCCATGTGATTAAAGGGACAGTGGCAGACTGGATTCATTGGCCACGGGACAGAAAGCGGAGAGTAGATTTTCAGACTGGAGGGAAGTATGCAGTGGTGTCCCCCAGGAGTCGGTATTAGGACCACTGCTCTTTTTGATGTATATTAATGACCAGCACTTGGGAATACAGGGCATAATTTCAAAGTATTCAGATGACACAAAACTTGGAAATGTAAACAATGAGGAGGATAGTAACAGACTTCAGGAGGACATAGACAAGTTGGTGAAATGGGTTGACACGTGGCAGATGAAATTTAACAGAGAAGTGTGAAGTGATACATTTTGGTAGGAAAAATGAGGAGTGGCAACATAAACTAAATGGCACAATTTTAAAGGGGGTGCAGGAACAGAGCAACCTGGGGGTGAACGAACACAAATCTTTGAAGGTGACAGGAAAAGTTGAGAAGGGTGCTAACAAGGCATATAGGATCTTTGGCTTTATCAATGGAGGAATAGAGTACAAAAGCAAGAAACTTATGCTGAACCTTTATAAAACTGGTTCGGCCTCAGCTGGAATATTGTGTCCAAATCTGGGCACCACGCTTTAGGAAGGACGCCAATGCCTCAGGGTGCAGAAGAGATTTACTAGAATGGTACCAGTAAGACTTCAGTTACATAGAGAGATTAGACAAACTGGGATTGTTCTGCTTAGAGCGAAGAAGGTTAAGGGGAGATTTGATAGATTACAACAAAATGTTGAATGATTTTAATCGAGTAAATAAGGTAACCAGAGGAAACAGATTTAAGGCGATTAGCAAAAGAAACAGGCCACATGAGAAAAAAAGTTATGTTGCAGGTTGTTGCGATCTGAAATGCACTGACTGAAAGGGTGGTGAAAGCAGATTCAATAGTAACTTTGAAAAGGGAATAAATACTTGCCGGGCTATGGGGAAAGAGCACTGGAATGGGACTAATTGGATAGCTCTACCACTGGCACGATGGGCCGAATGGCCATCTTCTATACTGTATCATTCTATGATTCTATTTATATTATCACGAAAATAAATGATTAGGACCTGCCCAAGATGTTAGCATAAAGGAAACCACAGAAACCAATTTTCCATTGTACATGTATCTAGGTCAACCACCTAGAAAGTACTGTTGAAGGTTTTTAGCTGAATGAAAAAACGGCCATTCTGACAACGAGAAACTTATTTTTCCAATAGTCCCATTTTCTCTGCCTTCATCTCCTGATGCCACCGCGTCTTCCTGGGGTACGTTACATAGAAAATAGGTGCAGGAGTAGGCCATTTTGCCCTTCGAGCCTGCACCGCCATTCAACAAGATCATGGCTGATCACCCACCCCTCCACACCCCCAAAAAAACACAATCAAGTTACCATGGAAACCAGCAGCCCCACAGCACCTCACCTAAGTGAGGCTTGACTATGATACTCTTCTCCTGTCCTCAACATTCACTGGCTGGGCTCGCCTGATCTCCTGTTCCTAAATGTCCGCGTGTGCT
Organism: Pristiophorus japonicus; assembly: GCF_044704955.1. Classification (NCBI taxonomy): domain Eukaryota; kingdom Metazoa; phylum Chordata; class Chondrichthyes; family Pristiophoridae; genus Pristiophorus; species Pristiophorus japonicus. The sequence continues at coordinate 78,201,659 of NC_091995.1, forward strand.
TATTTCCGCGTATAGCGAACCCTATCAGAAACAGACGCTGTTACGAGGAATACAAGTTTGAAAGTCAACCTTCAGTAATCAAAAATTCTGTGTTTAAAAAAAAAACTCAATAGGTTAAATTTAACAATAACATTAAAAATGTGTTATTTCTCTAAATGATTCTTGAGATGTGGGTGTCGCTGGCAAGACCAGCATTTAATTGCCCTATTCCCTATTTGCTCTTTTTAAACCCGCTGGTAACGGATTTGATACAACTGAGTGGCTTGTGTCTGAACATTGAGCGAGGACACGATCAAGCTATCCATGGTTAAACAGCCTGCCGAAAATTACTGGCCGCGTTTACAAATGAGATGGCAAGGTGCTAACTAAGACTCGGTAGCTTGAGAAGGGGATGGGAGAAAGTTGAACTGAAGAAAACCATAACAAGTACCCAATGCATTTTGTATCAGTGGGAAATATGCAGACCACATTTACGCACATCATTAATGCATAGACCATTTATATGTAGAGCATGTTTATGTACACCATACATATTATGCACACAATACAAAAGGTATAAAAACCATATTTGAGGAAAATTAAAATGTTATTTTCTAGCTTGCTATGAACTTTATTTCTGTCACAATAGACATGGGTTAAAAACTAACCTCACTCACAAAAGATTGTTCCAGCTGATTTTTATACAATTCTGACTAAATTAGTGACCGTTATTCGGCAAATGCCTGATGCTGGAGCCAAACCATTTAATTCAAATACAAACATCTTGTGTGATTTTGTCAAATATATTTTTGATTAGCAGCTCTTTTTAAATCTAACAGACAGTTATCAGAACTAGATGGTGAGAAAATGAACGCAACCACGATGTGAGAAATATATAGATCATAGTTTAAAGCAGTAGTCATTAACTAGTTACTATTATCTACTAATTGGGGGGGGGCGGCCAGCATAGCTTAATAAGTACTGTAAAAATACATGTGCCATGACCATTATTGGTTTGTACTATCATTGTTTGACAATTACACCCAAGTCAAAACTCTGTAGTGCCTTCTGAAGCCAAAGAGCGTGATAAAACCAGTTGAATTAAACTGAAGAGGATACACTGCGGATTTCACCTAGATATCTGGGTAAGTGTCGGCCCTCGCAGGGGCGTAGTGCTCACCTATGAGAGCAATCAGCGAACATGGAAGTTTAAAATATCTAGAGGAAACAAAGGATGTAGAAACCCCAAAAGTGTAACGTATATAGTGCCTGACTCCGTGTTTGTCAGTGGCAGCGATCCAGTCTCCCGAGTTCAACTGATGCACAAAGTCCAGATTTGTTACGGTTTACTAAACTCCTCAATTAGTCACTTGCTTTAAAATCACTACTAAAGATGCATCTCTCCTCAGTCAACCCCACGCATCTATTATTCTATAGAAACCTATCCAGGCCCACTGATTAAAGTGCAGCGTGTAAGTTGCTCCTGAATTACATTGTTCGACATATAAATCATCCAAAATAGCCTTAGCTCGCATGATGCACCGTTAGACGTGTTCGCACACCATAAGGTTTTAAAAAAAATGATGCACAAATTTGCTGGGTGTGCCGGCTGATACGGCACAGCGAGGGAATGGGGAAACTGGGACCTTGGTGAGCAATGCGATTAAGGATTGAGAAACGGGAAAGAATAGGAAGCGTCAATGTCAAATCAGATACAGAAAGAAAAATAAAGAGAGGGATTAAGAGAAAGAGCCAGAAAGAAAATATAAGAACAAATGTAAACATGTTAAATTTGTCATGTTTCAAACCTGCAAACTTTTCACAAGCTGGAGGAATGAGACTCTACACTTGTAATTGTTCACTTTCTGGACTAGAGAGGTTGAGTGACAGCCATTAACAACTATCACTTGGTTAAAAGTATACTTGTGCTATTGATAATTAAACTCGCCTCATAAAATTAAGTTTAGTAAACAGTTAAGGTGCAAATGCAGCAAATTCATGAAAATCACAGAGGTTAAGCACCAGACGTCGTTTTCGCAAAGCTAAGTTGCTGGCAGATTTGCACATTAATAATGGTGTGCATCATTCAGATGGCGTTACATTTTCAGCAAAAATCTGTCCCAGTATATTCTACTTATAATCCACTGAACTCTCTAGAGTTGATGCCAGCCTGTGACGCACTCCCTTTTTTAGATGATAAAGCGTCTGACCCTTTTCAATAGATTCCAGTCCCAGTTAATCAAATTCATATAATTCATCATCTGAAATCCTTCATCAGACTGTTTCCCGAGAATAAAGTACAGGCTGTAACGGATCACAAATCATTATGTAGAAGTTACTCTCTGCATTCATTCAAAAAGCGGTTATGAACGACGTGAGACCGAAGCAGTTCATCCCCAAGAGAGTAAAGCTTCAAGCAGTTCATAATAACTTATCTGGAATTCATGAAAAGCACTCGAGCTTTCTCTGTTCTTAAATATATATTTGTTAATTTTACAAAATTAACTTTTGTTTCTGTATGGACACGATAATCGGCAGTCTGAATCCCCACCACCAGTGCACACCACGGTGAGAGATAAATCACGGAGATGATATCATGGAGTTTATCAAGACTATCTACTGCTGATAGACCGCTATAAAAAAATAAGTTCCAATTCAATACCAGGAAATTCTATAGCTGTAATGAGGTATAACAAAGAATTTGGGATACAGCTTCTGACTAGATTGTGTACTAATGCTTACATTTGTATCGTCTTTAATTACAGTAATTCAATTATTTAAGGAATAAAAAGTGAAAAGTCTGGAATTCTGAAATAAAAGCAGAAAATGCGGGAGAATACAGACAATATCTGCGAGCTAGCTCCATATAGGGGTGTCATTATAAAGTATTTCAGATGAGATGTTAAACAGAGGCCCTGTCTGCTCTCTCAGGTGGACGTAAAAGATCCCATGGGCTATTTCAAAGAAGAGCAAGGGGAGTTATCCCCGGTGTCCTGGGGCCAATATTTATCCCTCAATCAACATAACAAAAACAGATTATCTGGTCATTATCACATTGCTGTTTGTGGGAGCTTGCTGTGCACAAATTAACTGCCGCGTTTCCCACATTACAACAGTGACTAAACTTTAAAAGTAGTTCATTGTTAGTTCATTAGCTGTAATGTGCGTTGTGGTGTCCTGAGGTCGTGAAAGGCGCTATATAAACCTTTTAACTCGCGTTGACCTGTTGCAGATCTCCAACTTTTTTTTCTTATTTCTATTGATTTAATTTAAGGACAAAACCTCTTTGGCCTTAACGTTGTCCCATGCAAATATTAGCATAGGAATATTTACTGCATTTCTGTGCAATTCCTTTGCTGTTTTAACTCCGGTTCCAAGCTGTCTGCATTGAATTGGTTCAGTCTCCTGTTGGTCGAACCAGCAATGTGAGTTCCCTCAACCTCATTTCAGTTATTTTCTGAATGACTGATTTCCCTGGTATCAAGTTATTTATTACACTTATAATATACACACTACACTTCAAAAATACTTCATTTCGGCCCTGAGGTTGTGAAAGATGCTATATAATTGCAAATAAATTTAAGATAGAGATAGACAGTTTCTTAACCAATAAGGGGAGCAGGCGAGAAAGTGGACCTGAGTCCATGATCAGATCAGCTGTGGTCGTATTGAGTGGCAGAGCAGGCTGGAGGGGCCGTATGGCCTACTCCTGCTACTATTTCTTATGTTCTTATTTCTTTGTGTAAAGATGGCCTTAGGGTAGATATTTCTGTCATAGACATTTGGTACAAATGTTTTGATATGTTGCTAGAAAATAACAGGTTAAACAACAAAATATAGCACCCTTATCATAGCAAAACGTCCCAAGGCGCTTCACAGGAGAGTTCTAAAACAGAATTTGACACCGAGCCACTTAATGAGATATTAGGGCAGAAAAGAGGTAGGTTTTAAGGAGTGTCTTGAAGGAAGAAGAAGAGGCAGAGAGGTTTAGGCAGGGAGTTTCCAGAGCTTGGGGCCCAGGCAACAGAAGGCACTGCCACCAATGGTTGAGCGATTATAATCAGGGATGCTCAGGAGGGCAGAATTAGAGGAGCGCAGACATCTCGCGGGGGGAGGGGGGGGGGATTGTAGGGCTGGAGGAAATTACAGAGATAGGGAGGGGCGAGGAGGAGATTACAGAGATAGGGAGGGGCAAGGAAGAGATTACAGAGATCGGGAGGGCTGAGGAGGGATTACAGAGATAGGGAGGGGCGAGGAGGAGATTACAGAGATAGGGAGGGGCAAGGAAGAGATTACAGAGATCGGGAGGGGCGAGGAGGAGATTACAGAGATAGGGAGGGGCAAGGAGGAGACTACAGAGATAGGGAGGGGTGAGGAGGGATTACAGAGATAGGGAGGGGCAAAGAGGAGATTAGAGCTAGGGAGGGGCGAGGAGGAGATTAGAGATAGGGAGAGGCGCGGAGGACATTACAAAAATAGGGAGGGGTAAGGAGGGATTACAGAGATAGGGAGGGGCGAAGGGATTAGAGCTAGGGAGGGGCGAGGAGGAGATTAGAGATAGGGAGGGGCAAGGAGATTACAGAGATAGGGAGGGGCGAGGAGGGATTAGAGAGAGGGAGGGACAAGGCCAAGGAGGGGTTTGAAAACAAGGATGAGAATTTTAAAATTAATGGAGATAGCAGGGAGGAGATACTTAAGTGCTCATGCAATAGGGGCTGACAACCATTTCTGTTTTATATCTCTGCCTGTAACCTCCTCGCTCTCATTCTGTCAGTCAATGGAGCAGGAGGGAGAGAGACTGCTTTCTTACCTGTGATTGTCAAGGCGACGCCTGTCCCGAACTTCATCATGCCATCCGTTCTGACAGCGCAGTAATAGATTCCAGCGTCCGAAACATTGACACTTGCGATCTTTAGTCGGAAGCTGCGGGTGGAGGAGTCAAACGAGGGAAGAAAGCGAGCCCCAAAACCGTTGAAGTATGTCACGGCGCGGGCCGAGCTATGGTGATACAGTATGGCAGTCGGTGCCTGTCCGGGATGTTGCATGAACCAGTATAACAGATCTGAGGCGCCCCGGATTTGACAGCCCAGGGTCACCGAGTCTCCCGACTGCGCTGTGGTCCATGAGTTCTGAGCCAGGCTGGAGCGATCTGTATCGGAAAAGACCGAGTGAAGTTGGTTATTGCGTCCTTCAGTAGATACATGGGACAATCTGAAATCTGCGACATTGTACCGGTCTTAGCCTATTTACTGTAGACCCACTCAGTCACGCGTTACACTGGTCACAGACAAACCATTATTTGTGAGATTCACTAGTGTTTGTAAATCATTTAAGTCATATAATATAAATCTCGTCAATTCTATCAAACATAGCATAACATTGTGAAATATTGTTACAAGTATAGAGAGGATAGAGAGAGGTATAGATATATCCATAGGTCAAGACCGAGATCCAACGATGTCGAGATTGGGACACAGTGGATGTAGAGATTGGGACCCAATGGATATAGAGATTGGGATACAATAGTTCTGGAACCTGGAGCTGCAAATGCAAAATGCTGAGCTGCCAATGTAAGCAGTGAACGATCCAATGACAATTTTCAGTTGATCAGAGAGAGCCAGCAGGGATTTGCAAAAGGTAGGTCACGCTTGACTAACCTGATTGATTTTTTTTGAGGAGGTAACTAAAGTAGTGGACAGGAGCATTTCTTTGGATGTTATTCATATGGACTTCCAGAAGGCATTTGATAAAGTCCCTCATAAGAGACTGTTAATGAAGCCCATTGAATTGAGGGTAAATTATTGATCTGGTTAGGAAATTGGCTGAGCGGCAGCAGACAGAGAGTAAGGATAATGGGTAGGTACTCTCATTGGCAAGAGGTGACTAGTGGTGTCCCTGTTTTGGGATCTGTATTGGGGCCTCAACTATTCACAATATTTATTAATGACTTAGATGATGGGATAGAAAGCCACATATCCAAATTTGCTGATGACGGCATTGTAGGCAGCATAGATGAAAGCATACAATTACAAAGGGATATCGACAGATTCAGTGACTGGGCAAAAGTCTGGCAAATGGATTTATTTGTCGGCAAATGTGAGGTCATCCACTTTGGACCTAAAAAGGACAGAACAGGGTACTTTCCTAATGGTGAAAAGCTAAAAACAGTGGAGGTCCAAATAGACTTGGGGATCCAGGTTCATAGATCATTAAAATGTCATCAACAGCTACAGAAAATAATCAAAATGGCTAACAGAATGCTGGCCTTTATATCTAGAGGACTAGAATACAAGGTGGTAGAAGTTATGCTGCAGCTGTACAAAGCCCTGGTTAGACCACATCTGGAGTACTGTGAACAGTTCTGGGCATCACACCTTAGGAAGGATATGTTGGTCTTGGAGGGAGTGCAGCGTAGGTTTACCAGAATAATACCCGGACTCCAGGAGTTAAATTACGAGGAGAGATTACACAAACTAAGTTTGTATTCCCTGGAATTTAGAAGGTTAAGGTGTGACCTGATTGAAGTGTTCAAGGTATAAGGGGAACAGATGGAGTAGATAGAGAGTTGGAGATCTAAGACCAGGGGAGCGTGGTCTAAAAATTAAAGCCAGACCTTTCAGGAGTAAAATTAGGAAACATGTCTACACACAAAGGGTGGTAGAAGTTTGGTGCTCTCTTCCACAAACAACAATTAATGCTAGATCAATTGTTAAATTTAAAGCTGAGATTGATAGATTTGTGTTAACCAAAGGTATTAAGAGATATAGGGCCAAGGCGGGTATATGGAGTTAGGTTTCCTATGTTCCCAATGGATGTAGAGCTGGGTATCCAATAGATGTAGAGATTGGGATCCAATATATGTACAGATTGGGATCCAATAGATGTAGAGATTGGGATCCAATGTTGTAGAGATAGGGATCCTATGGTTGAATGGAGAGATACAAACATATTTTCATAAATCCATGGCGCAATGGATAGAAAGTAAGATGGACAATAGCCAAACAATTCTATCGATGGCGCGGCAGATGAAGAGAGTACTTACAATTCGCCCATATCAATAGCGCCCACGTCAGCCGAGAGTTCATGTTCGCCTGCCTCTGAAATGCTTCGCCTGCAAACACTGTCCCTTGGCCAGCGGCTCGACGAGTTTGTGGTCTTGCTCAGTGCCTCCAACCGCAGGGACCTCTCATATCAGCACCGCCGCTTTGCTCTTGCTTTGGGCGCTGACTGCGCTGCTCCTGATTGAACTGGGCCACTCACCTTGTGACCGGATTCTCCAGATCAGATTGAGATTGTGAGATCTGGTTGGCGGACTGCGATGCGCGGAGCTCGGGGTGTTATCATTGCGAAATTTCAAGATAAAGAACATGACGTTTGTAAGTGAGCCTGAAAGTGGTGAAATGAGTACCAATGTAACCTCGATTTAGTTTCCGACCGCGGCCAGTACAGGCGAGAATCTGATTGTAATGGAAATAGCAAGACATTTACCAACGCCAGTCTTTTCTGCAGAGAATAGTTTGTTCAGATCCAGATCTCACTGCCCTTATATCCGCCTAACTCCACCGAACTGCTTCCAATCACAGGAAGTCCCAGCGGGTGCTGCTGTTAATATGAGCCTCATATAAATCCGTAACCAGTCTTTTTCCGACTAACCATTTTCACACAGCGCCGCTCAGCTCAACCGCCTTTCGCTTATTCTATTCTGAGATTTCCAACCGACGAGACAAATTGACTGCTCCCTTCTCTTTCCCTACATGAAAACAGTGACCACATTTCACAAAGGCTTCATTGGCTGTGAAGCGCTTTGAAGCGTCCTGAGATGGTGAAAGGTGCTATAGAAATGCAAGTCTTTTATTATAAGTTTGTTTTACATGTGCAAGATACATGTACTGAATTGGATATATACTTAAAAAGGGAAACACTTGCAGGTCAAATACTTGGGTAGACCAACTGAAGGACAGAGACAGCATGAGTTACTGGTCCGTGTGCCTTGCCGTATCAGGCCAGAGCAAACTGAGCATGCTCATACCAAACCATGTGATAATACATTACATAAGAAAGAACATAAGAATTAGGAGCACGAGTAGGCCATTCGGCCCCTCGAGCCTGCTCTGCTATTCAATGAGATCATGGCTGATCTTCTACCTCAACTCTACTTTCCCGCCCGATCCCCATATCCCTTGATTACCTTAATATCCAAAAATCTATCGATGTCTGTCTTGAATACACAGCCACAGCTCTCAGGGATAGAGAATTCCAGAGATTCACCACCCTGTGAGTGAAGAAATCTCGCCTCATCTCAGTCCGAAATGGCCAACCCCTTATTCTGAGACTGTGGCCCCTGCTTCTAGACTGCCCAGCCAGAGGAAACATCCTCCCTGCATCTACCCTGTCAAGCTCTGCAAGAATTTTGTATGTTACAATGAGATAATTTCTCATTCTTCTAAACTCTACAGAATATAGGCCTAGTCTACTCAATCTCTCCTGATAGAACAATCCCCCCATCCCAGGAGCCAGTCTGGTGAACCTTTGTTGCACTTCCTCAATGGCAAGTGTATCCTTCTTTAGGTAAGGAGACCAAAACTGTACACAATATTCCAGGTGCAGTCTCACCAGGGCCCTATATAATTGTAGTAAGACGTCTTTAATCTTGTACTCAAATCTTCTTGTAATAAAGGCCAACATAGGCTGTGTGGTTGATAATGAAGAAGAAAGCTGCAAACTGCAGGAAGATATCAATGTACTGGTCAGGTGGGTAAAACAGTGGCAAATGGAATTCAATCCGGATAAGTGTGAGGTAATGTATTTGGGGAGGTGTAACAAGGCAAGAGAATACATATTAAATGGTATGACACTGTGGTACGAAAAGTGTAGAGGAACAAAAGGATCTTGGAGTACAGGTCCACTGATCCCTGAAGGTAGCAGGCCAGATAGATAAGGTGGTTAAGAATGCATATGGAATACTTGCCTTTATTCGTCGAGGCATGGAATACAAGAGCAAGGACATTATGCTTGAACTATATAAAACACTGGTTAGACGGAGTACAGTGTGCAGTTCTGGTCACCACATTACAGGAAAGATGTGATTGTACTGGAAAGGGTGCAAAGGAAATTTACAAGAATGTTGCCTGGACTGGAGAATTTTAGCTATGAGGAAAGATTCGAGATTCTGGGGCTGTTTTCTTTGGAACAGAGGAGGCTAAGGGGAGACCTGATTGAGGTGTATAAAATTATGAGGGGCCTGGATAGAGTGGATAGGAAGGATCTGTTTCCCTTGGCAGAGGGGTCAACAACCAGGGGACATAGATTTAAAGTAATTGGGGGGGAGGTATAGAGGAGATATGAGGGGAAATTTCTTCACCCAGAGAGTGGTGGCGGTCTGGAACCCACTGTCTGAAAGGGTGGTAGAGGCAGAAACCCTCACCACATTAAAAAAATACTTGGATGTGCACGTGAAGTGCCGTAACCTACAGGGCTACAGACCAAGAGCCGAAGGTGTGATTAAGCTGGATAGCTCTTGGTCGGCCGGCGCGGACATGATGGGCCGAAATGGCCTCCTTCCATGCTGTAAATTTCTATGATTCTATGATACCGTTTTCTTTCTTTATTGCTTGCTGTACTTGCATGTTAACTTTCAGTGATTCATGTGCAAGGTGGTCCCAGGTCCCTCTGAACACCAACATTTCTCAATCTCTCACCTTTAAAAAATGCTCTGCTTTTCTATTTTTCCTATCAAAGTGGATAACTTTATATTTTTCCACATTATATTCCATTTGCCATGTTATTGCCCACTCACGTAGCCTGTGTATATCCCCTTGAGTCATCTTTGTATCCTCCTCACAACTTACATTCCCACGTAGCTTTGTACCATCAGCAAACTTGGATATATTACATTTGGTCCCCTGATCCAAATCATTGATATACATTGTGAATAGCTGGGGCCCAAGCACCGATCCTTGCAGTACCCCACTAGTTTCAGCCTGCCAACCCGAAAATGACCCGTTTATTCCTACTCTCTGTTTTCTGTCCGTTAACCAATCCTCAATCCATGCTAGAATATTACCCTCAATCCCATGAGCCCTAATTTTGTTTAATAACCTCTTGTGTGGCATCTTATCGATTGCCCTCAGAAAATCCAAATATACCACATCCACTGGCTCCCCCTTATCTATGCTGCTAGTTACAACCTCAAACAACTCTAACAGATTCATCAAACATGATTTCCCTTTCGTAAATTCGTGTTGACTCTGTCCAATCCTATTATTACTTTCAAAGTGTCCCGTTACCACGTCCTTAATAATAGTTTCTAGCATTTTCCCAATACTGATGTCAGGCTAATTGGCCTTTAGTTCCTCTCTCTTTCCTTTCTTAGTGGGGTTACACTTTTTACCTTCCTATCTGGGGGAACCATTCTAGAATCTATGGAATTTTGGAAGATGAGAACCACTGCATCTACTATCTCTGAAGCCACCTCTTCACCTCTTTAAAAACCCTAGGATGTAGACCATCAGGTCCAGGGGATTTATCGACTTTCAGTCCCATTAATTTCTCTAGTACTATTTTTTTACTAATTCTAATTTCTCTCAGTTCCTCATTCTCGCTAGACCCTTGGTTCTCCAATATTTCCAGGAGGTTTTTTGCGTCTTCTTCCCTGAAGACAGACACAAAGTGTTTGTTTAATTTCCCTGCCATTTCCTTATTCCTCATTATAATTTCTCCTGTCTCAGCCTGTAAGGGACCCACATTTACTTTTGCTATTCTTTTCCTTTTTACATACCTATGGAAGCATTTACAATCTGTTTTTATGTCTCTTGCTAGTTTACTCTCATTCTATTTTTCCTTTATCAATTTCTTGGTACTCCTTTGCTGAATTCTAAAATCCTCCCAATACTCAGGCTTACTGCTCTTTTTGGCAACATTATAAGCCTCTTCCTTTGATCTAATACTATCTTTAACTTTTCTTGTTAGCCACGGTTGGACCACTTTTCCTGTAGTGTCTTAAAGGAATGTATATTTATTGTAAATTATGTATTAATTCTTTAAAGGCCAGCCATTGCTCATCTACTGACATACTTTTAATGTAGTTTCCCAATCTACCTTAGCCAACTCGCCCCTCATACCTACGTAGTTTGCTTTGTTTACACTGCTTTCCCCCCCTTAAAATAAATGTATGTATTCACCTCTCAAATACTACATAATTATTGTCCCACCTTTCCCAGCATTTACATGTACCACTTAACAAAAGCTTTGGCTTTTTTTCTTTTAAATGAACTACAAATCCAGTTTAATAACAGGTTTGCAGAGTTTTCCTGATCTCGTTGCAGAAGGTTTTGGTGTTGAACAGTTTTTGAGCTGTTTTGTTTTGGTTCCGAACTCAAAGATGATCCTGTTTCTATCTCCGACTTGTTTGCACCTGTATGTTTTACTTCAATCCACTTTGAGTGACTATCTACAAGTACCAAGAAATAATCATTTGCTTTCTCACAGAAGTCTACACGAACTCTCTGAAAAGGTCTACTTGGCCATGGCCAGGGTGGTACTGGAGTTTTGGGCGGTTTGTTTCTGCAATTTTGGCAAACGCTGCATTTGCTGACAAGGGATTCAAGATCACTGTCCAATGCAGGCCAGTAGACAAAGCTTCTTGCAATTGATTTCATACTGACGATCCCGGTTCAGTATAAAGTCGGCTAGAATTCTATCTCTCAAAGAAGTAGGTACCACCACTCTGTTTCCTCACTTGATACAACCTTGCTCACAGGACAATTCAGTACGACGGTTATGGAATGGTTTCAATTCTGTGTCCACACACTGATCAATCCATCCATTCAAGGTGTTTTCATACACTCGTTTCACTACTGAGTCCTTTTGTGTCTCATCTGCAATCTCTGTTGCATTTGTCAACTGCACCTAGAATGAAAATCGCACCTTCACTCCCAACACACGAGTCCTCATGTGGCAACCTGGACAAGGCATCTGCCACTAAGTTTTGCTTTGACGTACGATAATCTATCATGTAGTCATATTGTGACAACAACACTGCCCCATGTTGCATTCTTGATGTGGCCATTGGCAGATTTGGGCCCCAATATTGCTGGGAGCGGTTTGTGATCGGTTATCCGGTAAACTTTCTGCTGATCAGGAACTGTTGGAATTTCTTGATTCTAAACACTGTGGCGAGTGCTTCCTTTTTAATTTGCACATAGTTTATTTAGCTCTTTGTGAGGGTTTCTCTTAACCGTCATCCATTACATGGTTTATGACAGCTCCCACACCGTAGCTGGTAGCATCACCAGCTTATGCTCTGTCATAGTGCATAAGTAGAGCATCACTAGAGAGACTTCTCTTGCAAGTGTTGTAAGCTTCTTGTTGCACTTTCATCCACTTCCACTGGACATCCTTCTTGAGGAGCTCGTGCACTGGAGCTAACATGGTCACTAACTCACGTAAGAAATGACCATTCCAAGGAAAGATCTTAGCTCAGACATGTTCGGCGGCTTTGGAGCAGTGATGACAGCATCAATCTTTTCCTTCACTGGCTGCAAGCCATTTGTATCAACTTTCAGACCAAGGTTTCAGAACCTCGTGCTGCACAAAAGTACATTTGCTTCTTTTCAATTTGACATTGTGGCCATTCAACCTTTGAAGCACTTTATCTAACACTTCTAGATTTTCTTCCTCGCTGCTTGGTGCGATTACCAATCGTCTTGATTGTATAAGCAATTTGGAACTCCTTGCAAAATCTTATCAATTGTAGCGTCATACCCAGTGATGCTCTCATAACTGTCTGTGACCATGCTTTCGTACTTGTTCAGCATTGTGTTGAGTCACTTCTTTGAAGCATCTACACTGAAGATGTTTTTTCAGTCTAGTTTTAACTTTCCCAACCAGTCTTTGCCTATGAGGTTTGGCCTGTTGTGGTAGCTTGCTACAATAATAGGCAGCTTTACTGACTGGCCATTGTGTTCAACTGTACATTCTATTTGTCCACATGTCTCTCGGATTTCTCTGGAGTAGGTTTTTAACTCTACTGTACTCTTTGTAAGTGGTACTTGATTAAACTTATTCCCATATGTGTCCTTAATCATGATAGAGCATTCCGCCGCCTTGTCAATACACGATCAATATATAGGACGTTGATCAAAAGTTTGTACGGAAGTCTTTCTCACGATTACTAGCATTGCTGCTAGTGGCATAGATGCTGTAGATGCCGAGTTCTTCAACATTAGGAGTGTTCACTTCAATATTGTGAACTCCCTTTTGTTGTCACTGCTTTGTGCTGCACTGGAATGGTTCTTAATTCCTGCTTTAGATCTAGCTCTGCAAGCTGTTGAAATATGATTCTGCTTCTGGCAGTGAAAACACTTGGCATTACTGTGTTGGCAGGACTGTGGTGAGTAATTTCCATTGCAGTGATAACAATTCACTGAACTGCTCTCACTGACATGCTTTTGACTCGGTCTCACAGGTAGCTTTGTCGCTGTAGACCTCAGCTGCATAGTCACTCAAGTTGGACAGAGCTCCCTAGCATTCTGAGATGCCATCTCCATAGACAGGGCAATTTTGCTTGTTATGTCAAACGTTAGGTTCCACGTGTTCAGTAATTCGAACTGTATGTGGTCATCCACCAGACCACACACAGACTTATCTCACAATGCACGATCCAAAAATGAGTCAAAGTTACAATGCAAAGACAGGATCTTGAGAGCTACAATGTACTCACGGATTGCTTCACTTTAGTTCTGGTTTCTGGTACCAAACTTATAGCTCTCTGCTATTTCTAATGGCTTTGAGTCGAAATGGTCCTTGAGTTTCTCGACAATTTCTTAAAACGACGCATCCTTCGTTTTCCCTGTAGTAGGTTTCGTAGACATCTGGCCTGATCTCAGTTAGAAAAATAGCTTTTTTCCATTCACGAATTACTTTATTTTGAGCTTGAACATTCTCGTCTGCACCTTCGATCTCAATAATGTTATTGGCCGTAAAAAAAATCTTCATCCACTTAACGTAAGAGCAAAATGGTTCGTGAACTCGGTCATATATGCCGAGGCTGCCGATAAATTGCGGCCATGATTGTCTCATTCCCGTCGAACAGTGACTCAGCCGCTAACTGTGTACGTGTGAGTATCTACGCTGCTGTTGCTGTGTATACAGACACGCAAAGGTGAAGCACAGACGATTATGCATCAGCGTTAACGGTAAAACATCGCACAAATTCAGCTTAGGTGTCACAAATTCACCTTAAACTTGTCCACTCGAAGGTTGAAAACTGTGCCCTTCCATGAACCCAAATATAGCTTTGGGATCTCATCCTCGTCGCCAAAATTTGCTGGAGTTCTTTGAGGATGTAATGAATAGGGTGGATAAAGGGGAACCAGTGGATGTGGTGTATTTGGACTTCCAGAAGGCATTTGACAAGGCGCCACATAAAAGGTTACTGCACAAGATAAAGGTTCACGGGGTTGGGGGTAATATATGAGCATGGATAGAGGATTGGCTAACGAACAGAGAACAGAGTGTCGGGATAAATGGTTCATTCCCTGGTTGGCAACCAGTAACTAGTGGGGTGCCGCAGGGATCAGTGCTGGGACCCCAACTATTTACAATCTATATTAACGACTTGGAAGAAGGGACTGAGTGTAACATAGCCAAGTTTGCTGACGATGCAAAGATGGGGGGAAAAACAACGTGTGAGGAGAACACAAGAAATTTGCAAAAGGACATAGACAGGCTAAGTGAGTGGGCAAAAATTTGGCAGATGGAGTATAATATTGGAAAGTGTGAGGTGATCCAATTTGGCAGAAAAAAATCAAAGAGCAAGTTATTATTTAAATGGAGAAAGATTGCAAAGTGCCGCAGTATAGCAGGACCTGGGGGTACAAGACACAAAAGGATAGTATGTAGTATAGCATGTGATCAGGAAGGCCAATGGTATCTTGGCCTTTATTGCAAAGGGGATGGAGTATAAAAGCAGGGAAGTCTTGCTACAGCTATATAACATATTGGTGAGGCCACACCTGGAATACTGCGTGTAGTTTTGGTTTCCATATTTACGAAAGGATATACTTGCTTTGGAGGCAGTTCAGAGAAGGTTCACCAGGTTGATTCCGGGGCTGAGGGGGTTGACTTATGAGGAAAGGTTGAGTAGGTTGGGCCTCTGCTCATTGGAATTCAGAAGAATGAGAGGTGATCTTATCGAAACGTATAAGATTATGAGGGAGCTTGACAAAATGGATGCAGAGAGGATGTTTCCACTGATGGGGGAGACTAGAATTAGAGGGCATGATCTTAGAATAAGGGGCCGCCCATTTAAAACTGAGATGAGGAGAAATTTCTTCTCTCAGAGGGTTGTATATCTCTGGAATTCGCTGCCTCAGAGAGCTGTGGAAGCTGAGTCATTGAATAAATTTAAGACAGAACTAGACAGTTTCTTAAACGATAAGAGGTTATGGGGAGCGGGCAGGGAAGTGGAGTTGAGTCCATGATCAGATCAGCCATGATCTTATTGAATGGCGGAGCAGGCTCGAGGGGCCATATGGCCTAGTCCTGCTCCTATTTCTTATGTTCTTAAAATGTAATATATATGGGTAAACAACCAAAGGACAGAGGCACTAATACAAACGCAAAATATTGCAGATGCTGGAATCTGAAATAAAAACCGAAAATGCTGGAAATCTCAGCGGGTCAGGCAGCATCTGTGGAGAGGAAAACAGAGTTAATGTTTCAGGTCGACGACCCTTCGTCAGAACTTTCTGTTTTTATTAAGGACAGAGACACGTTGAGTTGTGAGTCCATGTGCTTGTTTATTAGGCAAGAGCGAACTGAGCATGCTCATACCAAACCATGTGACAATACATTAAAATGGGGAAAGAGCAGGAGAATGGGACTAATTGATAGCTCTTTCAGAGAACCAGCACAATGGGCCGAATGACCTGTGTGTCCTCTCGATGATTCTATACTAATGATGTTGGGAGAAACTCACTCTCAGGGCCACCTACTGGGTGGGGTCTGCAACTACATTCGGACAATGGAGGCAGCTTCATTGATGGGAAAGGGTGACCAAAAACTGTGACAATAGTAAGTAAGATTCGTGGACAAGGATTGATGTCCTATGCAGGATTTTTAATTTGAATACAAGCGCACGGCAACAGATTTCTTGCGACATTGTTCACAGTGAACCGGAGATTATGGTGTTGTCAGGTGGCTGTGGCGAAGATTAATTAGAAAGAATTTGCAATGAAGAGTTCGAGAAAGTGAAATAAATATTTTTGATTGGTGTATACAATATTTTCTTTATCAACTGCAATTAAATAAGTTCTCCCTTCATCTACAATATGAACCTCCCTAAGTCTCTCCCAACTTTCTCTCCTTTAAATCACTCCTTAAAACCTACCTCTTTGACCAAGCTTTTGGCTACCTGTCTGAATATCTCCTTATGTGGCTCGGTGTCAAATGTTGTCTGATAATCGCTCCTGTGAAGCGCCTTGGGACATTTTACTATTTTAAAGGCGTTACTTAAATTCTTGTTGACATTAATAAATCTCTTTGTATAAAATGAGGGAGCAGCTCTTTGGAGGAATTTTGCAGAGGGTCAGTTTGGTGGCAGGTCGGGTGGGAAAATGTTTCTTTTGATAACAGGTCGGGACCCCACTGTCAACCCGCCACCAGTTGCCTTTCTCAAATGTCGCGTCTGCCTGCACTGAGCAGATCCGATACGCAGCGTGGGGGAGGCAATTATTAGCTGGTTTAGAAGCCCTTAACCATGATATTTTACTCACCTTATAACTTTACCAGGTCACACACAGATTTCACGCTGCTCCTGGACTCCGTCTGTTTATCTGAGGCAGAGGTTGAGTGGCCATTGAAGCAGATGATTGGTGACAGCGTTAAAACTTGTATAAACCCTCACAATTTACCTGCCAAACCCATGGTCTCTTTGGTTTCTCCCCTTGGAAGATAGATGCAAGCTGCAAAACTCTCCAGCCAGGCTCACCTCATCACAGCAACCTCTCTCACCTTTGACAGATCGCTTCTGTCATCTCACCTTCAACTGGTATCTACTCCATCAGGATAGGAACCATTTGCACTCTGTCACCTTGGCCCTCAGAATCTGACCACAATGAATCCCAACACCAGCAGCAACAACAACAACACCAACCTCCTCCACAATCACTTGATGCTGCACAGTACACAGGGCATCAGCACCTTGCTGCCCGGGACACCAGGGATGGCTTCACCATGGCCACGTGTATTTAAATTGACGCTGTCCATCCTGGCTGCCACATGATGTGCCAGCTTGGCACCACCCCGCACCAACACCAATGCCCAAGCCATTCCTTTCACACTCATCACCATTGTGGGGGGGGTACCGTTATATCTCACCATTCACTGCAACTCACTAAGCCACTTTCAAAGGTGCACACAAATCTGTTGAAGAACACAAAGTGTTGAAAATAAAGGTTTCAATGCTTGACACTACATTAACAGAAACTTAACATGAACATTGGATAAAACACCCAAATGCCTACCCTTTTCTGTTGTTCGTTGGTATGATTGCACTTGGATAAGTGTGAGTGTGAGGGGTGGCTAGTGAGATGGGGATGTGATAATGTAGATAGAGAGGAATGGGTGGAAGTGCAAGGTCAGTTGGTGTGAGTAAGGATGTGTAGGATTGGGTAGGGAAGGCAGAGTGATGGGGATGTGATGAGTGGCATAGCAGGATGAGGTTGAGTGTGGTTTTGCAGTAACATTTTGTGATCTACTGAGATCATTGAACGGTTTGCACCATGTTGTAACGGCTGTCTTGCTCTGTTTCGCTTTGTTGCTTTAACGTCGAATTACCCACACACACTCAGTTGTAGTAAAGGCAGGATCGGGTCTTTTATTTAAACATTCATACTAAACAAACCAAGTATGAAAATTACTGAAAACACTTCACAAAGGCAGCTTGAGACACACACCTTCTGAATGTCCAGTGTCTCTGCTGTCTGTGTGTGTGAGACTCATCTCTATAATGAAAAAGCCTTTGAACTCTTATTTCTTTGCATGTAGACAAACACGGCTAACTGCTTTGTGACTTGTTTAACATACAGACTTAACATTACTTGTTTAACCTACAGATGTCATTAAATAGTAACAAAGGTACAATCAAATATTTAACATACAGACATCATCAAATCGTTTAGTCATGAAGTTCCATTATACTTAACATCGTTTAGTTCTAAGGTACTCAAATATTTAACATACCAACAATGACCAGTTACTCATTTCAATGGCTGAAAGCACCACATTGTCTAATAGTCTATTTCGATCCAAAACTTCCAATCTTCCTGTTTTTTAATCCAAACTTCAATCTTCCTGTTTTCTTAATCCAAACTTCAGACCGTGTACTGAAGCAAAGAGTTCAGAAATGCGGGACCATGCTCCCACACACCACTGCAGCCAGGTCCTCCTGACGACATCCCTGCTTGTGCCCTCCTGTGCAATGTGCAACCAGGCTGCGTGGATCTCCTGGCGAGGTCTCTTCCGCCAATAGGAAGGGAAGAGAACCTCCCTGTGTGCTGTGACTCCCTCCATAAGCATATGAAGGGAGTCATGGGTGAGCCTGGGTGCAGCCGTGCACCTTTGTGCACCTGTCAACGTTTGCAGCACCTCAATGCTGTAGAACACTGACAGCATAAATTTATGCACGGTCCCTTTAAGGATACCGGCTGATGACACATCATCAAATGATGTCATCAGCCCCACTTCCTTCAATAGGCCAGCAAATGCACTGAGCGGGCTTGACAAGCCCAATCAGTGGAAAGTCATTTTGGACAGGGGCTGGAGCCAGCAGCAGGGTCGGGATCTACCACGGACCCGACGAGGTCCTTTGATCAGGCTGTAGGCTTTATAGTGAAGGCCAAGAAATGTAGAAAGCAATAAGTAAATATTAACCTCCGACAATGCAGCACTCCCTCAGTATCTACTGGAGTATCAGCCTAGATTTTTGTGCTCAAGTCCCTGGAGTGGGACTCGAACCCACAACCTCCTGCTGCAGAGGCGAGAGTGCTACCCACTGAGCCACAGCTGACTATTTTTAAGCAAAAAGACCAAATTCTGCTTACTGTTACTGCTTGTAAAATGGTTTCTCTCTGGGTTTGCATCCTCCACAGCAATTTCCCACCAGTCATTTCTAGGGTAGAGTTGTTGACAGCGCTGCCCATCTAACCATCTATCCATCTATCTATCTATCTACCTATCTATCTAACATCTGTCTGTCTGTCTATCCATCTATCTATCAAGTGTCTATCTATCCATCTATCTATCAAGTGTCTGTCTATCTATCTGTCTAACTTCTATCTGCCTGTCTGTCTGTGCCTTTTTCGACGTTCAAGTGATTACAGCGCAGTGTGGTGGGAATTCCCTAGTGCGATGCTGTCAACAAGCTGTCTAAGCAGCCAATTCCACTGCAAAATTCTCAGACAGGGAAGCACGAAATGAGAACCTGCTTTTATCCGAACTTTAAAAAAATGCTACAGAGAGCAAAACAAAGTTTGGAGCTCTCACATGGAGATATCATGAATAATCTTTTTTTAAAAATATATATATATTAAAGTTTCTTAAAAATTGTAATTTTTATCAGAATGGAGAAATTTGACATTTGACAAAATTTAAATAAGTTTTTCAGGGCCATAACATTTGTTTAGCAGTCAATACGCTGTTAAAATCCCAGTCACACCTAATCTAACAAGGCATAACATTTAATGGGATATTTAACAGCGATATTACCACGGAACAGCCCAAGTTTTTGTCAGTTTCACTGATTGCCGGCTATGCGGGGGGTCCACAGTGCAACCATGATCAGAGCAGTGAATGACTGACCACAACGTCAGGATTTCCACCTTTACATGCGCATGCGCTACATCCTGAAGTTGCGGTCAGTTTCAAAGGGGTAACATGGGCGGTCACTGCTAGTTCACCGTTATTATCCACCGCAAATTCAGGCCCAATGTTATTTTGGTCAGGAAACTGCAGAGACTGGAATGTGCCTGTCGGTTTGAATTTGTAAGCAGGAAGCATGTATCATTTGAAGATTGTTTTACAGAGTGTGATGTCCAGGTATTGGCAGACCTCCTGTGGCAGTTCTCATGCTCAACAGGCAGAGCAGGAGTAAGAAGGTAGTGCAGGGGTCCCCTGTGGTCATCTCCCTCCAAAACAGATATACCACTTTGGATACGGTTGGGGGAGATGGCTCATCAGGGGAAGGCAACAGAAGCCAGGTTCATGGCACCATTGGTGGCTCTGCTGCACAGGAGGGCAGGAAAAAGAGTGGGAGAGCTATAGTGGTAGGGGATTCTATTGTAAGGGGAATAGATAGGCGTTTCTGCGGCCGCAATCGAGACTCCAGGATGGTATGTTGCCTCCCTGGTGCAAGGGTCAAGGATGTCTCAGGGCATTCTGGAGGGGGAGGGTGAACAGCCAGTTGTCATGGTGCATATAGGTACCAACGATATAGGTAAATATTGGGATGAGGTCCTACAAGCTGAATTTAGGGAGCTAGGCGTTAAATTAAAAAATAGGACCTCAAAGGTAGTAATCTCAGGATTGCTACCAGTGCTGGTCAGTGTAAAAATAGCTGGATAGTTAAGATGAATATGTGGCTTGAGGAATGGTGCAAGAGGCAGGGATTCAAATTCCTGGGACATTGGAACTGGTTCTGAGGGAGGTGGGACCAGTACAAATCGGACGGTCTGCACCTGGGCAGGACTGGAACCAATGACCTAGGGGGAGTGTTTGCTAGTGCTATTGGGGAGGGTTTAAACTAATATGGCAGGGGGATGGGAATCTATGCAGGGAGAGAGAGGAAAGTAAAATGGGGCCAGAAGCAAAAGGTAGAAAGGAGATAAGGAAAAGTGAAAATCAAAGGCAAAAATCAAAATGGGCCACATTACAACATAATTCTAAAAGGACAAAGAGTGTTAAAAAAACAAGCCTGAAGGCTCTTTGTCTCAATGCGAGGAGCATTCGTAAGAAGATGGATGAATTAACTGCGCAGAAAGCTGTTAATGGATATGATGTAATTGGGATTACAGAGACATGGCTCCAGGGTGACCAAGGCTGGGAACTCAACTTCCAGAGGTATTCAATATTCAGGAAGGATGGACAGAAAGGAAAAGGAGGTGTGGTAGTGTTACTGGTTAAAGAGGAGATTAACGCAATAGTACAGAAGGACATTAGCTTGGATGATGTGGAATCTGTATGGGTAGATCTGCGGAACACCAAAGGGCAGAAAACGCTAGTGGGAGTTGTGTACAGACCTCCAAACAGTAGTAGTGAGGTTGGGGATGGCACCAACCAGGAATTAGGGATGCGTGCAATAAAGGTACAGCAGTTATCATGGGTGACTTTAATCTACATATAGATTGGGCTAACCAAATTGGTAGCAATATGGTGGAGGAGGATTTCCTGGAGTGTAAAAGGGATGGTTTTCTCGACCAATGTGTCGAGGAACCAACTAGAGAGCTGGCCATCCTAGACTGGGTGATGTGTAATGAGAGAGGTTTAATTAGCAATCTTGTTGTGCTAGGCCCCTTGGGGAAGAGTGACCATAATATGGTAGAATTCTTCATTAAGATGGAGAGTGACACAGTTAATTCAGAGACTAGGGTACTGAACTTAAGGAAAGGTAACTTCGACGGTATGAGACATGAATTGGCTAGAATAGATTGGTGAATGATACTTAAAGGGTTGATGGTGGATAGGCAATGGCACACATTTAAAGATCACATGGATGAACTTCAACAATTGTACATCCCTGTCTAGCGTAAAAATAAAACTGGGAAGGTGGCTCAATCGTGGCTAACAATGGAAGTTAGGGATAGTGTTAAATCCAAGGAAGAGCCATATAAATTGGCCAGAAAAAGCAGAAAACCTGAGGACTGAGAGAAATTTAGAATTCAGCAGAGGAGGACAAAGGGTTTAATTAGGAGGGGGGAAATAGAGTACAATAGTAAGCTTGCAGGGTACATGAAAACTGACTGCAAAAGCTTTTATAGATATGTGAAGAAAAAAAGATTAGTGAAGACAAATGTAGGTCCCTTGCAGTCAGAATCAGGTGAGTTTATAATGGGGAATAAAGAAATGGCAGACCAATTGAACAAATACTTTGGTTCTGTCTTCACTAAGGAAGATACAAATAACCTTCCGGAAATACTAGGGGACCAAGGGTCTAGCGAGAAGGAGGAACTGAAGGAAATCCTTATTAGTCAGGAAATTGTGTTTGGGAAATTGATGGGATTGAAGGCCGATAAATCCCCAGGGCCTGATAGTCTGCATCCCAGAGTACTTAAGGAAGTGGCCCTCGAAATAGTGGATGCATTGGTGGTCATTTTCCAGCATTCTATAGACTCTGGATCAGTTCTTATGGATTGGAGGGCAGCTAATGTAACCCCACTTTTTAAAAAAGGAGGGAGAGGTAAATCGGAATTATAGACTGGTTAGCCTGACATCGGCTGTGGGGAAAATGTTGGAATCAATTATTAAAAGTGTAATAGCAGCGCATTTGGAAAGCAGCAACAGGATCGGTCCAAGTCAGCATGGATTTATGAAAGGGAAATCATGCTTGACAAATCTTCTGGAATTTTTTGAGAATATAACTAGTAAAGTGGACAAGGGAGAACCAGTGGATGTGGTGTATTTGGACTTTCAAAAGGCTTTTGACAAGGTCCCACACAAGAGATTAGTGTGCAAAATTAAAGCACATGGAATTGGGGGTAATGTATTGACATGGATAGAGAACTGGTTGACAGACAGGAAGCAAAGAGTAGGAATAAACGGGTCCTTTTCAGAATGGCAGGCAGTAACTAGTGGGGTACCGCAAGGTTCAGTGCTGGGACCCCAGCTATTTACAATATACATTAATGATTTAGATAAAGGAATTGAATGTAATATCTCCAAGTTTGCAGATGACACTAAGCTGGGTAGCAATATGAGCTGTGAGGAGGATGCTAAGAGGCTGCAGGGTGACTTGGACAGGTTAGGTGAGTAGGAAAATGCATGGCAGATGCAGTATAATGTAGATAAATGTGAGGTTATCCACTTTGGTGGCAAAAACAGGAAGGCAGAATATTATCTGAATGGTGACAGATTAGGAAAATGGGAGGTGCAATGAGACCTGGGTGTCATGGTACATCAGTCATTGAAGGTTGGCATGCAGGTACAGCAGGCGGTGAAGAAGGCAAATGGCATGTTGGCCTTCATAGCAAGAGGATTTGAGTATAGGAGCAGGGAGGTCTTACTGCAGTTGTACAGGGCCTTGGTGAGGCCTCACCTGGAATATTGTGTACAGTTTTGGTCTCCTAATCTGAGAAAGGACATTCTTGCTATTGAGGGAGTGCAGCGAAGGTTCAACAGACTGATTCCTGGGATGGCAGGACTGACATATAAAGAAAGATTGGATCGATTAGGCTTATATTCACTGGAGTTTAGAAGAATGAGAGGGGATCTCATAGAAACATATAAAATTTTGACGGGATTGGATATGTTAGATGCAGGAAGAATGTTCCTGATGTTGGGGAAGTCCAGAACCAGGGGTCACAGTCTAAGGATAAGGGGTAAGTCATTTAGGACCGAGATGAGGAGAAACTTTTTCACTCAGAGAGTTGTGAACTTGTGGAATTCTCTACCACGGAAAGTTGTTGAAACCAGTTCGTTAGATATATTCAAAAGGGAGTTAGATGTGGTCCTTACGGCTAAAGGGATCAAGGGGTATGGAGAGAAAGCAGGAATGGGGTACTGAAGTTGCATGATCAGCCATGATCATATTGAATGGTGGTGCAGGCCGACTCCTGCACCTATTTTCCTTGTTTCTATGCTGACTCAGAACTCACCCTGTTATTGTGGGGAGGTGGTGGAGGGTTAGCTGCTGGCGGGTAGGGGGGGGGCGGCGGGAGTGGGGGCGAAGGGCGGACGTGGGGGTTGAAGTGGGGAGAGGGGTCCACATCTCCGCTGCACCTAGATGAATCTATTTATGTCCTGTTAACATTCTCATTACTGCGTGCACTTGCTGTCTACAAATACCTTACGATTTGGTCACACCTTTCCATCAATTTTTTCCATTGTATGTTCCTGTGTTCAGATTTATAATGGAAAGCCCAATCTGGATTGGCTCCGTACCTGTGTAATTACAGATCATGGACACTAGATGAGGCTATTTTACCTTTGTCCCACAAATTGTACAAAAAGATTTTTGAAATTGTTACTTTTCCTTTTGTTATTTTTTCTCCCGAACTGGATTTTCCAAGGTCCAGGGAAAAGTCTTAAATAAAATAATAAATAAATGAATAATGCCTATTTCACAATAAAATGGATGCATTTATTAACTGAATTGTCTTTTTTTGGTGTTTAATGCATTCTTTAACCTCTCCCAAAAACTTGGCCTTGGAGCTAATGTTGTTGTCCAGACTGTGATAGTATTGGCTGAACTTGGATTGTGCAGGCTGAACATTCTCAGGATCGATCAATACCCAGTTAACTGGGTGATGGAATAGCTTTGCTTAACTTCCAGCAGTTTCTGCTCAGATGTTTAGCAATTTTATTTGAAGAAACCTAGGGGTCAAATGTCAAATGTTTTATTCCGGTAAAGAATATATTATGAGCGTTTCTTTTTTAAACAGAAACATGGGTTGACAGTTTCTCTTGAAACTTGTGAAAAAATGAGCGACATTAACTCGGCTATAAGAAAAGAAAGACTTGCATTTATATAGCATCTGTCACGACCATCGGATGTCCCAAAGCGCTTTACAACCAATGAAGTACTTTTGGAGTGTAGTCGCTGTTATAATGTGGGAAACCCAGCAGCCAATCTGCGCACAGCAAGCTCCCACAAACAGCAATGTGATAACAAAAACAGTTTATCCGGTCTTTATGTTGATTGAGGAATAAATATTGGCCAGGACACCGGGGAGAAGCCCCTGTTCTTCTTCAAAATAGTGCCATGGGAACTTTTACATCCATTTGATAGAGCAGACAGGGCCTCGGTTTAACATCTCAACCGAAAGATGCTACCTAAGCACTGCACCAGGGTGTCAGCCTAGATTTTTTTGAGCTCAAGTCCCTGGAGTGAGACTTGAACCAACAACCTTCCGAAGCGAGTGTGATTGCATCTTAGTGGAATTTTCTCATAGCTCAGTGGGTAGCATTCTCGCCTGTGAGTCAGAAGGTTGTGGGTTTAAGTACCACTCCAGAGACTTGAGCACAAAAATCTAGGCTGATACTCCCAGTGCAGTGCTGAGGGAGCGCTGCACTGTCGGAGGTGACGTCTTTCGGATGAGATGTTAAACCGAGGTCCCGTCTGCTCTCTCAGGTGGATGTAAAAGATCCCATTGCACTATTTTGAAGAAGAGCAGGGAAGTTGTCCCCAATGTCCTGGGCCAATATTTATCCCTCTGTCAACATCAGTGAAGCAGATTATCTGGTTATTATCACATTGCGGAGTGTGGAAGCTTACTGTGCACAAATTGGCTCCCGAGTTTCCTACATTACAACGGTGACTACACTTCAAAAGTATTTCATTGGCTGTAAAGAGCTTTGGGATGTCGTGAAAGGCGCTATATAAATGCAAGGCTTTCTTTTTTCTATGGTCCATGACGCTGCTTTGCTGGTGTACACTTAAAGTCTGTCACAAATAAAGATTAAATGGATTTTTATCTACATATATATGTAGTTGTGTTTGATTTGACAGGCCTAAACTCAAATTATATTTAGAGATACAGTACAGCTTTGGCTAACAAAATCGGGAACTATAAAACCAGCCTTTGTAAAAATGCATGAAGTTCTCCATACAAAGTAAACCGATAAAACCTCTCCAACCTTGCACATTAGCTTCATTGACCTGGAACCTGGGCTCAGTCACTCTACTGCCATGTACCTCAATGTACAGCTATCTTAAGTTTCTCTGCTGCACTGTAGCTCTTTTGACAGCACAGAGCTGAATATTTTATCTAAATAGTTCTAAAGACAAAAGTGCAGTCTGAGCTTTTCCCATATGTTCATTGTTCAAAGGTGGCTTCCATAGCAGACCAAGCCAGAGAATGGAAATGTATTGTTATGTGTGTGTGTGTGTGTGTGTGTGTGTGGCTTATCATAATTAACCCCGAATTGTGATGTATTACACTCTGGAGGTGCCATAGAATACCCAACACATTCTTTTGTTTCTCCTGTCCTTTCCAAAAGAAAAATAAGTATGCCATCTAAACAATGAGCACAGGCTAAACTATTTGGCTGAAATTTATTTACAGCTTGAATAATAAACAGAAGCAGTAAGACACACCAAGATTCTGAAGCAGTCTGTATTAGATAGAATGCATTTGTTGCAGCGTTTGGTCAGCAATAAAATTGTTCACTGAAACAGTTAAGCCTGTCTTGGTAGACTTCCCAGGTGCAATCTCAATGTAGATGACACAAATTCAGTCATGGAGTTTAGTTCTCTTGCCAGATGTAAAGTTGAGCAACCAGGCTCTGGATTTTTTTTTCTGGGATTTTTTTTTTTCCTGGGGAGCTTTTCATGTTGTTATCTTCTTTTTGTAAGCAAAGAGACTAGATTCCAGGACAGATGTTGGGCAGATTTCCCAATGAGGTGCCTCCCCAATATTGTGAATTGCGGTGAGAGAGGGCGAGTTATAGCTTGGTGCCATGTTTGAGGAATCTCTGGCTACTCCATTGTTCCCAATTAACTGAGAGCCTGTGGGCGAGTAAAGGTGCCGAAGAGTATTTTTTAAATGTTGCTGATATTTCTCTATGGCTCTTCCCGATCCTGAGATCCAACCTCTGAGTGGCTCCATTTCATCTCCTGGCTATTGGCATCAACTGTCTGAAGTGCCCTCCTTTCTAATTATAGCCACTTCCACTGCCACAGTGGGCTTCTTGGAAAGTCCGTGATTGCGAGTGTAACACGTCTCAGAGCTGGAGAGGTGAGGTGTTAATGTGTGCATCCTGTCCTCTCGGCATTCGATGTAATGGGCCAGCATTTGGCGAGCTTTGAATTGTACGTTCCCTTACACATATACTAACATTTCTACGAACAAGTCCGGCTACAAAGCCAATTATTGATTTAATTTTAAAATGAAGAAGTTGCAATATAAAGGAGAAAATTCACATAGGTCAACGGTTTCCCATTGATTAACCCAAACCCTAACGCTAACCCTCTGTTTCCCACTCACTAGCCCGAACCCGAACCATAATCCTAAACCTAAACCTCAAAGCCAATCTAACCAAAACCCTAATCCTAACCCTAAAGGTAATCCCAACCCTAAACCTAACCATAACCCTCACCCTCAATCTAACTCAAACCCTAGCCCCCAATCTAAACCAAATCCTCACCCTAACCCAAACCCAAACCCTAACACTAAACCTAACCCTCTGTTTCCCATTCACTAACCCTAACCCTAACCCGAACCCTAAACTTAAT
Source organism: Pristiophorus japonicus (assembly GCF_044704955.1). Taxonomy (NCBI): domain Eukaryota; kingdom Metazoa; phylum Chordata; class Chondrichthyes; family Pristiophoridae; genus Pristiophorus; species Pristiophorus japonicus. Next base: position 78,229,083 of record NC_091995.1, read on the forward strand.
CATAACCCTAGCCCTAAAGCTAACCCTCGCACTCAATCTAACATAAAACCAAACCCTAACCCTACCCTAAACCTAACTCTCACCCTAACCCTGTCTCCCATTCACTAACACTCACCTTAACCCTAACTCTAACCCTGACCCTAATGCTGTTTCCCTTCGATTAATTCTAATGCTGTTTCCAATTGTCTAACCCTAACCCGAACCCTAACCCTGAAACTAGCTCTCTGTTTCCCAGTCACTAACCCTAACCGCACTCCTAACCCTAACCCTAAACCTAACCCTCACCCTAACCCTCTGTCTCCCATTCACTAACGCTCACCTTAACCCTAACTCTAACCCTATCCCTAATACTGTTTCCCATCGATTAATTTTAATGCTGTTTCCCATTGTCTAACCCGAACCTTAACTCTAACCCTAATGCTGTTTCCCATTGAATAACCGTAACCTTAACCCTCACCTTCATCCTATTCTTAACACTAGAATAGACAAGAAATGTGCCAATTAAATAAAGTTAGAAACAATAAATGCATTGTAACTGTAGTAACCTGCTAGTGAATATAAATAGAACATTATTTAACATTTTTCTGGAACAACTGTAACTTCATTTTCTCTCATTTGTCAAATACTTTGAGGCAAGGTGGATCAAGGGGCACAGTAGCACAGTGGTGATGTTACTGGACCAGTAATCCAGAGGCTGGGACTCAGGAGACAGGAGTTCAAATGCCACTAGGGCAGCTGGGGAATTTAAATTCAGTTCAATAAATTTGGAATTAAAAAGCTAGTAATTGTGACCATGAAACTATGGGATTGTCAGGAAAAACCCATCTGGTTCACTAATGTCCTTTATGGAAGGAAGTCTGCTGCCCTTGCCCTGTCTGGTCTATGTGTGACAGCAAGGTGGTTGACTCTTAACTGCCCTCTGAAATGGCTTTGACATAATCAGCATTGTGGGAGTACCTTCACCACACAGGCTACAGCGGTTCAAGAAGGCGACTCACCACCACCTTCTCAAGGGCAGTTAGGGATGGGCAATAAATGCTGGCCTTTACAGCGACGCCCACATCCCAGGAAGGAATACATTTTTTAAAAGTTAAGTTCATGTTGAGGATGGGGGATAATCACCGACTTAGAATCATTTTGAATGAAACATAAAGTAAGATGTAACAAGTGGGAAAAATTGTTGACGATCATTGCCATAATATAAATAGATTCAATACTTACAGTCAGCCAGGAAGTGTTGTTGAAAGAATCCGAGATACTGTGCAGAGATGCAGGTGACGGTGGGTGTGCAGGGGAGGCAGTGGGTGGGGGAGCAGCAGTAGGAAAGGGGAGGGAAGGTCCTCCCCAGGTGAATGGGCCCCGCGTTCATGGGGATCACAGTATCCCTTCCTCCTGCATCAGCCTGGGTCGCAGTTGTTTCTCAATTGCTTGGGGCTGTGGGGCGCAGTGCCAAGTATCTGTGCAGACACTTGCAGAGTGGGTTAGCCAAACCCTTCTCATCTCAAATGTCAGTGGGTTACTGCGGCCAGACCGGGTTAACAGCGCCAGGTCTGTTCAACTGCGAGTTTGCAGTAAGTCGAATCTTCCGCTTGGGTTGGGGAGGTAGGCTACCAGGATGTAACGAACAAGGTGGATAAAGGGGAACCAGTGGATGTGGTGTATTTGGACTTCCAGAAGGCACATAAAAGGTTACTGCACAAGATAAAAGTTCACGGGGTTGGGGGTAATGTATTAGCATGGATAGAGGATTGGCTAACTAACAGAGAACAGAGTGTCGGGATAAATGGTTCATTCTCTGGTTGGTAACCAGTAACTAGTGGGGTGCCACAGGGATCAGTGCTAGGACCCCAACTATTTACAATTTATATTAACGAGTTGGAAGAAGTGTAACGTAGCCAAGTTTTCTGATGATACAAAGATGGGAAGAAAAGCAATGAGTGAGGAGGACACAAAAAATCTGCCAAAGGACAGACAGGCTAAGTGAGTGGGCAAAAATTTGGCAGATGGAGTATAATGTTGGAAAGTGTGAGGTCGTGCACTTTGGCAGAAAAAAATCAAAGAGCAAGTTATTATTTAAATGGTGAAAGACTGCAAAGTGCTACAGTATAGCGGGACCTGGGGGTACTTGTGCATGAAGCACAAAAGGGTAGTATGCGGGTCTAGCAAATGATCAGGAAGGGCAATGGTACCTTAGCCTTTATTGCAAAGGGGATGGAGTATAAAAGCAGAGAAGTCTTACTGTAACTATATAAGGTATTGGTGAGGCCACACCTAGAATACTGCATGCAGTTTTGTTTTCCATATTCTCGAAAGGATATACTTGCTTTGGAGGCAGTTCAGAGAAGGTTCAATAGGTTGATTCCGGGGATGAGGGGGTTGACTTATGAGGAAAGATTGAGTAGGTTGGGCCTCTACTCATTGGAATTCAGAAGAATGAGAGGTGATCTTATCAAGACATATAAGATTATGAGGAGGCTTGACAGGGTAGATGCAGAGAGGATGTTTCCACTGATGGGGGAGACTAGAACTAGAGGGCACAATCTTAGAATAAGGGGCCGCCCATTTAAAACCGAGATGAGGAGAAATTTCTTCTCTCAGAGGGTTGTGAATCTGGAATTCGCTGCCTCAGAGAGCTGTGGTAGCTGGGACATTTAATAAATGTAAGACAGAAATAGACAGTTTCTTAATCGATAATGGAGAGAATAAGGGATTATGGAGAGCGGGCAGGGAAGTGGAGCTGATCGGATCAGCCATGATCTTATTGAATGGCGGAGTAGGTTTGGGGGGGGGGGGGGTGCCATATGGCCTACTCCTGTTCCTATTTCTTATGTTCTTATAAGCACATCTAACCAGGCGAGGGTCACTAGAGTTTGACCCGCTGCTCAAAGGATGTAACACTGCAACCCATTGCAAAATAAGCATGCTCCATTGGCCTGTTTCTCTTTGATTTTGGCAGATATTCAGACAATCGCCAAGCACCACCTCGCCCAACCATTGTGAGATGGACAGGTGGACACGGTACCGGGTGACAGTGGAACTTGTATTGTTGGCGAATTCAACCTGTTAAATTCCTTCAGTCTTTGCTCTCCTATACACTATTTCCCTGTATCTGGTTTCGAAGTTGCTGATATCCTTACTGTTGGACTACAGCTCCAGGGGAGCCGGGCAGTGAGTGGCCACGGATTGCAAATTTTGTTAATCGCATTAATTATTTTAATGTTTAACACTTGTATATACTTAATAAAGATATTCGATACAAAATAAACAGGCTTTAAAAAGCTCAACTTGACCTCATTTAATCACATAACTTTAAAATGACTGCAAAATATACATGCAAACGCTTAAAGTGTTGGTATCAAATCTCTTTGTGTCTCTGTCTGTACCAAGGGTGTCAGCGGATTGCTGTGAGCGGGTCAAAAAGTGAGTTGCACCGAGATTGTAAGCTTGCATTAGGCGTACATTTTCAATTACTGTACTTATTAAGAATCATTGGTCTATTAAAGAGACAATATATCATCATCATGTGGCGTACGAAAGCATGGACCTTACGCTAAACATCCGTAAGACAAAGGTTCTCCAGCCTGTCTTTGCCACACAGCACTTACCCCAAGTCATCAAGATCCACGGCGCAGCCCTGGACAACATGGACCATTTCCCATACCTCGGGAGAGACAATGCATAGCACATCTATTAGCTCCTATAAAAAGAGGACAGGTCGGTTAATGTTTGAGGTGTTACATAGAATATACAGCACAGAAACAGGCCGTTTGACCCAATAGGTCCATGGGTGTTTATGCTCCACACAGCCTCCTCCCATCCCTCTTCATCTCGCCCCATCAGCATATCCGTCTATACCTTTCTCCCTCATGTGCTTATCCAGATTCCCCTTAAATGCTATTCGCCACCACCACTCCCTGTGGTAGTGAGTTCCAAATTCTCACCACTCTCTGGGTAAAGTAGTTTCTCCTGAATTCCCTATTGGATTTAACAGTGACTATCTTATATTTACAGCCTCTAGTTTTGCATCACCCACAAGTTGAAACATCTTCTCTGTGTCGACCCCATCAGTCCCCTTCATCATTTTAAAGATCCCTATTAGGTCACCCGCTCAGCCTTCTCTTTTCTAGAGAAAAGGGACCCAGCCTGTTCAATCTGTCCTGGTCATTATAACCTCTCAGTTCTGGTATCATCCTTGTGCATACTTTGTCCACCTTCTCCAGTGCCTCTATATTTTGTAACATGGAGACCAGAACTGAGCACAGTGTTCAAAATGTGGTCTAACCCAGATGTAGACCCTTGCACAAAGCAGCCAGGGTCTCTGTCTGCTCTTTAACTTTTCAGATGCAGGCGGGGGTGCTTTTTATTTCCAACGTTGATTGTCCTCGTTTCAGATTTTCAACATATCCAGTTCCCCACCGCCCGCCTTTGTCTCTAGAGCCGCTTGCACCGCTTTGCAAGTTGTGCTATATCTGTGCAAGATGCACGGCGTCAAAGACACTTCTCGTTGAAATAAAACGTCCTTTTATTTAGCATTTTTTTCCAGATTGCAACTTTCCGATACCATGTCGCCTACAGGAAGGAGACAGTGAATGGCTGAGCGATCGATATTACCGGTTGCAGAGAGCGCCTCGCCCAGTATCTGCGCTCCGAGGGGCTGCTTGACTGTGGCAGGTTCCCACATTCCTAAGTTACGGGTGCTCGGGGTGGTCTCACCCTCGGTCAATACCGACACCGAGCCAAACATGCGGTGTTTGTTCTGTTACTAAACTGTGAGTTTGAAACAGAGTGCTCCGCTCATTATAGTCTCAATATTTGTTACAAATCTACATTGACAGCAGAAATAATCCCATCGCTTCTACACATAATTAACTGAGAGCGACATCGCTTTCGGATAAATCCCTGAACAAAATAGCAACAGAGGGAATAACTATGAATTAGAATTTTTAAAATAGTTCAGCAGCGAAGGGGGCACAGATTTAAAATAGCTATTAGAAGGTTTAGAGGGGATTTGAGGAGAACTTTTTTCACCCAGAGGGTGGTGGGGTCTGGAACTCACTGCCTGAAAGGGTGATAGAGGCAGAAACCCTCACCACATTTAAAAAGTACTTGGATGTGCACTTGAAGTGCCGTAACCTGCAGGGCTACGGACCCAGAGCTGGAAAGTGGGATTAGGCTAGGGAGCTCCTTTTCGGCACCGACACGATGGGTCGAATGTGCCGTAAACGTTCTCGATTTTATATAAAACTTTGCTATCACCAACTAGAAGTCCTAATTGTATATTCTGCAATCTTACTTCTCGAACAAAAAAAAAGAAGTTATAGCGCTTCTCGCGGTTTCAGGAAAGTCCCAAAGCGCTTCTCAGCCAATGAATTGTAGCCACTGTTGTAATGTCGGAAATATAATAGCTATTTTATATTATACCTTCTGACTCCTCTCATGATGTTTTCTGCATTCATTCCCTGCAGGCGTGCAGTTACCTGATCTTCCGGCCTGTGGTGGCCCTGTCAGTGCGATTGGAAACACTGTGACCCTGACATGTTTTATCCAGAGCCAGTCCTTTATTCACTACAACAACGCGTTCTGGCTGAGGCAGCAGGAAGGATGTGCTCCCGTGGTCCTGGTGCACTCGTTCCTCAACTCCAAGCAAGTCGTCTATTCTAAAGTGGATCCCAGCAACCCGTCCTTTAAAATGATGTTAGATTCTCAGAGTTCAATTTAACCATTGGGAAAATCGCTGCGTCTGATGTCGAAATTTACTTCTGTGAAGGCTGGAGATATGGGAAGTTATCCTTCGGAAATGGAACTAAATTGACCCTGACAGGTAAAGATTCGCATTTATTTTGTGGTCGGAGAAAAATGCTGCCATTGGAACAAGTAAAAGTGGATCAGATTTAAGGGTGCAGTATTTGACAAGACAATTGGGGGAAAGATAATGGCACCCAGAAACTGGGGCCACATCCATGGAGAAATGGTCGGAGGGCAGAAAACAAGGGATGTACTGTATACTTAAATGATCTATACTTGGAATTTGAATGAACAATATCAAAGTTTACCAACGACATCAATTTTAGGATTAGAGCAAATTATGTCAATGCGTGTGAAAGACTGCAGGATGGGCAAATAAGTGGCAGATGCAGTTTAATGTAATTAATTAAGAAATAATAAATTTTAGGAAGAAGAATAGGGAAAAGGGCCCCCTCTTCCACTCTTCGAAGGGGCTGCTCCACAACTTTAGGCTGCAGGTCAGTCCCACACTCCCGATCTTTGGCCACCTGGTGCAGAGGAGGGGAGCAGGCACGTCAGAGGACCTCACCATGGGTCGGCTCCTGGGCCTGGCCAAGGTGGTCATCCACAGGTCTGGCCCTCGGACAAGGTGACTCTCCATCCCACTGCCTGCCGCGGCTACGTCCACACCCAGGTGTCCCTGGAGAGAGAGCACGTGGTGTCTGCCAGTCTTCCATGACCGGTGGACACCAAAGGGGCTGGTGAGCATGATGGACCCGGCCAACAGTATTATCATTTGAGAAGCTTTGTTTTTCCCAGTTTTAGTTTAGCGACTCAAATTGAATCTTTTTTTGTTGGTACCCCTTTTAACAAAAAAGGGGGCACATCTATTCACTCGTTTCAGATTGTTGACACCTGTCATCCCACAGAACAATCAAATCGAGGAAGAATAGGAAACAGAAAATAAATAAAATGGCAAGATTTTAAGTAGAGTGGAGAAGAAAGAAAGACTTACATTCATATTGCACCTTTCACAACCACTGGACAGCTCAAAGTGCTTTACAGCAAATGAAGTACTTTTTGAAGTGTAGTCACTGTTGTATATTGTAGTCATTTTGTGCACAGCAAGCTCCCACACACAGCAATGTGATGACGACCAGATAATCTGTTTTAGTGATGCTGATTGAGGGATAAATATTGGCCAGGACACCGGGGATAACTCCCCTGCTCTTCTTTGAAATAGTGCCGTGGGATCTTTTACGTCTATCTGAGAGAACAGACGGGGCCTTGGTTTAACGTCTCATCCAAAAGACACTGGAGTGTCAGCCTGGATTTTGTGCTCAAGTTCGGCACGGGCACGACGGGCCAAATGGCCACCTTCCGTGCTGTATCCATTCCATAATTCGATGATTCTAAGGGCTATAATTTCCCCAAAGCCCGCCAATGCCCGATTGACGCCCAAAAATCCGCGACACGGGGAAGATTATCGCCGGCGAAAACATCCCGAAAAAAAAATCGATCCAGTGAAAAATATGGGGCTTGCACCCCCAATCTGGGCGGAAAAGTGCAATTTCGGCTAGATAAAGGAAATGGGCGAAAAATAAAAAAATCTATAAAAATTTACACCGAGGCTGCGGGTTAGGCCTAACACCAAAAAAAGAATAAAAATAATTTAAAAAAAACCGAACTAAAAACTCCCCAAAACACTTTTAAATTAAGTCACCCCAACAGATTTTGAAAATAAGTCGTAGAAACCCAATCACTTACCTTTATCTTGCAGACCTACATTCCAACCATCCAGCTCTGCTGATCCTCGAGGGCGATTTAAATTTTTTTATATACTTACCTATGGGTCCCCACTCAGCTGAAGATCGCGCCAGGGCGATCTGTGGATGATGCACACCGGCGGTCCGCTCCCCAGCGGGACTTTGAAACCGCCGGCGTGCCTCGGCTGGGGAATTTTTCGCCGACTCGGTTCTCACCCAAAACGGCCAATACCGCCAAGAAACCAGGCGGTGAAACACTGCAAATTCTAGCCCTAAGTCTCTGGAGTGGGACTTGAACCCACAACCTCCTGTCTCAGAGGCAAGGCTGACACAGAGGTTGAGGGATCTTGGTAAGGATGAGTCCTAGGTTCCATTATTGTTCAGATAGAAAGGAGGAGTTAATTGAATAAACTATTCAAACGTAGAGAGGATAAAATCCCTGTTATGGATGGATCCATACATATTAAAAGAAATCAAGGAAACATAGAAGCATAGAAAATAGGTGCAGGAGTAAGCCATTCGGCCCTTCGAGCCTGCACCACCATTCAATATGATCATGGCTGATTGTGCCACTTCAGTACACCATTCCTGCCTTCTCTTCATACCCCTTGATCCCTTTAGCCGTAAGGGTCACATCTAACTCCCTTTTGAATATATCTAACGAACTGGCCTCAACAACTTTCTGTGGTAGAGAATTCCACAGATTCACAATTCTCTGAGTGAAGAAGTTTCTCCTCATCTCGGTCCTAAATGGCTTACCCCTTACCCTTAGACTGTGACCCCCTGGTTCTGGGCTTCCTCAACATCGGGAACATTCTTCTTACATCTAACCTGTCCAATCCTGTCAGAATTTTATATGTTTCTATGGGATCCCCTCTCATTCTTCTAAATTCCAGTGAATATAAGCCTAGTCGATTTAGTCTTTCTTCATAAGTCTTCCTGCCATCCCGAGAATCAGTCTGGTGAACCTTTGCTGCACTCCCTCAATAGCAAGAACGTCCTTCCTCAGATTAGGAGACCAAAACTGCACACAAAACTCAAGGTGTGGCCTCACCAAGGCCCTGTACAACTGCAGTAAGACCTCCCTGCTCCTATACTCAAATCCCCTCACTATGAAGGCCAACATGCCATTTTCCGCCTTCACTGCCTGCCGTACCTGCATGCCAACCTTCAATGACTGATGTACCATGACACCCAGGTCTCGTTGTACCTCCCTTTTCCTAATCTTTCACCATTCAGATAATATTCTGCCTTCCTGTTTTTGCCACCAAAGTGGATAAGCTCACATTTATCCACAATATACTGCATCTGCCATGCATTTGCCCACTCACCTAACCTGTCCAAGTCACCCTGCAGCCTCTTAGCATCCACCTCACAGCTCACATGGCCACCCAGCTTAGTGTCATCTGCAAACTTGGAGATATTACATTCAATTCCTTTGTCTAAATCATTAATGTATATTGTAAATAGCTGGGGTCTCAGCACTGAACCTTGCGGTACCCCACTAGTCACTGCCTGCCATTCTGAAAAGGACCTGTTTATTCCGACTCTCTGCTTCCTGTCTGCCAACCAGTTCTCTATCCACGTCAATACATTACCCCCAATACCATGTGCTTTAATTTTGCACACTAATCCCTTGTGTGGGACCTTGTCAAAGGCCTTTTGAAAGTCCAAATATACCACATCCACTGGTTCTCCCTTGTCCACTCTACTAGTTACATCCTCAAAAAATTCTAGGAGATTTGTCAAACATGATTTTCCTTTCATAAATCCATGCTGACTTGGACTGATCCTGTCACTGCTTTCCAAATGTGCTGCTATTACATCTTTAATAATTGATTCCAACATTTTCCCCACTACCAATGTCAGACTAATTCTCTGTTCTCTCTCCCTCCTTTTTTAAAAAGTGGGGTTACATTAGCTACCTTCCAATTCATAGGAACTGATCCAGAGTCTATAGAATGTTGGAATGCATCCACTATTTCGAGGGCCACTTCCTTAAATACCCTGGGATGCAGCCTATCAGGCCCTGAGGATTTATCGGCCTTCAATCCCATCAATTTCCCTAACACAATTTCCTGACTAATAAAGGAGTTCCTTCAGTTCCTCCTTCTCGCCAGACCCTCGGTCCCCTAGTATTTCCGGAAGGTTATTTGTATCTTCCTTAGTGAAGACAGAACCAAAGTTCAACATTCCATTTGCCTTCCTGATTACTTTTTGTACCTGCATACTAACCTTTTGTGTTTCATGCACGAGGATCCCCAAGCCCCTGTGTACTGCAGCACTTTGCAATTTTTCTACATTTAAATTAAAATTTGCTGTTCTATTTTTTTCTGCCAAAGTGGATAACCTCACATTTTCCCACATTGTACTCCATCTGCCAAATTTTTGCCCACTCACTTAGCCTGTCTATATCCCTTTGCAGATTTTTTGTGTCCTCCTCACAATTTGGTTTGCCACCCATCTTTGTATCATGAGCAGACTTGGCTACATTACACTCGGTCCCTTCATCCAAGTCATTATTGTAGAGTGTAAATAGTTGAGGACCCAGCACCGATCCCTATTACACCCCACTAGTCACTGTTTGCCCACCGGAAAATGACCCATTTATCCCGACTCTCTTTTTCTGCTTCTGTTGTAGACTAATTGAGAAGAGATTAATTGTTTATGATTAGTCAACAACTTCATTATCGCTGCATCATGCGAGAATGGTAGAAGGCCAACTAGATGGACCTGGGTCTTTTTATGTCCAGCAGTTCCTATGTGTCCTGTTAGTTGAATGTTTGATTTGATCTACGCATTGAGTTGTTACTTTTTCCAATCGATTGAAGAACTGTTTTGTACACACTGTAACCCGAGCCACATGATTAGATTACTGGAACTGATGGAGAATCTGCACCATTCACCCAACTGACAACAAAAGCGACAAACTTTTTTCTGGCGTGGAGATCGTATCAGTCGAGAGCTGAGAATATAGAGCAGCTCAGCCCCCCCATGACATTAGGGTTACAATTGCAACCAAGAATGAGTGGTGTTCTGGTGACACCAGGGAACCTTCAATCAGAGGTCAGACCACAGAGGATGGAGCCCATCAGTAAATTGTACATAGCTAGCGAAACAGTGCTTCGAGAAGTACATAAGAATTAGGAGCAGGAGTAGGCCATTCGGCCCCTCGAGCCTGCTCCGCCATTCAATGAGATCACGGCTGATCTTCTACCTCAACTTTCCTGCACTGTCCCCATATCCCTTGATTCCCTTAATATCCAAAATGACAGGCAACCAGGACACAGCTGAGCAACGCAATAACCAAAAGTACAAATCGAAAGAATAAAAACTGCAAAAGCTTGAAATTTGAAACAAAAGCAGAAAATGCTGGAAATATGCAGCAGGTCAGACAGAATGTGCGGAGAGAAAAGACAAGTTCAGATTTCAGCAGAAAGAAAGAACTTGCAATTATGTAACATCTTTCACGTCCCAAAACGCTCCGCAGCCAATGAGGTCTTTTTGAAGTGCAGTTCTCCACTTGGAAGAGTTTTACTCTGTGTTAACTTGTCTTTAGTCTCTGCAGATGTTGACTGACCCTCCCTGTATTTCCAGCAGTGTCTGTTTCGAAGCAATAATTGAGATTTGTATTTCAGATTTCTTTGTAGGCTAATATTTGAAGCTTGTTGAAGGGCATCCAGAAACTGTGCTCCTTCCTCTCAGGCGGCTCCTCGTATCGAGGATGACTTGCTTCCACATCAAAAAGGGATGAGTTCACAGGTGTTTCAATGAAGGACCTGATATTCCAGGTCCCGAACTACATGTTGAAGGGTGGAAGATGCCTATGTGTGGATTTTTTTAACGTGTGGTGGCCGTTGCACACCAGCCACCACACGGGCTTGACAACCCTCAGAGATCTCTGCGCTCCTCCAATTCTGGTCTCTTGAGCATCCTCGATTTTAATCGCTCCACCACTGGCAGACGTGCCTTCCGTTGCCGAGGCCCTGAGTTCTGGAATTTCCTCCCTAAAACTCTCCACCTCTCTACCTCTCTCTCCTCCTTTAAGATGCTTCTTAAAACCTACCTCATTGACCAAGCTTTTGCTTACCTGCTGTAATATCACCTCATGTGGCTTGGTGTCAAATTTTGTTTTGTTCATGTGAAGTCCCCTGGAACATTTTACAACATTATAGGCGCTATATTAATGCAAATTGTTATTATTGCCTCTGAGTCAGAAGGGGGTAGGTTCAAGTCCCACTTCAGAGAATTGAGTGCATAATCCAGGCTAACGTTTCCGTGCAGCACCTTAAAGGTGCGAATTTTCAGATGAGAAGTTAAATTAAGAAGTAAATTATCTGGCCATAATCTTCCAATCCTTCTTAGAAACAGGAGTGGTGCCAGAAGACTGGAGAATTGCAAATGTTACATCCTTGTTCAAAAAAGGATGTAAGGATAAACCCAGCAACTACAGGCTGGTCAATTTAACCTCGGTACTGGGGAAGCTTTTAGAAATGTTAATGCGGAACAAAAGTAACAGTCACTTGGACAAGTGTGGATTAATTAAGGAAAGCCAGTATGGATTTTTCAAAGGCAAATCGTGTTTAACTAATTTGATTGAGTTTTTTGATGAGGTAACGAGAAGGTTGATGAAGTCAATGCGGTTGATGTGGTGTACATGAATTTCCAAAAGGTGTTCGATAAAGTGGCACATAATAGGCTTGCCAGCAAAGTTGAAGCCTATGGAATAAAAGGGATATGAAGTTGGTTAAGTGACAGGAAACAGAGAGTAGTGGTGAACGGTTGTATGTTGGACTGGAGGAAGGTATACTATGGTGTTCCCCAGGAGTTGGTTCGAGGACCACTGCTTTTCTTGATATATATTAATGATTTGGACTTGGGTATTCAGGGCTCAAATTTGAAAATTTGCAGAAGACACAAAACTTGGAAGTATAGTGAACAGTGAAGAGGATAGTGATAGACTTAAAGAGGACATAGACATAGAAACATAGAAAATAGGTGCAGGAGTAGGCCATTCGGCCCCTCGAACCTGCGCCACCATTCAATAAGATCATGGCTGATCATTCCCTCAGTACCCCTTTCCCGCTTTCTCTCCATACCCCTTGATCTCTTTAGCTGTAAGAGCCACATCTAACTCCCTCTTGAATATATCCAATGAACTGGCCTCAACAACTCTCTGCTGCAGGGAATTCCACAGGTTATCAACTCTCTGAGTGAAGAAGTTTCTGCTCATCTCAGTCCTAAATGGCTTACCCCTTATCCTAAGATTGTGTCCCCTGGTTCTGGACTTCCCCAACATTGGGAACATTATTCCCGCATCCAACCTGTCCAGTCCCGCCAGAATCTTATACGTTTCTTTGAGATCCCCTCTCATCCTTCTAAACTCCAGTGTATAAAATTTAACGCAGAAAATTGTGAAGTGATACATTTTGGTAGGAAGAACGAGGAGAGGTAATGTAAACTAAAGGTTACAATTCTAAAGTGGGTGCAGGAACAGAGAGACCTGGGGGTATATGTGCACAAATCGTTGAAGGTGGCAGGGCAGGGTTGAGAAAGCAGTTAAAAAAGCTTATGGGATCTTGGGCTACATAAATAGAGGCATAGGGCTGAATTTTCGCCAGCATTCTGCACCGTTTTGAAGCAGACTAAAATCTGCAAGTTTCGCCAAAGTTTCTGTGCCATCCTAAACTACTTATAGATGATTTTTTTAGTTCCATTTCTGGCCAATTAAGCAAGTTTGGTCAAGTAGGATATTTTCAAAAACGGCGCAGTGCATCATTCTGAAAATCCTTACCTGCACTTAAGAAAATCGGCACAGAGAAGATGCCATTTTTTTAGCGGAGTTGAAGACACGGCAGGCTGGGGGGCCTTTTGGCCCGGGATAGAAACGGCAGGCGGGGGGGGGGGGGGGGGGGGGGCGTGGGCCATCACGGGGTCATAGTTGAGTTTACAAAGAGACAAATCAATTTTTAAAAATTAGGCTCATGAAATGCTTACACCTGTTATGAAAATAAAAGTTCTTGGGGAGAGAAAGATAAGCAATGACACTACAGGATAAATTCAGCGTCCCTCGTTACCCTGGCAACCTCAGTTTTTCGGCGCCGACCTGAAGAACCACCCATAGAGCTTAAGGACAATCTGCGCTGCTCTAAAATGAAAGTCTATTCCGGGAAAATTTGCAAATATTTTTTTGGTGTAGTCAGCCACTAAAAGATCGGACGTACCTCAACAACTGCGCCACAAATTGGCCCCATAGAGTACAAAAGTAAGGAAGCTATGTTGAACCTTTATAAAACACTGGTCTGGCCTCAACTGGAATATGGTGTCCAATTTATGGCACCGCACTTTAGGAAGGATGTGACGGCCTTAGCGAGGGGGCAGAAAAGATTTACAAGAATCGTTCCAGGGATGAAGGACTTCGGTTACGTGGATAGACAGGAGAAGCTGGGGTTGTTCTCCTTAGAGGAGAGAAGGTTGAGAGAAGATCCGATAGAGGTGTTCAAAATCATGAGGGGTCTGGACAGAGTAGAAAGAGAGAAACTGTTCCCATTGGCGGAAGGGTCGAGAACCAGAGGACACAGATTTAACGTCACTCTTGGTTACTCTACCAGAAAACTTCAAGACTGGTTCGATGAGTACGACCAGGAGATCCAGGGCTAATAAACCACAATGCAAGGCATTTCTGCATTTGAAACAACCCCACAGCTCGAGTGAAAGAAAGCAGACCTACAGACATAGAAACATAGAAACATAGAAAATAGGTGCAGGAGTAGGCCATTCAGCCCTTCTAGCCTGCAACGCCATTCAATGAGTTCATGGCTGAACATGCACTTCAGTACCCCCTTCCTGCTTTCTCGCCATACCCCTTGATCCCCCGAGTAGTAAGGACTTCATCTAACTCCCTTTTGAATATATTTAGTGAATTGGCCTCAACTACTTTCTGTGGTAGAGAATTCCACAGGTTCACCACTCTCTGGGTGAAGAAGTTTCTCCTCATCTCAGTCCTAAATGGCTTACCCCTTATCCTTAGACTGTGACCCCTGGTTCTGGACTTCCCCAACATTGTGAACATTCTTCCTGCATCTAACCTGTCTAAACCCGTCAGAATTTTAAACGTTTCTATGAGGTCCCCTCTCATTCTTCTGAACTCCAGTGAATACAAGCCCAGTTGATCCAGTCTTTCTTGATAGGTCAGTCCCACCATCCCGGGAATCAGTCTGGTGAATCTTCACTGCACTCCCTCAATAGCAAGAATGTCCTTCCTCAAGTTAGGAGACCAAAACTGTACACAATACTCCAGGTGTGGCCTCACCAAGGCCCTGTACAACTGTAACAACACCTCCCTGCCCCTGTACTCAAATCCCCTCGCTATGAAGGCCAACATGCCATTTGCTTTCTTAACCGCCTGCTGTACCTGCATGCCAACCTTCAATGACTGATGTACCATGACACCCAGGTCTCATTGCACCTCCCCTTTTCCTAATCTGTCACCATTCAGATAATAGTCTGTCTCTCTGTTTTTACCACCAAAGTGGATAACCTCACATTTATCCACATTATACTTCATCTGCCATGCATTTGCCCACTCACCTAACCTATCCAAGTCACTCTGCAGCCTCATAGCATCCTCCTCGCAGCTCACGCTGCCACCCAACTTAGTGTCATCCGCAAATTTGGAGATACTACATTTAATCCCCTCATCTAAATCATTAATGTACAATGTAAACAGCTGGGGCCCCAGCACAGAACCTTGCGGTACCCCACTAGTCACTGCCTGCCATTCTGAAAAGTACCCATTTACTCCTACTCTTTGCTTCCTGTCTGACAACCAGTTCTCAATCCACGTCAGCACACTACCCCAATCCCATGTGCTTTAACTTTGCACATTAATCTCTTGTGTGGGACCTTGTCGAAAGCCTTCTGAAAGTCCAAATATACCACATCAACTGGTTCTCCCTTGTCCACTCTACTGGAAACATCCTCAAAAAATTCCAGAAGGTTTGTCAAGCATGATTTCCCCTTCACAAATCCATGCTGACTTGGACCTATCATGTCACCGTTTTCCAAATGCACTGCTATGACATCCTTAATAATTGATTCCATCATTTTACCCGCTACTGAGGTCAGGCTGACCGGTCTATAATTCCCTGTTTTCTCTCTCCCTCCTTTTTTAAAAAGTGGGGTTACATTGGCTACCCTCCACTCGATAGGAACTGATCCAGAGTCAATGGAATGTTGGAAAATGACTGTCAATGCATCCACTATTTCCAAGGCCACCTCCTTAAGTACTCTGGGATGCAGTCCATCAGGCCCTGGGGATTTATCGGCCTTCAATCCCATCAATTTCCCCAACACAATTTCCCGACTAATAAAGATTTCCCTCAGTTCCTCCTCCTTACTAGACCCTCTGACCCCTTTTATATCCGGAAGGTTGTTTGTGCCCTCCTTAGTGAATACCGAACCAAAGTACTTGTTCAATTGGTCTGCCATTTCTTTGTTCCCAGTTATGACTTCCCCTGATTCTGACTGCAGGGGACCTACGTTTGTCTTTACTAACCTTTTTCTCTTTACATACCTATAGAAACTTTTGCAATCCGCCTTAATGTTCCCTGCAAGCTTCTTCTCGTACTCCATTTTCCCTGCCCTAATCAAACCCTTTGTCCTCTGCTGAGTTCTAAATTTCTCCCAGTCCCTGGGTTCACTGCTATTTCTGGCCAATTTGTAATGCCACTTCCTTGGCTTTAATACTATCCCTGATTTCCCTTGATAGCCACGGTTGAGCCACCTTCCCTTTTTTATTTTTACGCCAGACAGGAATGTACAATTGTTGTAGTTCATCCATGCGGTCTCTAAATGTCTGCCATTGCCCATCCACTGTCAACCCCTTAAGTATCATTCGCCAATCTATCCTAGCCGATCCATGCCTCATACCTTCAAAGTTACCCTTCTTTAAGTTCTGGACCATAGTCTCTGAATTAACTGTTTCATTCTCCATCCTAATGCAGAATTCCACCATATTATGGTCACTCTTCCCCAAGGGGCCTCGCACAATGAGATTGCTAATTAATCCTCTCTCATTACACAACACCCAGTCTAAGATGGCCTCCCCCCTAGTTGGTTCCTCGACATATTGGTCTAGAAAACCATCCCTTATGCACTCCAGGAAATCCTCCTCCACCGTATTGCTTCCAGTTTGGCTCGCCCAATCTATGTGCATATTAAAGTCACCCATTATAACTGCTGCACCTTTATTGCATGCACCCCTAATTTCCTGTTTGATACCCTCCCCAACATCACTACTACTGTTTGGAGGTCTGTACACAACTCCCACTAACGTTCTTTGCCCTTTGGTGTTCTGCAGCTCTACCCATATAGATTCCACATCATCCAAGCTAATGTCCTTCCTAACTATTGCATGAATCTCCTCTTTAACCAGCAATGCTACCCCACCTCCTTTTCCTTTTATTCTATCCTTCCTGAATGTTAAATACCCCTGGATGTTGAGTTCCCAGCCCTGATCATCCTGGAGCCACATCTCCGTAATCCCAATCACATCATATTTGTTAACATCTATTTGTACAGTTAATTCATCCACCTTATTGCGGATACTCCTTGCATTAAGACACAAAGCCTTCAGGCTTGTTTTTTTAACACCCTTTGTCCTTTTAGAATTTTGCTGTACAGTGGCCCTTTTTGTTCTTTGCCTTGGGTTTCTCTGCCCTCCACTTTTACTCATCTCCTTTCTGTCTTTTGCTTTTGCCTCCTTTTTGTTTCCCTCTGTCTCCCTGCATTGGTTCCCATCCCCCTGCCATATTAGTTTAACTCCTCCCCAACAGCACTAGCAAACACTCCCCCTAGGACATTGGTTCCGGTCCTGCCCAGGTGCAGACCGTCCGGTTTGTACTGGTCCCACCTCCCCCAGAACCGGTTCCAATGCCCCAGGAATTTGAATCCCTCCCTGCTGCACCACTGCTCAAGCCACGTATTCATCTGCGCTATCCTGCGATTCCTACTCTGACTAGCACGTGGCACTGGTAGCAATCCCGAGATTACTACTTTTGAGGTCCTACTTTTTAATTTAGCTCCTAGCTCCTTAAATTCGTTTCGTAGGACCTCATCCCTTTTTTTACCTATGTCGTTGGTACCAATGTGCACCACGACAACTGGCTGTTCTCTCTCCCTTTTCAGAATGTCCTGCACCCGCTCCGAGACATCCTTGACCCTTTCACCAGGGAGGCAACATACCATCCTGGAGTCTCGGTTGCGGCCGCAGAAACGCCTATCTATTCCCCTCACCATTGAATCCCCTATCATTATCGCTCTCCCACTCTTTTTCTTGCCCTTCTGTGCAACAGAGCCAGCCACGGTGCCATGAACTTGGCTGCTGCTGCCCTCCCCTGATGAGTCATCCCCTGATGAGACAACTGAAGGCCGAGGTCCAATGAAAAATTCGTGACCTAAAGAACAAATGGTGGGTGGAAAAAGTGCAGGAGATCCAGCATCTAGCCAACAATCATGACATGCGTGGGTTTTTTAGTGCGGTCAAATCCACCTATGGCCCAAGCACTCAAGGTCCTACCCCACTGCTGGCCAAAAACAGTGAGGTATTCATCAAGGACAGAGAGGCAGCCAGTGCCCACTGGAAGGAGCACTTCGAAGATCTTAACCGAGACTCTGTGTTTGACGTGAGTGTCCTTGACTCCATCCCACAACAGGCTACCCGTCACCACCACAGCACAATCTCAGCCCGGCATAAGGCTAAAAAGGCCATCAGACTGAAAAACAACAAGGCCTCAGGAGCAGATGGAATCCCCGCCAAAGTACTGAAGCATGTGGAGAAATACTCTTCGCGCGAATCCATGACCTCATCGCTCTGATCTGGAAGGAGGAGAGCTTGCCAGGGGATTTCAGAGACCCCGTAATTGTGACCAACTTCAAGAAAGGGAACAAGTCCGACTGCGGTAACTACAGAGGAGTTTCCCTGCTATCCGCCGCAGAGAAAATCACCACAAGAATCCTCCTCAATTGTCTCCTCCTAGTGGCTGAAGAGCTCCTCCCAGATTCGCAATGCGGATTCCGCCCACTAAGGGACACAATGGACATGATCTTGGTGCTTCAAATTCAAGAAAAATGTAGGGAGCAGCATCAACCTCTATACATTGCCTTCTTTAACCTCACAACGGCCTTCGACTCTGTCAACCATGAGAGATTATGGAATGTCCTTCTCAAATTTGGCTGTCCTCAAAAAATCGTTACCATCCTCCACCTGCTTCACGATGACATACAAGCCAACGGATCCACCACAGACCCAATACAAGTGCAGACCAGGGTCAAGCAAGGCTGTGTCATCGCATCAACGCTCTTCTCAATCTTCCTCGCTACAATGCTTCATCTCACCCTCAACAAGCTCTCTGCTGGAGTGGAGTTAATCTACAGGACCAGTGGGAAATTGTTCAACCTCCAACGCCTGCAGTCCAGCTCCAAGGTTGCTCCAACCTCTGTCATTGAATTACAATATGCAGATGAGTTTGTGCACACTCGGAGTCCGAACTCCAAACCATCGTAGACACCTTCACTGAAGCGTACGAGAGTCCGGGCCTCACATTAACATCAGTAAGACCAAGGTTCTCTATCAACCTGCCCCCGCCACACAGTACTGCCCCCACCCCCCCTCCCCGACTATCAAGATCCACGATGAGACCTTGGACAACGTGGACCACTCTTCCCATACCTTGGGAGCCTACTATCAGCAAGGACAGACATCGTTTATGAAGTCCAACAGTGTACCAGTGCAGCCTTTGGCTGCCTGAGGAAAAGAGTGTTTGAAGAGCAGGATCTCAAACCAAGCACCAAGCTCATGGTTCTACAGAGCAGTAGTGACACCCGCCCTCCTATATGCTTCAGAGACATGAACTATGTACAGTAGGCACCTCAAAGCACTGGAGAAGTACTACCAACGCTGCCTCTGCAAATTCATTACCAGGCTAGGCGCACCAGCGTACGTGTTCTCTCTCAGGCCAACATCCCCAGCATCGAAGCATTGACCACGCTCAATCAACTTTGATGGACGGGCCACATTGATTCCTCATGCCCGATACTAGACTCCCAAAACAAACTCTCTACTCAGAGCTCCAACACAGCAAGCGAGTCCCAGGAGGGCAGCGAAAACATTTCAAGGACATTCTCAAAGCCTTCTTGAAAAAATGCAACATCCCCACCGATTCGGGAATCCCTGGTCCAAGACCGCACAAAGTGGAGGGGAAGCATTCGAGAAGGTGCCGAACACTTTGAGTCTCTTCGTCGGGAGCACGAGGAAGCCAAACACCATCAGCGAAAGGAGTGTACGACAAATCAGGCACCCCACCCACCGTCTGCCCCACCTGTGACAGAGACTGTAGGTCCCGCATTGGTCTCATCAGTCACCTTCGCAAGGCAGGTTTGGAAAGAGATGCAGTGGTTGCTGTCGAGGTTCATCCCAAGCAGCTCCGTAAAACAAGACTCCATGCTCTACGGGCTGTTCCCAGGGACACACACCGAGATAGACATCACCTGCTGCTGGAGGGCCATCAACTCGGTCAAAGATGCTCTTTGGTCTTGCCGAAACTTGCTGGTCTTCCAGAGCAAGGAGATGTCCACGTCTGCGTGTTGCAGACTGGCGCAATCCAAGATCCAGGACTACGTGCTGAGGGATGCACTAAAAATTGGTGCAGCCGCCGCAAAGGCACGGTGGGGAAGGGCCACAGTTTAAAGCCCTTCTGCCACGGTAAACCCGGGGGCAGGAATCAGTACAAAACTCCCCTCGGGCCGTACTTGTAACTTCTTTTTTGTGTACATGGAGCACCATAATTAGTAAACACCTATGTAGTGCCATGTACAATGCAAGGTCTGTTTCGTAATGCACGTTGAAAAAAAAATGTAAATGCACCGTCACCCATTCCGTGTACTGTCATTTGTCGAATGTACTACAATGTATCCCGTATTGTACCGAATTGTACTTGAAATGAAAAGCAAGGGAATGTATCGAACGGAACTGCCGTCAGCACCCAAATGTAGTGTTTGGGATTGCTGACCGCAGCTAAATGTACTGAACTGCTTTTGAATGTACTGTACAAATTTTTATATGAATAAAGTATATTTTGAAATTAAAATAAAGTCACCTTAGAACTCATATTAGTGTGGAAGCAAGTTATCCTCGACTCCGGGGGATTGCCTAAGAAGATTGGCAGAAAAACCAGGGTCGAAAAAATTTCAAAATAACATTAATATTGAACTACAATTGTATAAATCTATTAACATTGTTTTTTTCCCTTAAAGTTGCCCGGGACGCGAAAGGAGTTCATCTGAGATGCACTCCGTTTGAAAGGTTTCTTTGTTGTAGGAGAGCCTCCAGCATTAAATAAACTTAGCCGAATCAGATGTCAGCAGCGTCTGATTGAAGTTTAACAGTTAAACATCGTGTTCTTTGGCCGGATATCAGAATAATGTAGATATTGCTGCCGTTATCCTAACACCCTCCCCGGGTCAATGCCTGGGGTCTGACGACACTGTTGTTTTGGGTTTCAGAGTCGGGATCCCCTGAAGAGAGAGCCCAGCCCCAGTTCCCACCTCCAGCCCTAGCAGCACTAGCTGCCCACACTGGCTTGCCTCCCGCTCTGTTTATTTCATCGTCCTCGCTGCAATTTCACTGCTCTTGCTGCTGGCGGCGATGATTTATGTCAGGCAGCTGAAAAAAGGTGGGTCACTTGTTTTTTTTTGCATTGAACGGTTGGATTGTGTGTGTGCGTGTGTGGAGTTGTGTGCAAATAATTAAAGTTCCTTTTTTTTGCCTCGTGGGTTAATTTCAGGAGCCAAAGGGGGACACTGGGACATCTTTGTTTGCAGCATTTAAAGCTGGCTGGGGGAGGGAGACGGAGAGAGAGGAGCCTGTGTGCTGGCGGAGATTGTAGCCCCTTATTCCACCCCCGCCGCACTGAGCAGCGGGCGCAGTGTGGGGCCGATTTTAACCCGGGCTCGCTGCCGAAAGATGCATTTGCTGCGGCGGCCGGTGGATTTTAACCCCCCAAATTCCGATTGCAACATGATTGGCAGATGCATCGCGGCCACATTCCGCCCGCCCGCCCACTTTTCCGCGCAATTTCCGGCGGTAGTTTCCCCCCCCCCCCCCTCTCCTCCTCTACCCGACCAGGATATTTAAAGGCTGAATGCGCCGCTTAAAGAGGCGCTACACTGCCCCTCTCCTCCGCCGCCTTTCCGCTGCGCCCTGGCATGGCCTCCAAGCGGGGCAAAGTGGCGCGCCGCTTCTCCGACACCTCGCTGGAGGTGATGGTGCAGGCGGTCAAAACCCGGGGCAAAGTCCTTTTCCCGGCCAGCGGCAAGAAAGTGCACAGCAGCCTCTCGAAGAAAGCCTGGGTTGAAGTAGCCGAGGAAGTCAGCCGGCTGAGTGTCACCCCCAGGACCTGGATCCAGTGCAGGAAGCGATTCAACGATCTCACTCGCTCCGCCAGGGTGAGTGCAGCTCCTCCTGACCCCCCCACTCTCTGCAAAGCGCAGGTCTGTCTCCTTTCTCAGCTGTTGCATTGCAACTGATCGCATTACCCCTTCCCCCCCCCCCCCCCCCCCAATCCGACAGCAAGCAAATCCTGCATCACACCCCCTCACCAGCAATCACAAAAAGAAAGACTTTCATTTATAAAGCGCCTTTCACAACCATCGGACATCCCAAAGCGCTTCACAGCCAATGAAGTACTTTATGAAGTGTCGCTGCTGTAATGTGGGACACGCGGTAGCTGATTTACGCACAGCAAGCTCCCACAAACAGCAAAGTGATAATGACCAGGTAATCTGTTTGTTTTGTTATGTTGGTTGAGGGATTAATATTGGCCAGGACACCAGGGAGAACTCCACTGCTTTTCTTCCATATAGCATCATGGGATCTTTTACATCCACTCGAGAGAGCTGACGGGGCCCTCGGTTTAACGTCTCACCCGAAAGACAGCACCTCCCACAGTGCGGCGCTCCCTCAGTACTGCACTGGAGTGTCAGCCTTGATTTGATGCGCTCAAGTCCCTGGAGTGGGACTTGAACCCACAACCTCCTGACTCAGATGTGAGAGTGCTGCACACTGAGCTACGGCTGACAAGGGCGCACTGAACCACCTCTGCTGCTCACTCCTAACACACTTACTGTCTACCCTTATAACATGCTTTTCTCACCAAGGAACAGATGAATTGCAGGAAAACTTTTTTTTTACTCAGCGAGTGGTTAGGATCTGGAATGCACTGCCTGAAAGGTTGGTGGAGGCAGACTCAGTCGTGGCTTTCAAAAGGGAATTGGATGAGTCCGTGAAGAAAAAAAAAATTGCAGGACTACGGGGAAAGGGCGGGGGAGTGGGACTAGCTGAAATGCTCTTGCAGAGAGCCAGCACGGGTTCAACGGGCCGAATGGCCTCCTTCAGTGCTATGATTTTATGATTCATAGGAATAGGCCATTCAGCCCCTCGAGCCTCTTGCGCCATTCTGTATCTTGCCTCCGTCCACTTAATGTCCCTTAATGCCCCGTATCCCTTACTACCCTTGGCTAGTAAAAATTTATCGATCTCTGATTTGAAATTATTAATTGAGCGAGCATCTGCTGCTTTTTGTGGAGAGCACTTCTACCACCCTTTGAATGAAAGAAAGAAAAACTTGCGTTTATATAGGGCATTTCACAACCTCAGAACATCCCAAAGTGTTTAACAACCAATTCATTACTTTTGAAGTGTAGTCACTTGTGGGAAATGTGCCAGCCAATTTGTGCACAGCAAGCTCCCACAAACAGCGATGTGATAATGACCCAGATAATCTTTTTTTTTAGTAATGTTGATTGAGGTACAAATATTAGCCAGGACACTGGGGATAACTCCACTGCTCATCTTCAAAATACTGCCATGGTATCCATCTGAGAGGCCAAATGGGGCTTCAGACTCATCTGAAAGTTGAAGTATTTCATGAAGAGGTTTTCCTAATTTCTCTCCTGAATGGCCTGGCTCTTGTTTTAAGGTCATGTCTCCTTGTCTTATGGTGTCAGCTATGGCTCAGTGGGTAGCACTCTTGTGTCTGAGTTAGAAGGTTGTGGGTTCAAGTCCCACTCCAGGGACTTGAGCACAAAAATCTAAGCTGACACTCCCAGTGCAGTACCGAGGGAGTGCTGCATTGTTGGAAGTGCCGTCTTTTTTGGATGCGACATTAAGCCAAGGTCCCGTCTGCTCTCTCAACTGGACGTAAAAGATCCCATGATACTATTTCGAAGAAGAGCTAAAGCAATATCGAAACACTTGGATTTATATAGTGTCTTTCATGACCAACGGACATCTCAAAGCAGTTTACAGCAAATTAAGTACTTTTGGAGTGTAGTCCCTTGTCATGTAGGAAGAGCAGCAACTAATTTGCACCCAGCAGGCTCTCTCAAATAGCATTGTGATAATGACCAGATAACCCGTGTTTTGTTATGTTGATTCATTGGATGAGCCACCAAGGTAATATCTGCCCTCCTGTATGGCTCAGAGACATCGACCATGTATAGTAGAAACATAGAAAATAGGTGCAGGAGTAGGCCATTCGTCCCTTCGAGCCTGCACCACCATTCAACAAGATCATGGCTGATCGTTTCCTCAGTACCCCTTTCCAGCTTTCTCTCCATACCCCTTGATCTCTTTAGCCATAAGGGCCATATCTAACTCCCTCTTGAATATATCCAATGAATTGGCATCAACAACTCTCTGTGGCAGGGAATTCCACAGGTTAACAACTCTTTGAATGAAGAGGTTTCTCCTCAGCTCAGTCCTAAATGGCTTACCCCTTATCCTTAGACTGTGTCCCCTGGTTCTGGACTTCCCCAACATCGGGAACATTCTATCCGTATCTAAACTGTCCCATTCTGTCAGAATTTTATATGTTGCTATGAGATCCCCTCTCATCCGTCTAAACTCCAATGTATAAAGGCCCAGTTGATTCAGTCTCTCCTCTTTCCCCCACCTGTGACAGGGACTGTGGTTTTCGTATTGGACTGTTCAGCCACCTAAGGACTCATTTTCAAGAGTCCTTAGGTGGTCTTTTGGACTTCTAGAAGGCATTTGACAAGGTGCCACATAAAAGGTTACTGCACAATATAAAAGTTCACGGGGTTGGGGGTAATATATTAGCATGGATAGAGGATTGGCTAACTAACAGATCAGAGAGTCGGGATAAATGGTACATTCTCTGGTTGGCAACAGGAATCAGTGCTGGGACCACCAACTATTTACAATCTAAATTAACGACTTAGAAGAAGGGACTGAGTGTAACGTAGCCAAGTTTGCTGACGATACAAAGATCGGGGGAAAAGCAATGTGTGAGGAGGACACAAAAAATCTGCAAAAGGGCATAGACAGACTAAGTGAGTGGGCAAAAATTTGGCAGATGGAGTATAATGTTGGAAAGTGTGAGGTCATGCACTTTGGCAGAAAAAAATCAAAGAGCAAGTTATTATTTAAATGGAGAAAGATTGCAAAATGCCGCAGTACAGCGGAACCTGAGGGTACTTGTCCATGAAACACAAAAGGATAGTATGCAGTACAGCATGTGATCAGGGAGGCCAATGATATCTTGGCTTTTATTGCAAAGGGGATGGAGTGTAAAAGCAGGGACGTCTTGCTACAGCTATACAAAGTATTGGTAAGGCCACACCTGGAATACTGCGTGCAGTTTTGGTTCCATATTTACGAAATGATATACTTGCTTTGGAGACAGTTCAGAAAAGGTTCACTATGTTGATTCCAGGGATGAGGGGGTTGACTTCTGAGGAAAGATTGAGTAAGTTGGGCCTCTACTCATTGGAATTCAGAAGAATGAGAAGTGATCTTATCAAAACGTATAAGATTATGAGGGGGGCTTGACAAGGTGGATGCAGAGAGGATGTTTCCATTAATGGGGGAGACTAAAACTAGAGAGCATGATCTTAGAATAAGGGGCCCCCCATTTAAAACAGAGATGAGGAGGAATTTCTTCTCTCGGAAGGTTGTGAACCTTGGAATTCGCTGCCTCAAAGAGCTGTGGAAGCTGGGACATTGAATAAATTTAAGACAGAAATAGACAGTTTCTTAACAATATGGGATTATGGGGAGTGGGCGGGGAAGTGGAGCTGAGTCCATGATCTTATTGAATGGTGGAGCAGGCTCGAGGGGCCATATGGCCTACTCCTGTTCCTATTTCTTATGTGCTTATGAAATTTTCTTCGATTCCGAAGGACTGCCTATAATGAGGAGGGATATCTCTCTTCTTTTTCAAATTAACGCCATAGGATCTTTTACTTCCACCTGAGAGCAGTCGGGGCCTCGATTTAATGTCTCATCCAAATGACGGCACCTCCGACTATGCAGCACTCCCTCAGTACTGCTCTGGAGTGTCAGCCAAGATTTTTGTGCTCCAGTCCCTGTAGTGGGACTTGAACCCACAGCCTTCTGACTCAGAGGCAAAGGTGCTACACACTGAGCCACAGCTGACACTGAGCAGGGAAGTTATTCCCGATGTCCTGGCCAATATTTATCCCTCAATCAAGAATCAAGATTACAAAAAAAACAGGTTATCTGGTCATTATCGCATTGTTGTTTAGGGGAGCTTGCTGTGCGCAAATTGGCTGCCGTGTTTCCCACATTACAACAGTGGCTACACTTCAAAGTACTTCATTGGCTGTAACGCGCTTTGAGACGTCCGGTGATCGTGAAAGGCGCTGTTTAAATCCAAGTCTGTCTTTCTTTTTCTTAGGCTCCCCCACTGTTAGAACAAAATCATCTCTATCGACCCTTTCAATTCATAGAAACATAGAAATTAGGTGCAGGAGTATGCCATTCGGCCCTTCGAGCCTGCACCACCATTCAATAAGATCATGGCTGATCATTCAGCCTCAGTATCCCTTTCCTGCTTTCTCTCCATACCCCTTGATCCCGTTAGCCTTAAGGGCCATATCTAACTCACTTTTGAATATATCTAGCGAACTGGCCTCAACAACTTTCTGCGGTAGAGAATTCCACAGGTTAACAACTCTCTGAGTGAAGAAGTTTCTCCTCATCTCAGTCCTTATCCTTATCCTTAGACTGTGACCCCTGGTTCTGGACTTTCCCAGCACCCGGAACATTCTTCCTGCCTCTAAACTGTCCAATCCCTTGAGAATTTTATATATTTCTATGAGATTCCCTCTCATTCTTCTAAACTCCAGTGAATACAGGCCCAGGGGATCCAGTCTCTCCTCATATGTCAGTCCTGCCATCCCGGGAATCAGTCTGGTGAACCTTTGCTGCATTCCCTCAATAGCAAGAACATCCTTCCTCAGATTAGGAGACCAAAACTGAACACAATATTCCAGGTGTGGCCTCACCAAGGCCCTGTACAACTGCAGTAAGACCTCCCTGCTCCTATACTCAAATCCTCTCGCTATGAAGGCCAATATGCCATTTGCCGCCTTCATCGCCTGCTGTACCTGCATGCCAACTTTCAATGACTGATGAACCAGGTCTCGTTGCACCTCCCCTTTTCCTAATCTGTCACCATTCAGATCATTCCTTTCCAAATCCTGAAAAGCTCAGTCAAATCTGCAGTCAGTTCCTGAAGCTGTCCCTCTCCTTGGGTCTCCTTCAATTCACAATCAAGCCACTTACTTCCTACTCATGACTCCCGTTCTCTTGCTATTTTGTTTCTTTCCCCTCTCGGGTGATGCACTTGCAGAATCCCTATACCTGGGCACTTGCCTTCTCAGTCGCCAGTGATGTGTGTGTGTCTCTCTCCCTCTCTCCCTCTCTCCCTCTCTCGTCCTGCAGGAGAAAGCAGCGCACAACATGCGAAGTAAGATCGGTGGAGGATCAGCGGACACCGTGGCTCTCTCCCAGGTGGAGCAGATGGCTATGGAAATCTGTGGGACAGCCAGAGCCCTCTGTATCGGCGATGGCGAGGCTGGTGGCTTCTCCAAGCAAGGTGACTGCGGCCCCATCAGACCCTTTCCTGCTCCAGAATTACAGCCAACGTTGAAAACCTCGACTTCCATTACAAAACTAAATCCTTTCCTTTTTGTTCCCCTTGTAGTTCCATCTCCGCCCCCACTACCGCCTCCCCAAAAAGCAGTTAAAGAAGAACCCTTGGAGGAGGACATCCCCCCGAAGAGCGCAGAGTCAGTCACCGCGTCCCCCCGCAGCAGCAGCTCCGGGGTTCCCACTCCCGACGGGACGGAGAGTGAATTAGAGGGGCCGACACCTTCCGAGGCGCCAAGCAAACGTGGGCGTGAGCAGGTACAGGTGGCAGGGGCGGGCCAGGCTTCGACACGCCGGAGGGTGATGTCATCCTCCAGCTCCGCGGAGTGGGACAAGGACGCGGACTTCCGAGATCCGGCGATGAAGCGGAAAATGCTCGAGGCGCACCACCGATTGTACGATGTGTTGGAGGGCCTGCCAAAAACCTTGAGCACCATGTCCGAAAGTATGGAGGAGTCCACTTCCGCCATGTGCGGCGTTGTGTCGCACGTCATTTCCACTTTGCAGACCACCCTGGAAAGCGCCACCGCCTCCCGGGACGCTGCAAACGAGTCCTCTCCGCAGGCGACCACCTCGCCAACCATTGAAGCCTTGATGAAAACTCAGACAGCCGCCATCCAGACTCTGGGCACCAACGTCTGCTCCTCCCTGGATAGACTGGTGTTGCAGATGGACAATCTGGTGGATCACGTGGACCGGGGCTTTGAGAGGGTCACCCTGCTGCTGAAGTCTGCCCTCCCCCAGGTCGGCGGAGGCGAGGAGCTCGAGCCCTGCAGGAGCAACGGGAGCGCGGCCGGGCTGGCCGGCGCCGTCCTCTCCCGCGACACGCTCGCCCCCTCGCCGCCCCCTCCGCCACCGCCCGCCATGGTGCCCAAGAGCCAGGCCGGCCCGGCCACAGCCAAGGCGCTCCAGTCCGCAGCCGTGCCCTCGCGGGCTCGAGCTCCCAGGGGTCAGCGGTCGCAAGCGTCCCAAGAACAGCCGCAGCAGCCACCCGCCACCAGCTTCGCTGCCACCACCGGCGGATCATCTCGTAGAAGTAGCAAAGTGAGTAAACCTTATTAGCGGAAAACGTCGCTATAGGTTGATGCTTGGGCAGTTAATGATTTGACGTAGATGGTTGTGTTTGGCCGTTAAAACATAAATAGGAGCTACAATCGGCCATTTGACACTTCGAGCCTGCTCCGCCAAGTTCACGGCTGATCTTCTACCTCAACTCCACCTTCCTGCACTATCCTCATATCCCTCGATTCCCTTCATTCCCAAAAATTTTATCAACCCCTGTCTTGATTATACTCCGCGACTGAGCATCCACTGCTCCCTTGTGTAGAGAATTCCAAAGATTCACCATCCTCTGAGTGAAGACATTTCTCCTCATATCAGTCCTAAATGGCCGACCCCTTATTCTGAGACTGTGACCTTGTGTTGTAGATTCTCCAGCCAGGGGAAACATTTTCTCAGCATTCACCCCTTACTAATTTCATGTCAAGCCCTTTAAGAATTCCATGCTTCAATCAGATCACCTCTCATTCTTCTAAACTCTAGGGAATATTGGCCTAGTCTACTCAATCTCTCCTCGTAGGAAGATCCCCCCCCCCCATCCCAGGAATCAGTCTGTTGAACCTTCATTGTACTCTCCCTGTGGCAAGTATATCCATCCTTGGGTAAGGAGACCAGAACTGCACACAGTATTCCAGGTGCGGTCTCACACCCTATATAATTGTAGTAAGACTTGTTTACTCTCATACTCTAATCCATTTGTAACAAAAGCTTCATCACTTCCAGCACTTGTGCCTGCAGAGAGTTTTATGGAGCAGCATATGAATCTTCCTTGATGGTAAGAGCTGGTCCCGTCAAGCTCTGGTGAGAATCAGCCTTGCTTTATTGAGACAACTTCTATGGGGTGCGCCCCTGCCACTGGTTCCAGATGCACAATGACCCCCTATACCTTTGCTGATTTTATGTAACTGTATCTGGTCGTGTCATTTTATATAGGGCTGTTTCTGCTGTTGGAACGTTCTCTATGCAAATCGATTATTATAGTTTTTTATTAAGTTAACACTGTCGGCATCTGCACTAAGAGCATTTTTCTCTGCCATGTACAAACATCTTAAATAAACAGGAATTGCTGGAACTGCACAGGATAAGGGATGATCTCTGCCAGAAACATCAGCCCTCTGTCCCCGTCGGACACCCTGTCCCCTGAGACCCCCGTCGGGCCTCGGGCACCCGCACCCCATTCCGTCAGGCCCCGCGCAATGTCCCATTCTCTTTTTAAGATACCGACTGAGTTTCTGTTTTTGGTTTAGATCATTTTAATTCTATCTTTCCATCCTCAGTTGATTAGATTTTTCAAAATTGAATACAGGAGTTTGATCGCTCGGGAATTCTAACTCCAGCTATCGCAGGAGAGAGTCTTCGAGAATCTCGTGTCTCTTGGGCAGGGGCATACTCCATGTTGTTCATCACAGTGGTTAATAGGGAGAGGAATGACCCCAAAGTCATCGTGTGTGTCTTTAAAATGGCATTGTTCACATACTCCTCCGATACTGCTCCATCTCTCCCCTCCCCCCACCCCTCCCCCAACATCCCGCGATCTCTGTGCTCCTCGAACTCTGGCCTCTTGCGCTCCCCAATTTCAATCGCTGCACCATTGGTGGCCATGCCTTCAGCTGCCTTGGCCCTAAGCTTTAGAACACCCTCCCTAAACCCCTCTTTCCTCCTTAAAATCTACCTCTAATATCTCCTTATGTGGCTCAATGTCAAATTTTGTTTGATAACTCCTGTGAAGAGCTTTGGATGATTTACTATGTTAAAGCTGCTATATAAATAAAAGTTGTTGTTTTTTAAGGAATGCTGCACTTTTTGATTAGAGTTGGTGTGAGAGAGGACATAACACATGGCAGCATTAGCCCATTGAAGTGTCTGAAAAAGTCCATTTTTACACAATAAATGACTACTACCTACATTTCTACAGCCCCTTTCATGACCACCAGACTTCCCAAAGTGCTTTATAGCCAGTGGCATATTTTTTGAAGTGTAGCTCCTGTTTAATGTAGGAAACACGGCAGCCGATTTGCTCCCACAAACAGCAATGTAATAATAACCAGATAATCTGTTATAGTGATGTTGATTGAGGGATCAACCTCAAAGCCTCCCTGCTAAAGTGCGACATCCCCACTGACACCTGGCCAAAAACCGAACGAAGAGGAGAAAGTGCATCCGGGAGGGCGCTAGCACTTCGAGTCTCAATGCCGAGAATATGCAGAAATGAAGCGCAGGCAGTGGAAAGAGCTTGCGGCAAATCAGTCCCACCCACACAAGGTACTGAAGTTGCATGATCAGCCGTGATCATATTGAATGGTGGTGCAGGCTCGAAGGGCCGAATGGCCTACTATGTTTCCCCTCAACGACTATCTGTCCCACCTGCAGCAGAGTCTGTGGCTCTTGTATTGGACTGTTCAGCCACCAAAGAACTCACTTCAGGAGTGGAAGCAAGTCTTCCTCGATTCCGAGAGACTGTCTACGATGATGATGATGAGATATTGTCCGGGACACCGGGGATAACTCCCCTGCTCTTCTTCAAAAGAGTGCCATGGGATCTTTTACGCCCACCTGAGAGAACACCTCGGTTTAACGTCTCATCCAAAAGACAGTGCAGCACTGCACTGGAGTGTCAGCCTGGAGTGTTGTGCTCAAGTCCCTGGAATGGGACTTGAACCCACAACTTTCTGACTCCGAGGCGAGGGTGCTACCCACTGAGCCACAGTAATAAAGCTGTCTCCCACTCTGTAGTACTAAGCCTGCCACCTAGAATAATAAGTGGTGAGCCTCATCGTAAAACAGTTGCGATCTAGCTATTATTCTGCTGTAACCATTTACACCTCCTCCAGCTGCATCTTTTGTACTTCTCATTAGCACCTCCTTTTATCTCACGCCATCATCATTTAATCACTCCTGACTCTACCCAATTACAGACCTCTCTAATTTGCTGTTTCCCTTCCTGCCCAACCCCACCCCCCACCCCCCACCCCCGAAACCTGGCTCTGTACTTGCTTAAAAGTTATTCATCTCGAACATCTTCCAGTTCTGACAAAAGCTCGCCATCCTGAAACGTTAACTCTGTTTCTCTCTCCACAGATGCTGCCTGACCCGCTGAGTATTTCCAGTATTTTCTGTTTTGTGCATCAGATTTCCAGTCTCCGCAGTAGTGTTGCGTTTGTGTCGCGGTCTAATTGAGTTGTTGGTTTCTGTTAACCCCATTCCCCCCTCTTACAAATACTCTTTATTTTAATCCATCAGGTTGGGCTCTCACATTGACTGGAGAACAGGTGTCAACAAATGGAAGTGCTACCCGCAGAGAGGTGAGTGAGATCTAACCTGCAGCAATTCGACAGGGCACAGAGGAGATTTACGAGGATGTTGCCAGGACTGGAGAGTTTTAGCTATAAGGAAAGATTGGATGGGCTGGGGTTGTTTTCTTTGGAACAGAGGAGGCTGAGGGGAGACCTTATTGAGGTGTATAAAATTATAAGGGGCAAAGATAGAGTGGATAGGAAGGACCTATTTCCCTTAGCAGAGGGGACAATAACCAAGGGGCATAGATTTAAAGTAATTGGTAGGAAGATTAGAGGGGATTTGAGGAGAGTTTTTTCACCCAGAGGGTGGTGAGGGTCTGGAACTCATTGCCTGAAAGGGTGGTAGAGGCAGAAACCCTCCTCACATTTTAAAAAGTACTTGGATGTGCACTTGAAGTGCCGTAACCTACAGGGCTACGGACCTAGAGCTGGAAAGTGGGATTAGGCTGGATAGCTCTCTGTCGGCTGGCGCGATGGGCCAAAATGGTCTCCTTCTGTGCTGTAAATCTCTGATTCTATGAACAGTTTGCATTTATATACCATCTTATCACATTGATCTATCAGCCAACCCCAGGTATAAATCTAAACTAAGGCCACGATAAACTGTTTAATTATACAAGGTCTGCAGGCTTTACTTGTTCTGAATTTCTAGCTTCAACCATCACAGAGGATAGGAAGAAATGGTTGGAGGTATTAACATTGTAGATTGCTAATTGATCCAGAGAAACAATTGTCGCCCGAGGGGTGGCCAGTTTTTAAGTGTTCAACTTGTACAAATTGTTGTTACGCCATGCTATTAAAAAGAGAGACTTGCATTTATATAGCGCCTTTCACGACCACCAGACGTCTCATTTTACAGCCAATGAATTAATTTTGGAGTGTAGTCACTGTTGTAATGTGGGAAACGCGGCAGCCAATTTGCGCACAGCAAGCTCCCACAGACAGCAATGTGATAATGACCAGATAATCCTGTTTTTGTTATGATGATTGAGGAATAAATATTGGCCAGGACACCGGGGAGAACTCCCCTGCTCTTTGAAATAGTGCCATGGGATCTTTTACATCCACCTGAGAGGGCAGATGGGGCCTCAGTTTAATGTCTCGTCCAAAAGACGGCACCTCCGACAGTGCAGCACTCCCTCAGTACTGCTCTGGAGTGTCAGCCTAGATTTATGTGCTCCAGTCCCTGGAGTGGGACTTGAACTCTCAACCTTCTGACTCATTACAGTAATAAAGCTACTCAGAAATCTTTGTTTTTAACTTTTTATTTTAGTTGCATATTAAAACAATGTTATATTTAAAGATAGGAACATTCTGGCCAGGATTTTCCTTCTCTGTGCTCGCTAGCCTCTGTTTAACTTTTTAAGGAGAGGAAATTCACAGGTGAACTCACACAGAAGGGGAAACTCTGGCCTTTCTGCTTGTTTGCCCTATCTCCCGACTTCTCCCATGTTCAGTAACTGATGCTCATCTGCCTCTCTGACTAGAATCGTCCAGAGGAGGATATTCATTATGCCTCTGTGAATCTATCTCCAACAATGAATCCAAAATGAAGAGCAGAGTATGACATGGTGTATGCGGAAGTCAGGCAAGAAGCCCTGTGAAGAATGCTCGTCCCGATCAGTTAGCATTGAAGAGCAATCCAAGCAACCGAAGACAGATCCACGACGAAAGCATTTCACCGATATGACTGCATTTTTCAAAAGTCTTTTAACATTGGCTTGGCAAAGGTTAGAATGATGCTGAGCTGCAGGGCGTGTTTTACTGGTTAGGAAGGTGTCTTTTGCTTACAGCTTAAGCTTCCTGGTTCCTTGACTGACATTTCTGGCTAGCTCACTGGATGTACTTGCTCCAAATAAAGGACTACCAGGAAAGACTACCTCCGTCAGCTAATGTGAGTTTTCCTGCTTTAAATTCAACAAACTTTTGCTCACGGGAAGGCCAGCAGGAATTTAACCCGAGTGGAGGAAATATACCTGCATTATTTTTAAGCTCGTGTCGACCTCTCCTGTATTTTAGAAGAAATTGTTACTTATCATGGATTTGAGAAAATGGAAAATTATTTTTATAGTAATTAAGCTACCACAGAAAATGCTCAGTTACTGGGCGCTCAATGTGAACTGGTGCATTCAGGCCAGCAAGGTTTCCCGTTTCAATCCCCAGCCTGTACAGGTTGGGCTCAGGCAGGGCAAAGGACTGGTCTCAGTGTTCCTGGGCTTTGGAGTGGAAAAATCAGCCAGCAATTCCCACTCTCGACTGCTGTCCAGTCACTCCTGCTGGACGCTGCATGCATATCGCTGTCAATCACAGTGCTAGACTTGGCCTCAACGTTTCCCCAACAGTCCAATTGCCTTCGAGAATCCGTTCTCTCACCTTACACATGCCAGGCGGCACTTGGCCGAGGGCCTGAATGGCGGTATCTGGTACCCAGCAGTGGGCTTGACTCTCCACTTGTCACCTGGGCGGGTTCTATCGCGGGAGGCTGACCAGCAATGCCATTCTCAATTCCCGGGTGCTAAGTTGAAAATCTACCCCAGTCCCTTCACCCAGCAAGAGGCAACACCCTCACTTGCGAAGAAAATGAAAGAACGCGAAAGAATGAGTTAGAAAACATAAACAAATGTGGGACGAGTGAGCGCACCATTTTAATTTCATTTGGGAAGGATCATTTGAGGAAGTTTGTAAAGCTAATTACTTGAGCAAACCCAGGAATTTTTATCGATATTTTTTTTTAGAAAGTTCAGAAACATATTTTGGCTAATCGTATTCATGATTAGTTTCATATTCTAGGACGTACAACTGTGTAATTTGGTTAGACCTGTACAATAGCTTGTGTCCTGTGTAAAATAAAACCAACCACCTTGATACTTTGGACTTTAAGTACATGTTCTTCCTGATTATGGTGGTGGGAGAGAGGCCTCATTGTTCATAAGAACATAAGAAATAGGAGCAGAAGTAGGCCATTTGGCCCCTCAAGCCTGCTCCTATTACTTAATAAGATCATGGCTGATCTGATCACGGACTCAGCTCCACTTCCCCGCCCGCTCCCCATAACCCTTTATTCCCTTATCGCTCAAAAATCTATCTCCACCTTAAACATATTCAATGACCCAGCCTCCATAGTTCTCTAGGGCAGAGAATTCCATAGATTTACAACCCTCGGAGAAGAAAGTCCTCCTCATCTCAGTTTTAAATGGGCGGTCCCTTATTCTGAGACTATGCCCCCTAGTTTTAGTTTCCCCTATGAGTGGAAATATCCTCTCTGCATCCACTTTGTCGAGCCCCCTCATTATCTTATGTTTTGATAAGATCACCTCTCATTCTTCTGAACTCCAGTGTGTATAGGCTCAACCTATCTTCATAAGTCAAACCCCTCATCTCCGGAATCAACCTAGTGAACCTTCTCTGAACTGCCTCCAATGCAAGTATATCCTTTCTTTAAATACGGAGACCAAAACTGTACGCAGTACTCTAGGTGTGGCCTCCCCAATACCCTGTACAGTTGCAGCAGGATTTCTCTGCTTTTATCCCCCGTGCAATAAAGGCCAACATTCCAGTTGCCTTCCTGATCACTTGCTGTATCTGCATACTAACTTTTTGTGTTTCATGCACAAGGATCCCCAGGTCCCTCTGTACTGCAGCACTTTGCAATTTTTCTACATTTAAATTATAATTTGCTTTTCTATTTTTTTCTGCCAAAGTGGATAACCTCACATTTTCCCACATTATACTCCATCTGCCAAATTTTTGCCCACTCACTTAGCCTGTCTATATCCCTTTGCAGATTTTTTGTGTCCTCCTCACAATTTGCTTTCCCACCCATGTTTGTATCAGCAACATACTTGGCTACATTATACTTTGTCCCTTCATCTAAGTCATTAATATAGATTGTAAATAGTTGAGGACCCAGCACCAATCCCTGCGGCGCCCCACTAATCACTGTTTGCTAACCGG
The DNA here is from genome assembly GCF_044704955.1 of Pristiophorus japonicus. Classification (NCBI taxonomy): domain Eukaryota; kingdom Metazoa; phylum Chordata; class Chondrichthyes; family Pristiophoridae; genus Pristiophorus; species Pristiophorus japonicus. The sequence continues at coordinate 78,264,917 of NC_091995.1, forward strand.
AAAATGACCCATTTATCCCGACTCTCTGTTTTCTGTTAGTTAGCCAATCCTCTATCCATGCCAATATATTACCCCCAATCCCGTGAACTTTTATCTTGTGCAGTAATCTTTTATGTGGCACCTTATCGAATGCCTTCTGGAAATCCAAATACACCACATCCACTGGTTCCCCCTTATCCATCCTGCTCGTTACATCCTCAAAGAACTCCAGCAAATTTGTCAAAAATTATTTCCCTTTCATAAAACCATGCTGACTCTGCTTGATTGAAAGATGAATTTCTGCGATATTTTGCGCTCGTTTAAAAAATCACCACGCTAGAAGCAAACACCTCCCACAAAACTGGCCAGATCGAAACAATCACCATTGGGTGTTTCCGCTAATTGCACTCGTTTGCGGACCTTTGAGGAGGTGCGTCAAATTGGCTGGATCCTTTGGGCGCAAGGACAATACTAAGCATCTTTTAAAAGATTTTGAATGTGACTTTTTTTAAAAATTTACTAAAACTGACTACTGTACCCGAATATAATTAGCAAATGGTCGGGTATTTTTTTTTTTAAGTAATTTAAAATAGGGTTACTCCCAGGTGGTGGATTGACACTGATCAAAAACGCTTATTTTTTTGTGATTAAACCCATTTGCAGACGTGTTAATCAAACTGCATCAAATTACCACTCTTAAATATTTCACAATTTTTTTATAAGCAAATTTTTTTTCTATTAAAAAGTTGAGTTTTAAAACGCTGCCTGCTTGCGCTGGTTCATTGCACATTCTGCATTCAGCCATATGCAAATACCTGAGTGGAAACTCGAGGGGAGGTGGGGCAATTCTCAAAACCAGCGCAATTTGCGTCTGGATTGCCGATCATGCCCAAAGCAGAAATAAGCCCTTAAACGGGCCATGCACTCAACAAAATAAGGGGAACTATTGCCTCCAGCTGAACAACTCAAAGGTTGCCTTCAGTCAACGAATGGTCTTGCAATGATGATGAGTGTGAGAGGAATGACTTGGGCATTGCAGCGGTGCTTTATGGTGCTGGTGCCAATCTGGCACATCATGTGGCAGCCAGGCTGTACAGAGTGAAGTGAAGTAAATCTGGCCATAGTGAGATCTTCCAAGGCCTCCCGGGGAGCAATGTGGTCGGGAGCTGATGCCGTGTGTCTGGTGCAGCATCAGGTAATTGTGCAGAAGGTTGGTGTTGGTGGTGGTGTTGGTGTAGGGGCTCATCGTGGTCCAATTCTGAGGACCAAGGTGAGACAGTATAAAGGGCATCCAGGTTGATGGAATAGGTGGCAAGCGAAGTAGAGGTGACAGAGGCATTCTGTCAACGGTGAAAGAGTTATTCCAATGAGGTACAAGTGGATGGAGAGTGGAAAGCCTGCAGAATGTGTGCTGGAAATGGACTGAGAAACAGCTTGTGGCTGAGGAAAGTGCTGATCTGTCAGATGGGAGCTTTTACTGTATATTTGAAGTAATCAGCTGGAGCAATGGCCACTGAACTCCCGCCTCAGGTTAACAGCTGTGGTCCCCGAATAGTGTGGTACCCGTGGCCATGTAGTTAAAGTCAAAAGGCAAGTTAAAAAATCCTGTTAATCATCTGTCAACTAGATGCTAATGACTTTAATTGGGTCCACTGCCGCTGTCGGTCGGGTCTGTTGCCCGTTGACAGATCCGATATTGGGAGAAGGTGTGTTGCAGAGGGAAAATAAATATTTTCTGATCCCACCCGCTAACCCCCGTGCAAAATCTCAGCCTAGTGATCTGGAATGCACTGAAAGGGTGGTAGAACTGATTCAATAACAACTTTCAAATAGCCAACTCATGCTCGATGGGCCGAACGGCCTCCTTCTGCGCTGTTCCGTTCTATGATTCTGTAGTCTGCTTTCCCTCCCGAGAGAAAAACACGTCGAAAATAATTGGCAAGGCGGGAGATGGAGGAGGAATTATTAAATGCATGCAGAACTGAAGCCCAGCTAAGCCATACCACATAACGCAAGAGAACTCTGAACAATACCTCAAGTGTTTATTCAAAATCTAATACTGACATTTAAAGTTCAACAGTAAATATGTTGCTGATTTTTGCAGCAAGATAATCATCATTAATTCAGAAGTAACCACATTCATGATCTGAGCTACAAAATCCAATCAACATATTATTAGATGTGAAGCTAACTATAACCTGTAGATGGCTCATGGGCCCCAAGTCAGAAATGGACCTTTATTTATTTAATGTTTTTTTTAACCCTGAGAGCAACAGCAGTGCCAAGCAATTCCACTAGACCAAAGAGTCTAATTTAATGTCTAGGTGCCCGAGAGAAAAGCGTACATCCAATTTTCCTCCCTCTCAACCATTTGATCTGGGGGAAATCTTATTTGGAGCTAATCATCAATGGCAGTCATTGGTTCAAATTAGCAACAATGAAGATTTAATATCGAATGTAGTCCTCCGCCTCCTTTCCCTGTAAATGGTTCAGTACTTGCCATCAATTCATGGGATTCCCAATTGCGGGGTCATTGGCCATTAATTACAGGCAGTGCTCGAGATGGCTTGGGTATCAGCAGCAAGTCCTTAGAAAACATTGTTTGTGTATCAATAGCCTTTCAAAGCCATGAGATGTCAAATGCTCCCAGCAGGATGTTCATTAGCCAGCAACATCTGTACATCCAGACAGGGCCCTGGTGATACCAATCTTCAGTGACATAACCCAGGCATTGTCCACAATAAGACCACCTTTTCCCATCCCAGTTCCACCAAATCCAACAAGGTTTAACGCTTTCGGGTTGGTTGTCTGTCTGACCCCATCAAAGTGAACAAATTCAGTTAAATACATGAAACTTAAGTCATCAAGTTAGGAACACATTTTCAGCACTCATTCAGACTATACTCATTCAGTCATCCAATGAAAAGCCCACTACGTGATTTGTTTTGTGATGAGTTAGCGGAGCTCAGTCAGGGCTCCAGCTAGGACACTTGACCTCAGCATAGGGACAGGAAACATTCGCTCGATCTCCCTGTCCTGATTGTTCATGGATATTGGGTGAGCAGATTACTGTCTACGCTGTCATTCCCCCAACCATTGAATAGTCAGCCAATACTCACTGTCTCGCCATATTAGGTTGATTCCTGAGATGAAGGGGTTGTCTTCTGAGGAAAGGTTGAGCAGGTTGGGCCTGTACTCATTGGAGTTTGAGAAGAATGAGAGGTGATCTTACTGAGACGTATAAGATTCTGAGGGGATGTTTCGTGGGGGAATCTAGAACTAGGGAACAGAATAAGGGGTTGCCAATTTTAAATGGAGATGAGGAGGAATTTCTTCTCTGAGGGGTGTGAATCTGTGGAATTCTCTACCCCAGAGAGCTGAGAAAGGTGGAGACAGACAGATTTTTGAATGATAGTCAAGGGTTATGGGCAGGGAAGTGGACTTGAGGCCAAGATCAGATCAGCCATCGAGGGGTCAAATGGCCTACTCCTGCTCCTATTTCTTATGTTTTTATACATCAAGCATGGGCTACTTGGATGAGATCTGAGGGTGTCTAGAAACATAGAAACAGGAGGCGGCCATTCAGCCCCTCGAGCCTGTTCTGCCATTCAATGAGATCATGGCTGATCTATATCTTAACCCTGTTTACCCGCCTTAGTTCCATAATGTTCAATAACCTTGCCCAACAAAAACCTATCAATCTCAGTTTTAAAATGTTCAATTGACCCCCCAGCCTCAGAGCTTTTTGGGGGAGAGTTTTCCAGATTTCCACCAACCTTTATGTGAAGAAGTGCTTCTTGGCATCACCCCTGAACGGCCGGGCTCTAATTTTAAGGTTATGCCCCCTTTGTTCTGGACTCCCCCCACCAGAGGAAATTCTCTCTATCTACCCTATCAATTCCTTTAATCATCTTAAACACTTCAATTAGATCGCCCCTTAATCTTCTATACTCGAGGGAACACAAGCCCAGTTTATGCAACCTGTCCTCATAGTTTAACCCTTTCAGCCCGGTATCATTCTGGTGAATTTGCGCTGCTCCCTCTCCGGGGCTGATATATCCCTCCCTGAGGGGCGGGGCCCAGGACTGAACACAGTGTTCTAAATGCAGTTTAACCAAAAGAAAGAAAGACATCAATTAAATAGCGACTTTCATGACCTCAGGATGCCCCAAAGTGATTTACAGCCAATGAAGTACTTTTGGACTGCAGCCACTGTGGGAAACGCGGCAGCCAATTTGCGCACAGCAAGCTCCCACAAACAGCAGTGTGATAATGACCATATAATATTTTTTTTAGTGATGTTGATTGAGGGATAAATATTGGCCGGGACACTGGGGAAAAACTCCCCCGCTCTTCCCTGAGGCGGCAAACGGGGCCTCGGTTTAACGTCTCATCTGAAAGACGGCACCTCCGACAGTGCAGCACTCCCTCAGCACTGCACTGCGAGTGTCAGCCTAGATTTTTGTGCTCAGGTTCCTGGAGTGGGACTTGAACCCACAACCAGAGTTTTATATAACTGTGGCATAATTTACAGCCCTTGGTATTCCAGCCCCCTTGAGCTAAAGGCCAACATTTCATGAGCCCTTTTAATTCTATTTTGTACCTATCCACTAGCTTTTAGTAATTTCTGTACATGGACCCTTAAATCTCTCTGTTCCTCCACAGCTCCCAGCTTCTCACCGTGAAGAAAATACTTTGGTCTAGCCCCCATGTAATGATGCGACAGCATAAGCCAGTGCTTTAAGGTTAGGAGAGGATAAAATGGGAAAGAAAATTACCTTCCACAATTCACAGTAAGGTTCAGGACGGCATTTACAGGCATGGAGTTTGGAGCATTTTATACCATTTACAGCCATCGTTCAAGGTATAGTCACTCAAAGCAATCAAATGAAATGTACACCAAATAATTCACACGCACGTTGACAACACATTATAGCATTGACACTCATTGCCCACAGCCTGTCCCCTCCAACGTTCCCGTTAAGCTGCACGGCCACACAGCGATCTGGAGGTCGCGTGCAGTCCACTCACCGGCATTTCCACGGGAATAACCGCGCATGCGCGAAAATTTGAATATGCCGTGCAGCCAGTTAAAGGGCCCGCACACGGGAAAAAAAAAACAACAGGGAACATTGGTCCACTCATGTTTCAGTCTTTCTCCTTTAAGTTTACGGTGTTGGTTTCTAATCCTTCGGTTAACAGCTGAGTTTGAACATGACCTCTGCTATCCCGAATGTGGCTTCTTTTCCCTAAAGTGAGCAAACACATAAATATGACCACAAGCACAGACTGAGAGGTCACATTGACAATCCAGCAGAGAACTTAAGAAATAGGAGCAAGAGTCGGCCATACGGCTCCTCGAGCCTGCTCCGCCTTTCAATAAGATCATGGCTGATCTTCGACCTCAATTCCACTTTCCCGCCCTATCCCCATATCCTTTGACCAAAAAAATCTATCGCTCCCACAGTCTTGAATATACTCATCGACTGAGCATCCACAGCCCACTGGGGTGGAGAATTCCAAAGATTCACCACCCTGTGAGTGAAGCAATTTCTCCTTATCTCAGTCCTAACTGGCTGATCCCTTAAGACTATGCCCCCTAGTTTTGACTCTCCAGCCAGGGGAAACAACCTCTCAGCATCTACCCTTTCAATCCCCCTCAGAATCTTATAGCTTTCAATAAGATCACCTCTCATTCTTCGAAACTCCAGAGAGTATCAGCCAATTCTACTCAATCTCTCCTCATAGGACAGCCCTCTCATCTCAGGAATCAATCTCGTGAAACTTTGTTGCACCCCCTCCAAGACAAGTATATCCATTCTTAGGTACGGAGACCAAAACTGTGCACAGTACTCCAGGTGTGGTCTCACCAAACCCTATATAATTGTAGCAATTGTAGCAAGACTTCCTTGCTATTGTACTCCAACCCCCTTGCAATAAAGGCTAACATGCCATTTGCCGTCCTAATTGCTTGCTCTACCTGCATGTTAACTTCAGACAAGCCCAGCTTGTACTGGGAATAGCTGCGCTCCCTCTTATCTTTTACCTAACCTAGTTAAATGCAAGTGGTTAATAGACAGAGAGAAGCTGTGCATTATTTTTGCCAACTTCTGGTTTTAAGACTGGTGGTACGCAGGCCTCAAATGCTAGTGCCCAGTTACAATGAGGGCCGAAGGATGGCACCATTGCCACTTAGGGCATTGCTGCTTTCAACTTCCCGGATGCTCCATTGCTACTACCACCCCAGATGTTGTCCCATCACTGTTACCGCTGCCCCAGTTTCTGCTCTTCTATTTCTGAGCAGAAGGTCAAGATGCCAGAGGGGGAGAATGCGATGTATAACACCTGCTAGCAGAATCCTTGGCGGGCCGGCAACATCAGAAGCACCGCCCCCAAGGCTCAGCAGACAGTGACGGCGAGGAGCACTGAAAGCATTGGCCAGACACCATTCACCTCAGATCACCCACTGCCCATGTCCGCTATTCTCAACCAGAAATCAGGCTCTGATCCCTTACTGCCATAATATCTTTGAGTCACTCGATAAGCCAGGATAATCCATCCACCGATCTGACCCAGACTCCCAGTTTAGGCTGCTGCTTCCGAAGACTATGCTCTTGTTGTGCCATGTTTAGTTGTCTCTGCATTATGCTTGTGTATCTATAGCCAGTGTTGCTGTGTCCACTTGCATATACATATTGGCTGCCGCCATGTGTCTGATCTCCTCTACCACTTACTCCTCAGCCTCTGCCACTCAATCTTCCTGGCCCCTAACCTTATGCTCCTGTCCTCACTGATCTCCACTAACTTCCCTACTCCACTGAATTCACTGAAATCAATATCCTTTTCCTTGTCTGCAAATCCCTCCTCTGGCCTCCTCACACCCACTTCCCCCAGCTCGAACTCTACAACCTCCTCCAGCCTGGCATTCCTGCCAGGACCTTTGGTTCAGCAACTCGGGCCTCCCTGTGCCTCCTCCTCTCTCGTCTCCTCCATCAATGGCAGAACCTTCAGCCACCTCGGCCCAACTCCCTCCTGTAATGTATGCACCTGCGAGTATGCTCACAGGTTTGTGGAGCTGTTGCCACCCTGTGCGGAGGGGAGCGGGTAGGTCCGAGGGCCTCCTCGTAGGACTGCTCCTGGGCACGGCCAAGGGTGCCATCAGCTGGTCCAGGCAGCAGGTGGTCGAGGGGGTCGTTCAGCCTGACTGCCTGCCTCTCTTCTGTCCTTAGAGATGGAGCACGCGGTGTCCACCGGTACGCTCGCAGCCTTCCACGAGAGGTGGGCGCCAGAGGGACTGGAATGCATTGTCACCCCCGGCAACCAAATTTTAATTTGATTTTATTTGTTTTAAAGTTTAATTTGTTTTAATTGCTGGGTTTTAGTGTCCCCCTCCCCTTTTATAAGGGGCACTTGTAAATTATATGATTTTAATGCCCCAAAAAAAGCACAAAAAAACCCCCCTAAAAAAAAACAACAAAAAAAAATTTATTAAAAAAAAAGGGTCAGTTAAGTGTCTGGAGTGTCCCCCAGATTGGGGGGCACTCGATCTAATGTTTACTTTTGTTCCCCAAAGAGTTGTGGATCTGTTGCATTGTGACTGGCTCAGCCAGTCACGTGATGTCCACAAGACTCAATAAAACCCCAGCCAGTTGGGTTCGGGAGATCCACGATGAGGCAGGTGGTTGTGAGCCTGGTGGATGTGTCGTGTGATTGTTAAACCTTTGCTAACAAACCAACTAGTTCTTAATAGCAATGTGTTGCTATGAATTCTTAAGCAAAGAACCCATGTAGAAAATATATTACACCTCCTTAAACCCCTGCACCTTGCTACTTCTCTCCCTGCTTTGAAAAGCCTCAAAACCAATTTTTTGGAAGCTTGCTTTCAGTCATTCCTTCGACCTCTCCTACCTCAATGTGAAGCAAACTTTGATGTTTATTAAACGTGTGTTAAAAATGCACGTTCTTGTTGAGATAGCTTTCTATCGATGCATGTATTTGGAAACAAAACAAACTGAGGCATTCCTTTTCACAAAGTCCTTAAAAAAATAAAAAAAAAAGTTGTGAATTGAAAATCTCTTAAAGGTAAACCCATGGCCTTCAATCCTAGCTGGAACTGTATCAATGTCACCCAGGAGCGAGCCTTTGGCTTAGTGCTCGCATTTCCAGCTCTAAGTCAGAGGGTGCAGGGTTCAAGCACTGAGCTAGACAGTCTCGGAGTTCAGTTCTAGGCTGACGTCTCACCGCCATGGCAAAGAAAAAACAGAGGGCTGGATTTTCAGTTGCCTAACGGCATCAGTTAGCGGGAGCGTAAGAGGTTACCGACCGGGAGTGCAGCGTTTAGCGCCCTGACTGAAAATAACTAGAGGCTCACCAGGGGCGCAAACCAGTAGCACCCGGCTACTGACGATCACTCCGATCGTGATATATTCCTGGTGCAACGCCCAATAACAACGTCTGGAAAAACAGTCGGTGCAGGCTTGCAGAGTCGTTAACTGGTGGCTGCATAAAGGGATGAGGAAGCGCTTCCCTCAGAGGTCACAGTGCAACGTTTACACACAGCGCGGTGCGTGAGCCTCTGTGTTTGCAGTGGCGGACAGAGATAACAGCATAGGTTGAAAACAAGTGATTTTGAAAAGTTTAATGGGTGCATTACTATGCCACGCCTTTAGGACTCGGCTGTTGCCGGGGTCTGACTCGGAGTTCCTCGCGTGCGCAATGGGTCTGCCGAGGCACTAAAATTACCATCCCGCCTGGGTTACCACCCCAAATGGACGAATTTCTGCCCCAGAGAATTAGGGACCAGTAGCCGGAGAGACTTACTTGTTAGAAATAATTTGTGACAAAAGTTTTCATAGAGTTCGTCCTTCAGTGCAATGTTCTATAGTGTTTATAAACCAACTTTTCCATCTCAAAGGTAAAATCATCTGTAACAGATTGACCGAGGAACACTTACTGGGCTCAAACTGGACCCGAGGGGAACATTGAAGCCAGCTCACCCGGCTGTGCGTCCACCTCACCTGCTGAAAAAGTTTGGAGTACAAATTATTTTCCTATCTTGCGGTGAACAAGATTTCGTCGTGGTTCGTCAGGCGCGGGGAAAGGAGGCAGGGACCTGTTTGGGAGCAGCAATCTGACCTCTGACCTTTCAGCTGCCCCGGGGCTTTCCCCAAGGCGGGTAACCGGGCCTGCGCTTGTAGCAGGAGCAGACTCAGTGCATGGAAGGGAAGCATTCCCAGCCTCCGGCCCCGTTTTCCCAATGTGTCTCCTTTGTGGGCTGCCACGGCAGACAAAAGTCTTGAACAAGGGCCTCGCCTCGGACCCAACACTAACCAGAGAGTCCGCAGGGAGCCCTGTGGCAAGCCGAAGATATGGAGGTAAGGAAAGCATTTTACTTAATCCCACCACCACAATTCTCAATACTCGGGGGGGCCACCTGGCTGCTCTCCTCCAGCAACAGCCAGTTGCCATCAACCCCGATAGCCTGGAGCACAGCTGAAATCATGAGGTGTGCAGCTGCACGTGTACATTGCATCGAATTTACAGTGCAGAAACAGGCCATTAGGCCCTTCATGTCTCTGAAAGAGCTAGCCAATTAGTTCAAATTCCCTGCTCTTTCCCCATTGCCTTGAAAATGTTTCCCCTTCAATTATTTATCCAATTCTCTTTTGAAAGTTACTATTGAATCTTCCTCCACCAGTCTTTCAAGGAAGTGCATTCCAGATCACAACAACTCGCTGTGTAAAAACATTTTGCTCATGTTACCTCTAGTTCACTTGCCAATCAGCTTAAATCTGTGTCGTCTGGTTACCGACCCTTGTGCCACTGGAGACAGTTCCTCCTTATTTACTCTGATCCAAACTGTTCATGATTTTGAACTGCTCTATCAAACCTCCCCTTAACCTTCTCTGCTCTAAGGAGAACAAACCCCAGCTTCTCCAGATAACGGAAGTCCCTCATCCTTGAAACCATTCCAGTCAATCTCCTCTGCACCCTCGCCAAGGCCCTAACTTCCTTCCTAAAATGCTGTGCCCAGAATTGAACACAAAACTGCAGCTGGGGTCTGACCGACATTAGGCTGACTGGCCTGTAGTTGCTGGGTTTATCGCTCTCCCATTTTTAAACACATTTGCAATCCTCCAGTCCTCTGGCACCTCCCCCGATATCGAAGCAGGATCAGAAGACCGTGGCCAGAGCCTCTGCAAATTCAGCTCTTACATTCGCGGTTACTGAGGGAAGCATCACCCAGATCGACTGGCTTTTCTACTTTGAGGACTGCCAAGCTTTTAAGGGCCTTCTCCTTATCTATTTTTATCCTATCCAATATCACTTCCACTTCCTCCTTTACTGAAACTTTGATAGCATTCTCTTCTCCAGTGAATATATTCAAAAAGGAGTTAGATGTAGTCCTTACTACTAGGGGGATCAAGGGGTATGGCAAGAAAGCAGGAATGGGGTACTGAAGTTGCATGTTCAGCCATGAACTCATTGAATGGCGGTGCAGGCTAGAAGGGCCGAATGGCCTACTCCTGCACCTATTTTCTATGTTTCTATGAAGACCGATGCAAAGTACTCATTTAGTACCTCTGCCTTTACAAAATCATCTCCTTTTTGGTCTCCAATCGGCCCCTCCCTTCCTTTGATGACCCTTTCCCTATTTATATGTTTATAAAAGACTTCTGGGTTCCCTTTTATGCTAGCCGCTAATCTATTCTCAAACTCTGTCTCTCTGATTCCCCTTTACAGATTTTCTCTGTACATTCTACATTCAGCTTGGTTCTCTACTGTATTATGAACCTCACATCTGTCATAAGCCTCCATGTCCTGTCTCTGTGGGTCCAAAGTTGCCCCTTTCTATAAGACTCACCACTCGGTCGGAGCGGAGGGGCCGACATTTTCAAAATTGCCCTCCATTATTTTTGGAGCGGTGTACGGGACCGCCCTGACCCCGTACCGACTGACTGGCGGCCCCCTTTATGCCCCGTGTGTGAAATTGCCCCGCTGCCGCTCGGTGTCCCCGACAGCTATCCCCGGTGGGAAGCTTCTTGTGGCTGGGCGGCGCGTCTGCCATTAAAGGGGAGGGCGTTCCGCCGCGACCGCCATCTTATTTTAATTGTCGGCCGAAACCCTCCCTGGTGGCCCAGTGGGTGCCACTAAAGTGGCTGCAGAGCTCACAGCGCACCCCCCACCCTCCCTTTAACTGAACGGGAGGGAAGTTGTGATGCATCAGCGATATGCTGATGACTCGGAGTGGCGGCCAGCCAAACAGAATGGCACTTCTGCCCCGCACCCGCCCGGAACACCACCCCGCTTTCGGAAAATAAATAAAGTGCTGAATTTCGGCATTGGGGCGGAGAGAACATGTACAAAACAGTAAGTATGCCCCGTTTGGGGCGGGGGGCAATTTTGGCCCCTATATCTTTCATCATCCAGGGAGCTCGAGCTTTGGATGCCCTTCCTTTCCCCCTCACGGGAACGTGTCTACTCTGTACCCGAACCATCTCCACTTTGAAGGCCTCCCGTTGTTCGATTATTGTGTTGCCTACCAATTTTTGATTCCAATCCACCTGGGCCAGATCCCCGTACACCTCACAGAAGTTAGCCCTCCTTCAGTTAAGCATTTTTGCGCTTGATTGTTCTTTGTCCTTTTCCATAACCTGATGATACTATGATCGCTGTTCCCCAAATGCTCCCCCACTGAAACACACTCCACTTGCCCCACTTCACTCCCCAGAACCAGATCCAGCACTGCTTCCTTCCTCATTGGGCTGGAAACACCCTGATCAAGAAAGTTCTCGTACACATTTCAGAAATTCCTCTCCCTCTTTGCCTTTTACACTGTTGCTATCTCAGTCTATATTAAGATAATTGAAGGCCCCCCCCATTATCACTACTCTATAGTTCTTGCATTTTTCTGTAATTTGCCTGCAAAATTGCATCTCTGTCTCCTTCCAACTATAGTTCAAGTGACAGATATTGTACACCCAGCAGCATAATAGCTCCTTTATTGAACATAAGATGATAAGAAATAGGAGCAGGAGTCGGCCATTTGAGCCCTCGAGCCTGCTCTGCCATTCAATAAGATCATGGCTTATCAGATCCTGGGCTCAACTCCACTTCCCCGCCCGCTCCCCATAACCCTTGACTCCCTTATCATTCAAAAATCTGTCTCCACCTTAAATATACTCAATGACCCAGCCTCCACAGCTCTCTGGGGTAGAGAATTCCAAAGATTCACGACCCTCTGAAAGAAGAAATTCCTCCTCATTTCCGTTTGAAATGAGCGACCCCTTATTCTGAAACTTCGATCACTAGTTCTAGATTCCCCCACGAGGGGAAACAATCTCTCTGCATCTACCCTCAGAATCTTATACATTTCAATAAGATTAGCTCTCATTCCTCTAAACTTCAATGAGTAAAGGTCCAACCTGCTTAACTGTTCTTCATAAGACAACCCCTTCATGTCAGCAATCAGCCTAGTGAACCTTCTCTGAACTGCCTCCAATGCGAGAATATCCCTCCTTAAATGAGACCAAATTGTTCCTTAATTCTAACAAAATAGATTCTGTCTTTGACCCCTCCCATATATCATCCCTCTCCAGTGCTGTAATAGTTTCTTTGATCAATACTGACCTCCCTCCTTATCTTATCTTCCCTGTGCACACGAGCCTCTTCCCACTCGATTTACTTAATCTCACTCTATCAATATAGCCTTCTATTCCCTTCTCCCTCATGTTTATCGAGCTCTCCCTTAAATGCATCTGTGCCATTTGCCTCGACCACTCCCTGTGGTAGCGAGGTTCACATTCTCACCACTCTCTGGGTAGCCTATGTAAACTAGAGGTGATCCAAAACTCAGCTGCCCGTGTCTTAACACGTACCGAGTCCCGCTCACCCATCACCTACATTGTGCTCGCTGACCTACATTGGCTTCTGGTTAACCAACACCTCGATTTCAAAATTCTCATCCTTGTTTTCAAATCCCTCCATGGCCTCGCTGCTCCCTATCTCTGCAATCTCCTCCAGCCCCACAACCCTCCGAGGTGTCTGCGCTCCTCTAATTCTGCCCTCCTGAGCATCCCTGATTATAATCGCTCAACCATTTTGGTGGCCGTGCCTTCTGTTGCCTGGGCCCCAAACTCTGGAACTCCCTGCCCAAACCTCTCCGCCTCTCTACCTCTCTTTCCTCCTTCAAGACACTCCTTAAAACCTACCTCTTTGACCAAGCTTTTGGTCACCTGCGCTAATTTCTACTTGTGCCGCTTGGTGTCAAATTATAATACTCCTGTGAAGCGCCTTGGGACGGTTCACTGTTAAAGGCGCTATATAAATACAAGTTGTTGTTTTAAAGGTGTTTCTCTTGAAATCTTATTGGATTTATTCATAACTGTCTTATATTTGTGGCCCCTAGTTTTGGGCTCCCCACAAGTGGAAATATGCATAGATGATTGCACTGTGTCATTTGAAATTGAGCCGTGCAAACGGAGAAGAGCTAGGGCGGTGGTTCATCTCTTCTGCGACAGCATTGCAGGCACTGGAACCAGCCTCAGTGCTCAGGTTGTGAGAGAAGAAGGTCAGCCAGGGTTCTCATCGTGGGTTGCTCACTGGTGCCCTCTGCTGGGCACTGCATGCAAGAGCATCAGTTGAGGAAATGGGATACCCCATACGAAAGGATGCATGGAAACTTGGGCCAGGAATGAAAGGCAAGCCAGCACCTGTCCAGCAGGAGAGTGGAGTAATTCATGGGGAAAAAAAAACCCCACATAGGTTCCCCAAATAGCAGAATGCTTTAAAAAGAGATCCTGAAGGAAGACTCCTCTGCATGGTCGTGGTGGGGTGAGGATGCTTTTACACACTGATGTGAGGGACGTTTAAAAGATGGGACACTGCCCCAATGTCAGCACCAAGTTCTCCCAGGTTATACTGAGTGTGGATTAGATGCACATTAATTCGCCTTCTTCCCTAGCCCATAAATTTACCACAAACCATTTACTACTGCACCATGTTCACTTCTTACACCCACCAACGGTGACCTGTAAGATGACTAATAGGTGCTGTATTTAAGAGTATTTGCACTTCCTACTGGTACACAATTGAACTGGGTTGATACTGTTTGATAATAGTTTTCCTAAATGTCTTTACAATGAGCAGAAAAACACTTACATTTATATAGCGCCTTTCACGACCACCGAACGTCTCAAAGCGCTTTACAGTCAATGAAGTACTTTTGTAGTGTACTGACTGTTGTAATGTGGGAAACACGGCAACCAATTTGCACACAGCAAGCTCCCACACATAGCAATGTGATAATGACCAGATCATTTGTTTTTGTTGTATTAATTGAGGGATAAGTATTGGCCAGGACACCAGGGATAACTCCCCTGCTCTTCTTTGAAATAATGCCGTGGGATCGTTTACGTCCACTTGAGAGAGCAGACAGGGCCTGGGTTTAACGTCTACATCCGAAAGACGGCACCTCCGACAGTGCAGCGCTCTCTCAGCACTGCACTGGGAGTGTCAGCCTGGATTTTTGTGCTCAAGTCCCTGGAGTGGGGCTTGAACCCACAACCTTCTGACTCAGAGGCGAGAGAGTGCTACCCACTGAGCCACAGCTGACACTAAATAGAAACTTGCCACCCATCAGTCTGGGCAGACTGCATACCCAGTTCACTCGCGTCAATATAGAGTTGTCTAACCCCCTGAACCACCTAGTCTTGTAATTAAGAGTCAGTTCAGTAAACTAAAGGAGATAAGACACTTACCTCTCAGTAAAGACCTGGGGAGACATTTGTACGAAATGTAAATTGCCAGTGAAACCACACCGACCAGTGTAAAAAGGACTATTAGTGAAATCCATCCATGATGTTTGCCACTGCCATGGTCAGTGATCTCCTCGTTAGAGAAATCTGTCCCAATGCAGAAATATTAGTGGGATATTGACACAAGTATTGTAAACAGAAAGCAATTAATTTTCTTACCCAATTGTCTGCCAATGTTTGGAGATATGGCGTATGCAGTGGGTAGCACACGTGCGATTATAGATTGCTTTTAATGCTACAAAAGGTGTCAAAACGCACAGTAGCCGCGACCAGTAAATTATGGGCTGGAATTTACTGTCAAAATAACAGTGAGACTAATGGCGTTCGGCGCTATTCACGCGGTTAAACACAAAAATCTGTCCGAGATGTGCTGCTCCGCTGTTAGCTTCGCATAAACGGCCTCGTTGTCTGGCTCCCCAGTCAAATGCATTAAATGAAGTGAGATTTCTGTACTTGCACGGTAAATATAAACTCACTGCAGAAAGTTAGGGCTTGTCCATTTCAGTCTAAGTATTCTTTTTAACAGTGTGGAAAGTTTTAATTACTGCCAAACAACCTCTGCTATTGAAAATCAACTATTACAAGTGTGAAGTCTCCTTCCTTCAGCTTTTAATTGTTGTTGGAGATTTTTTTGAAATAATTAAATTAATTTATTTCTTTACCTTTTCTTTCTGTCTCTTTCCTCTCTCTCTCTTAATCCAATCTTTCCTTCCCTCTCATTTATTTCACTTTCTGTTCCTGATTTGACATTGAACTCACCATTCTAACGGACACTTCCTGGTTCAGACTCTGCGCTGCTCATTGCACAACACTTCAGTCTGATGGTGGAGGAGATGCTTGTCCTCTTCCACCTGTCCCAGGTGCCCTGTAGAGGGCACTGTGCCGTTACCAGCTCTCAGTTACAGCAACGTGGAATGCATAGTTTCACGGGAATTAAATGGGCATGGGTAAGTTCAGCGGATGCAATAAATTGGGCCACTGAATGGCAAATAAGTAAATCAATACAAGCTGCATTTATATCATGCTGTCAAAATGTCTCAAAGTGCTTTAAGAAATTAAATGATTTTTGGAGGGAATACAGTGACTGTGTGGTGTGGTACTGAGCCATACAGACCAGGAATCTGACCTGGTACCTTCCCACTATGTTGTATGTTAGCTGCTGTGTGCCAGGATAGTAGTGGAGGGTGCTACAACTGACCTCAATGTTCCTGGGAGAGGGAGGGTTTTATCTCCTGACCACTATTCAATGATTCCCGGCACCGCCCTCTTACTGGAAAGTGTATGTACAATGTGTTGGGGTGAATACAGGATCAGATTTTGCTCTGATGTCCCTGCATGACCGAAAAACTTATATAGTGCCTTAAATGTACCAAAACATCCCAAGGTATTTCACAGGAACGTTCCGAGAAGGTTCACCAGGTTGATTCCGGAGATGAGGGGGTTGACTTATGAAGAAAAGTTGAGTAGGTTGGGCCTCTACTCATTGGAATACAGAAGAATGAGAGGTGATCTTATCGAAACGTATAAGATAATGAGGGGGCTTGACAAGGTGGATGCAGAGAGGATGTTTCCACTGATGGGGGAGACTAGAACTAGAGGGCATGATCTTAGAATAAGGGGCCGCCCATTTAAAACTGAGATGAGGAGGAATTTCTTCTCTCAGAGGGTTGTGAATCTGTGGCATTTGCTGCCTCAAAGAGCTGTGAAAGCCAGGACAATGAATAAATTTAAGACAGAGATAGACAGTTTCTTAACCGATAAGGGAATAAGAGGTTATGGGCAGCGGGCGGGGAAGTGCACCTGAGTCCATGATCAGATCAGCCATGATCGTTTCAAATGGCGGAGCAGGCTCGAGGGGCCGTATGGCCTACTCCTGCCTGCTCCTATTTCTTATGTTATCAAACAAAATTTGACACCGAGCCACATAAGGAGATATTAGGACAGAGCTTGGTCAAAGTGGTAGATTTTAAGAAGTGTCTTAAAGTAGGAAAGAGAGGTAGGCGGCGAGGTTTAGGGAAGGAGTTCCAGAACTTAGGGCCCAGGCAGCTGAAGGCACGTCCACCAATGGTTGAGCGATTATAATCAGGGATGCACAAGAGTCCAGAATTAGAGAAGCGTAGATATCTCAGAGAGTTGTAGGGCTGGAGGAGGTTACAGAGATAGGGAGGGGCGAGGTCATGGAGCGACTTGAAAACAAGGATCAGAATTTTAAAATCAAGACATTGCTTAACCGGGAGCCAATGTAGGTCAGTGAGCAGAGGGGTGATGGGTGAGCGGGACTCGGTGCGAGTTAGGAAGCTGAATTTTGGATGACCTCAAGTTTACATAGAGTAGGATGTGGGAAGCCGGCCAGGAGTGCCTTGGAATAATAAGAACATAAGAAATAAGAGCAGGAGTCGGCCATTTGGCCCCTTGAGCCTGCTCCACCATTCAATAAGATCATGGCTGATCTGATCTTGGGCTCAGTTCCACTTCCCTGCCCGCTCCCCATAACCATTTACTCCCTTATTGTTCAAGAATCTGTCTATCTCCACCTTAAATATATTCAATGACCCAGCCCCCACAGCTCTCTGGAGCAGAGAATTCCACAGATTTACAGCCCTCAGAAGAAATTCCTCCTCATCTGTTTTAAGTGGGCGACCCCTTATTCTGAAACTATGCCCCCTAGTTCTAGATTCCCCCACGAGGGGAAACATCCTCTCTGCATCTACCCTGTCCAGCCTCCTCAGTATCTTATATGTTTCAATAAGATCACCTTCTTCTAAGCTCCAATGAGTATAGACCCGACCGACTCAACCTTCCTTCATAAGTCAACCCCTTCATCTCAGGAATCAACCGAGTGAACCTTCTCTGAACTGCCTCCACTGCCTAAGTAAGGAGCCCAAAACTGTACGCAGTACTCCAGATGTGGCCTCACCAATACCCTGTACAGTTGTAGCAGGACCTCTCTGCTTTTATACTCTATCCCCGTTGCAATAAAGGCCAACATTCCATTTGCCTTCCTGATCACTTGCTGTACCTGCATACTAACTTTTTGTGTTTCATGTACAAGGACCTCCAGGTCCCTCTGTACTGCAGCATTATTGACACTCGCTGTAACCTGGCTCATGTGTAGAACGGGACAGTGGGACCGAAGCTCAACGTATCTGTGACTCCAAAATACGAACAGCAGTCTGTCTATAATTGGTTCTTCCGCCACACACCCCCTCCCGCCGCCGCGCCCCCCCCTCCCGCCACACCCCCCCCTCCCGCCGCGCCCCCCGCGGGGAAGGATGTATTATTTAATTTTACTTACTCCAAGATATTGTTGCATTTTTATTCTCCTGGAGGATGGCATTGTATATGGAGCAGGTAATGGAGTGTAATGTTGCTTGGATCCGGAGGATGGAAGTAATGTTGCACAGTTCATTTCCAGAACATCTGATGTGATTCTCGGCTGCACTGGTTTCATTCAGGATGTTGGTAATATTATAAGTCCAATGTACAATTGGTTCTGGATAGCCCCCCCACGAGGAGCATTTCAGCGTCACAACCTCTCCACGGCCCAGGTCTCTCTGCTGTGGTACTACAGTCAACACCGGCTCTGTGTAGTGGGCTAAAATTGCCCATCAAATGGAAAATAAAGACCAGAGGTTAGATGCAGAGTTCACTGGTCAGTTTCTTGTGATTGCGTCACTCCCACTGGACTGAATAGGAACTCGCCAAGGCTTCTCCGCCAGCACCTCCCAAACCTGCGACCTCTACCACCTAGAAGGACCAGGGCAGCATAGGAACACCTCCACCATCCTGACTTGGAAATATATTGGCTGTTCCTTCATCGTCGCTGGGTCAAAATCCTGGAATTCCCTCTCCAACAGCACTGTGGGAGCACCTTCACCACACAGACTGCAGCGGTTCAAGAAGGCGGCTCACCCACCACCTTCTCAAGGCCAACAAGGGATGGGCAATAAATGCTGGCCTGGTCAGTGACACCCACATCCCATGAATGAATAAAAAAGTGTTATCTCCTAAATTGAATTGAACACATTGGACATGTTGTCAGCTGAGCAGAGACAGAAACCCTACCCTTCACTCTCCAACCCAGAGCTTTCCAATTATATACTCTTTTTCCGCAATCCAAGTATTACTTCAAACCAGACAGATCCTAAACTACAATATGCTCACCAGAGAAGTAACCCCGATGTAGTGGATTGGTCCACTGCATGACTTGTACCTGATGCTAGTGAGGTCAGAGGTCAGCAGTGAGAGGACGTAACCGGTCTGTAGAAACTCACCGGCATAAAGTGGGCAATAGAAGGGAATGAAGCCAGTGGAAAGCAATGAGGGGAGGGTTCTAGCACTGAGCCAGAGCTGATATGGCAGGGAGATGGGAACCTTTGCAGGGAGACAGAGGGAAATAAAATGGGGGCAGAAGCAAAAGATAGAAAGGAGAATAGTAAAAGTGGAGGGCAGAGAAACCCAACGCAAAAATCAAAAAGGGCCACATTACAGCAAAATTCTAAAGGGACAAAGAGTGTTAAAAAGACAAGCCTGAGGCTCCGTGCCTCAATGCGAGGAGTAATCGTAATAAGGTGGATGAATTAACTGCGCAGGCAGCTATCAACGATTATGATATAATTGGGATTACGGAGACATGGCTCCAGGGTGACCAAGGCTGGGAACTCAACATCCAGAGGTATTCAACATTCAGGAAGGATAGACAGAAAGGAAAAGGAGGTGGGGTAGCGTTGCTGGTTAAAGAGGAAATTAACACAATAGTAAGAAAGGACATTAGCTTGGATAATGTGGAATCTGTATGGGTAGAGCTGCGGAATACCAAAGGGCAGAAAACGCTAGTGGGAGTTGTGTACAGACCACCAAACAGTAGTAGTGAGGTTGGGGATGGCATCAAACAAGAAATTAGGGATACGTGCAATAAAGGTACAGCAGTTATCATGGGTGACTTTAATCTACATATAGATTGGGCTAACCAAACTGGTAAGCAATGTGGTGGAGGAGGATTTCCTGGAGTGTATTAAGGATGGCTTTCTCGACCAACTAGAGAGCTGGCCATCCTAGACTGGGTGTTGTGTAATGAGAGAGGACTAATTAGCAATCTTGTTGTACTAGGCCCCCTGGGGAAGAGTGACTATAATATGGTAGAATTCGTTATTAAGATGGAGAGTGACAGGGTTAATTCGGAGACTAGGGTCCTGAACTTAAAGAAAGGTAACTTAGATGGTATGAGACGTGAATTGGCTAGGATAGACTGGCAAATGATACTTAAAGGGTTAACGGTGGATAGGCAATGGCAGACATTTATAGATTACATGGATGAACTTCAACAATTGTACATCCCTGTCTGGAGTAAAAATAAAAAGGGGAAGGTAGCTCAACTATGGCTAACAAGGGAAATTAGGGATAGTGTTAAATCCAAGGAAGAGGCATATAAATTGGCCAGAAACAGCAGCAAACCTGAGGACTGGGAGAAATTTAGAATTCAGAGGAGGACAAAGGGTCTAATTAGGAGGGGGAAAATAAAGTATGAGAGAAAGCTTGCAGGGAACATAAAAACTGACTGCAAAAGCTTCTATAGATATGTGAAGAGAAAAGGATTAGTGAAGACAAACGTAGGTCCTTTGCAGTCAGAATCAGGTGAATTTATAATGGGGAACAAAGAAATGGCAGACCAATTGAACAAATACTTTGGATCTGTCTTCACTAAGGAAGACACAAATAACCTTCCGAAAATATTAGGGGTTCGAGGGTCTAGCGAAAAGGAGGAACTGAAGGAAATCCTTATTAGTCAGGAAATTGTGTTAGGGAAATTGATGGGATTGAAGGCCAATAAATCCCCGGGGCCTGATAGGCTGCATCCCAGAGTACTTAAGGAAGTGGCCCTCGAAATAGTGGATGCATTGGTGATAATTTTCCAACATTCTATTGACTCTGGATCAGTTCCTATGGAGGGTAGCTAATGTAATACCACAAAGAAAACGGTATTATAGACCGGTTAGCCTGACATCGGTGGTGGGGAAAATGTTGGAATCAATTATTAAAGATGAAATAGCGCATTTGGAAAGCAGTGACAGGATCGATCCAAGTCATTATGGATTTATGAAAGGGAAATCATGCTTGACAAATCTCCTAGAATTTTTTGAGAATGTAACTTGTAGAGTGGACAAGGGAGAACCAGTGGATGTGGTGTATTTGGACTTTCAAATGGCTTTTGACAAGATCCCACATAAGAGATTAGTGTGCAAAGTTAAAGCACATGGTATTGAGGGTAATGTATTGACGTGGCTAGAGAACTGGTTGGCAGACAGGAAGCAGAGAGTCGGAATAAACGGGTCCTTTTCAGAATGGCAGGCAGTGACCAGTGGGGTGCCGCAGGGTTCAGTGTTGGGACCCCAGCTATTTACAATATACATCAATGATTTAGATGAAGGAATTGAATGTAATATCTCCAAGTTTGCAGATGACACTAAGCTGGGTGGCGGTGTGAGCTATGAGGAGGATGCTGAGGGGCTGCAGGGTGACTTGGACAGGTTAGGTGAGTGGGCAAATGCATGGCAAATGCAGTATAACATGGATAAATGTGAGGTTATCCACTTTGGTGGCAAAAACAGGAAAACAGAATGTTATCTGAATGGTGACAGATTAGGAAAATGGGAGGTGCAACGAGACCTGGGTGTCATGACACATCAGTCATTGATGTTTGGCAGGCAGGTTACAGCAGGCGGTGAAGAAGGCAAATGGCATGTTGGATGGAGGATTTGATTATAGGAGCAGGGAGGTCTTATTGCAGTTGTACAGAGCCTTGGTGAGGCCACACCTGGAATATTGTGTTCAGTGTTGGTCTCCTAATCTGAGGAAGGACATTCTTGCTATTAAGGGAGTACAGCGAAGGTTCACCAGATTGATTCCAAGGATGGCAGGACTGACATATGAGGAGACTGGATCAGCTGGGCTTGTATCCACTGGAGTTTAGAAGAATGAGATGGGATCTCATTGAAACATATAAAATTCTGATGGGATTGAACAGGTTAGAGGCAGGAAGAATGTTCCTGTTGCTGGGGAGTTCCAGAACCAGGGGTTACAGTCTAAGAATAAGGGGTAAGCCATTTAGGACCAAGATGAGGAGAAATTTCTTCACTCAGAGAGTGGTTAACCTTTGGAATTCTCTACCGCAGAAAGTTGTTGAGGCCAGTTCATTAGATATATTCAAAAGGGGGTTAGATATGGCCCTTACGGCCAAAGGGATCAAGGGGTATGAACAGAATGCAGGAAAGGGGTACGTAGGTTGAATGATCAGCCATGATCATTTTGAATGGCGGTGCAAGTTCGAAGAGCCGAATGGCCTGCTCCTGCACCTAATTTCTATGTTTCTATGACACGCCAGACATGACAAACTGAAGAGAAACAGGAGGTGGCCAAGGATAGATCCTTGGGGAACACCAGAGGGAACAATGCGGGTGAGTGAAGAGAAGCCGTTGCAGGTACATGGGCAGTATCAGTGTCAGCTGTGGCTCAGTGGGTAACGCCCTCGCCTCTGAGTCAGAAGGTTGTGGGTTCAAGACCCACTCTAGGGACTTGACCACAAAATCCAGGCTGACACTTCAGTTAAGTATTGAGGGAGTGCTGTACTGTCGGAGTTGCCGTCTTTCGGATGAGACGTTAAACCGAGGTCCCATCTGCCCTTGCAGATGGACGTAAGAGAGTCCTATGGCAGAAAAGAAGCAGGGGTATCAGGGCCATTATTTATCCCTCAGCCAACATCACTAAAAAATAGATTATCTACTCATTACCTCATTGCAATTTATGGGATCTTGCTGTGTGCCAATTACAGCAGAGACATTAATAGAGGAAAAGAATACAAAAGCAAGGAAGTTACCCTAAATCTTTATAAAACACTGGTTAGGCCTCAGCCGGAGCACTGTGTTCAATTCTGGGCACCGCACTTTAGGAAGGATGTCAAGCCTTGGACGGGTGCAGAAGAGACTTACTAGAATGGTACAGGTTGGACCTCTCTGGTCTTTTGGAGTGAAGTCACTGTTGTAATGTAGGAAACGCAGCAGCGAATTTGCACACAGCAAGCTCCCACAAACAGCAATGTGATAATGACCAAACAATATGTTTCCAGTGATGCTGATTGAGGGTAAATATTGACGAACACCTTGGGTTAACTCCCCTGCTCTTCTTCGAAAATAGTGCCATGGGATCTGAGAGGGCAGACAGGGCTTTGGTTTAACATCTCATCAAAAAGACAACAGTGCAGCACTCCCTCAGCACTGCACTGGGAGTGTCAGCCTCGATTTCTGTGCTCTGACTCAGAAGCGAGGGTGCTACCCACCAAGCCACAGCTCATACTAAGTAAGTTTACGCTCCATAAAATAGAGTAAACCTCCCTACCCACTTGGCACTACCCCTGTTACAATAGCAAAGTTTAAAAAATAAGGGGACAGACAAAGTAAAACTTTACCTGCTACTTGCAATGTTACTAGGCGAGATAGAACCACATCATACTCAGTAGACGGCAGTTTCTTCTGAATGAAGCAGGTATACTTTTCCTCGTCACTCACTCGGAGGTCAGAAAGGAGGAGGGAAAAGTTGCCTCGTTCAAATTCTTCTGTAAAAAGTTTTGTTCTGTTGCCGTACGTCCGGTTAGCGTGTTCTAACCCGGAGTAAAAGGCATGTACGCACTGGTCAGCTATCTGCCAGTACACGCGTATCTCATCGTCAGCCTGTTTTCCCAAATCGTTGTTTACACAAGACAGGAGGGCGCTTTCCCCGACAATTCCTGAAACCGTGAGGGTGGAAACTGGGGGGAGAAAAAATAAAGAACACGTGAAAGTGCAGTTTGCAGATGATCTGAAACTCGGAAAGGTAGCAAGCAATGAGGATGGTAACAGGCTTCAGGAGGACATAGGCAGCCTGGTGAAATGGTCAGATATATGGCAGGTGAAATTTAAGTGTGAAATGTGAATTTAATGCAGAAAAGTGTGAAGTGATACATTATATCCTGATAGGAAGAATGAGGAGATACAAAATGAACTAAATGGCACAATTTTGAAGGGGGTGCATAAACAGAGAAACCTCGGGTTGTATGCACACAAATCTTTGAAGGTGGCAGGACAGGTGAAGAAGGCTGTTAGAAGAGCATTTGCATTCCTTGGCTGTATTAATACAGGAATAGAGCACACAAGCAAGAAAGTTATGTTAAACCTTTACAAAACCGTGGTTAGGCCTCAGCTGAACCTCCGTTCTGGGCACCGCGCTTTAGAAAAGTTGTCAAAGCCTTGGAGAGGGTGCAGAAGAAGATTTACTCGAATGAAACATAGAAAATAGGTGCAGGAGTAGGCCATTCGAGCCTGCACCACCATTCAATAAGATCATGGCTGATCATTCCCTCAGTATCCCTTTCCTGCTTTCTCTCCATACCCCTTGATCCCTTTAGCCGTAAGGGCCATATCGAACTCCCTCTTGAATATATCCAATGAACTGGCATCAACAACTCTCTGCGGTAGAGAATTCCACAGGTTAACAACTCTCTGACTGAAGAAATTTCTCCTCTTCTCAGTCCTAGATGGCCTACCCCTTATCCTTAGACTGTGACCCCTGGTTCTGGACTTCCCCAACATTGGGAACATTCTTCCTGCATCCAACCTGTCCAGTCCAGTCAGAATTTTATATGTTTCTATGAGATGGTACCAGGGATGAAGGACTTTGTGGAGTAACTGGAGAAGCTGACATCGTTCTCCTTAGAGCAGAACAGATTTGATAGAAATCGTGAACAATTTTGATAAGAGTAAATAAGGAGAAACTGTTTCTAGTGGCAAAAGGGTCGGTAACCAGAGGCCACAGATATAAGGTGATTTACAAAAGAACCAGAGACAACTTTTTTTTTTGATCTGGAACGCGCTGCCTGAAAGGGCGGTGGAAGCAGATTCAATAGTAACTTTCAAGAGAATTGGATAAATACTTGAATGGTAACAATGTGTGGTGGGGAAAGAACAGAGTGGGACTAATTGGATAGCTCTACCAAAGAGCCAGCATAGGCACGATGGGCTGAATGGCCTCCTTCTGTGCTGTATCATATGATTCTAAGGCTGTAGATGCTGAGTCAATTGAAAATTTCAAGTTTGAGATCGACAGATTTTTATTAAGTAAGGGTATCAAGGGATATGGATCAAAGATGGGTGATCAGAATTAAGGTACAGATCTGCCATGATCTAATCGAATGCTGGAGCACCAGGGCTGAATGGCCTATCTTCTACCAGAAACAATAAAGGCCTGTATGAATTGTTCAGTGGCCTCGTCATATTATTGCAGTACATCACCACATCTGTTAACGCTCTATATGGCTATCTCCTGTATGGCTCAGTGACGTGGACCATATACAGTAGACAACTCAAATCGCTGAGAAATACCACCAACGATGTCTCCGCAAGATCCTGCAAATCCCCTTTGAGGACAGACGCACCAACGTCAGTGTTCTCGCTCAGGCCAACATCCCCTGCATCGAAACACTGACCACACTCGACCAGGTCCATTGGGCAGGCCACATTGCTCGCATGCCTGACACAAGACTCCCAAACCAAGCGCTCTACTCGGAACTCCTACACGGCAAGCGAGCCCAAGGCGGGCAAAGGAAATGTTTCAAGGACACCCTCAAAGCCTCCTTGATTAAGTGCAACATCCCCATCGAAACCTGGTAGTCCCTGGCCAAAGACTGCCCTAAGTGGAGGAAGAGCATCTGGGAGGGCGCTGAGCATCTCGAGTCTCGTCGCCAAGAGCACGCAGAAACCAAGCGCAGACAGTGGAAGGAGCGTGTGGCAAACCAGACTCTCCACCCACCCTTTCCTTCAACCACTGTCTGTCCCACCTGTGACAGAGACTGTAGTTCCAGTATTGGACTGTACAGTCACCTGAGAACTCACTTTTAGAGTGGAAGCAAGTCTTCCTCGATTTCGAGGGACTGCCTATGATTATCAGATATATATATATATATATTTATCCATCCCAATAAGAGTCTGGTGTATATATATATATATATATACCAGACTCTTATTGGGATGGAGGGATTGTCCTATGAGGAGAGATTGAGTAGACTAGGCCTATATTCCTTAGAATTTAGAAGAATGAGAGGTAATCGCATTGAAATGTACAAAATTCTTACAGGGCTTGGCAGAATAGATGCCAAGAGGCTGTTTCCCCTGGCTGGAGAGTCTAGAACTAGGGAGTCACAGTTTCAGAATAAGGGGTCAGCTATTTAGGACTAAGATGAATAAAAACGTCTTCACTCAGAGGGTTGTGAATCTTTGGAATTCTCCATCCCAGAGGGCTGTGGATGCCCAGTCGTTGAGTATATTCAAGACAAGCATCGATAGATTTTTGGAGAGTAAGGGAATTCAGGGATATGGGAATAATGCGGGAAGGTGAATGTGAGCTAGACGATCAGCTTATTGATTGGAAGCAGGTTCAAAGGGCCGAATGGCCTGCTCCTGTACCTATTTCTCATGTCCCCGGGCGGCCTGTACTACTACAAAGAAAGTGAGAGACAGGGAAAGAGGGAGTGGGAGAAAGTAGCTACGATAATGCTGTAGCCTCTTCCCCCTACAAACTGCTACACTGTGGAGCTCACTATTCCATACATGTGCAACTGATCATGCCGTTTTGGCGAACTGAGGTAGTGATGGAAAGAAATGAAAGAGGGCTAGAAATTCCGTGGGCGCTAACTTTTGAAAAGTTAGAAAAAGCCCTCTTGCCGGGAAATTCGGCGATAGCGCTCCAAGAGGGACATGGAGCCCTAACCACTCCTCTTCGGGCGCTGCAGTGCAAGAGCGGGGAGGTAGCAGCAGACGCTGAACTGTAAAGTCCTGACCCTGCAGTACAGACTTACACGAGGCACATGCTGAAGTCAAGGTCACTCAGGACCTGCACCTTTATTTCACAGCTCTCGAGTGCCACACTTGCCTGAGACCTGCCTTTATATACCTGTGTGGAACAGGTGTGCAGTGTCTCCTGCAAGTGCACCCCTGGTGGTAAAGTAAGCTTGTGGTTACAGGTCATATCTAGTTACAGTCATGTATAGCATGGTAAGATACAGTTATATACAGTAGTGTGAGATACATGACATGAACAACGTGGAGCGCATTGCTAACGGCATCAGAGGCTGCTTCCCGCACTTAAAGGGAAGGGCCAGTGATGCTGCACAACATACTGCTCGGCTCTGCGTTGCTAGAAACATACTAGAAACATAGAAAATAGGCGATCTGCGCGACTGCCATTACAGCCTCAAACACTCTCAGAGAGTGAAGGACTTGGACATCGTGCAGCAATGAAACATCGAAAACTTTTAGCAGGCACCAGACTGGTGCAAATAATAAATGTTGGCCTGCCTAAAAACCATTCCCTTTAATTAGCGCTCCCCAAACGGCCAGTCGAGGCCACAACGCCTCCTCTTCCTGCCGTTGTTGACGCCTGGCAATACAGCAGGCGGGGGGGGGGGGGGAACAATTTCACATCCGGGGCGCTTTACACTTTATCACGTCACGATCTGCGAGGCGCTCGAGGTACAGGCAGTGAGAGTTAGCACCGGTGCTAAACCAGCACTGAAGTTTGCGGGTGTCGCTAAATTCGCGATCTTGGTCGCTAACCCCTTAGCACGCCCCCCCCCCCTCCCTCCCCCGAGGCGCTAAGCAGAAAGACTTACATTTATATAGTGCCTTTCACAACCACCAGAGGTCTCAACGCTTTACAGCCAATGAAGTACTTTTGGAGTGTAGTCACTGTTGTAATGTGGGAAATGCGGCAGCCACTTTGCACACAGCAAGCTCCCACAAACAGCGGTGTGATAATGACCAGATAATCTGTTTTAGTGATGTTGATTGAGGGATAAATATTAGTCAGGTCACCGGGGATAACTCCCCCTGCTCTTCTTCAAAATAGTGCCATGCTAACTTGAAGCCACAACTGACTCAGAAGTGAGTGTGCTACAGTAAGAACAGCCACATGTGTGCCTGATGATGTTGCGTTAGGAAAGAAAAATGAAAGGATTTGCATTTCTATAGTGCCTTTCACAACCTCAGGATGTGCCAAAGCGTTTTACAGCCAATGAAGTACTTTTGTTGACGAGTAGTCACTGTTGTAATGTGGGAAACACGGCAGCCAATTTGCGCACAGCAAGCTCCCACAAACAGCAATGTGATAATGACCAGTAATCTGTTTTAGTGATGCTGGTGTAGGTATAAATATTGGGCAGGACACCAGGGATAAATCCACTGTTCTTTTTCAAAATAGTACCATGGGATCTTTCTCATCCACCTGGTTTAACGTCTCATCCGAAAGACGGCACCTCCAACAGTGCAGCTTTCCCTCAGCACTGGAGTGTCAGCCTAGATTTTGTGTTCAAGTCGGACCTGACCCCACAACTTCTGACTCAGAGGCGAGTGCGGCCCACTGAGCCACATCACTACCCAAACACACAGCTTCTGGGTTTACTGGCCCCAAGAAGTCAGAAAGACCCGGTTAAAAAAAAAAGAGAGTTCTTCAGGTTTGCCAGTCATTTTTTACATTCTGGTGAATTTATCTTAATCTTGATATGAGCTGTGCAAGCCCATCAGCTAAAGACCAGTAAATCAAATGTAGTTCCACCAAAAGCAGTTAATGCCACGTTGAGTACATTCTTTAAACATGACCTGAATATATGTCACTTAAGGGTAATGTTTGAAGATTCCAAAGAAAAGAACTGGTTAATAAATCAATGGAATGTGATTATTCATGCACTGCTGGTTCCTTGGAATGCATTTAGGAAGGAAGATTACCTTTGTGGGTGGGAAGGAATTTCAGAGCTCTGAATCTTCCGAGGATTACCTATGCTTGCTTCCCTCAGGCGAGGGTATAGTTTGGGGAGGGAACGTTATGCAATCTATGAAAGAAATACAAAGACTAAAATGGCCTTGTTCTCATTATGCACTTCCTTAAACTTCTCTCTCCCTTATGTCATTAGGATTATGTGCTAATACTGCAGGGATGACAGCGCCACTAAGATCTGTGTACAAACTGTAGGCCAGTGCGTTCCTCCACAACCGCGAGATATTCATATACATCTTGTGTGTGTGGGATGTGTCCGCTGTGGCTCAGTGGGTGGCACACTTGCATCTGAGTCAGAAGATCAAGGGTTCAAATCCCTCTCCAGGCACTTGGGCACAAAAATCTAGGCTGACACTCCAGTGCCGTGCTGAGGGAGTGCTGCACTGTCGAAGGTGCCGTCTTTTGGATAAGACGTCAAACCGAGGCCCCGTCTGCTCTCTAAGGTATATGTAAAAGATCCCATGGCACAATTTCGGAGAGCAGGGGAGTCATCCCCGGTGTTCCGGGGCCAATATTTATCCTTCAATCTACATCACAAAAAACAGATAACTGGTCATTATCACATTACTGTTCATGGGAGCTTGCTGTGCACAAATTGGCTGCTGTATTGCCGACATTCCAACAGTAACTACGCTTCAAAGAGAACTTAATTTGCTGTAAAGTGCTTTGGGACGTCTGGTGGGTGTGAAAGGCGCTATATAAATGCAAGTCTTTCTTTTCTTTCAAAGCAGTTATCAGTCCCTACTGAGGGAAATGGGATAAAGTGACTCATACTAGCCGTTCTGTGCCCTGAAATGATCACTGAACAAAATATTCAGCCCCACAGTATACCTCATCCATTGTGAAGGCCATCCCAAGTGTGGCTGTAATATTGTATAGTTAGCTGCAAACATGGGCCAGTTTGTATATCCCAGTGGTGATTCAATAGTGAGCCAAATGATTCCCCTCCCCCCCGCCCCCCACAGCCTCCCATCCAACCAATCAATTGCGATCTGAAACTGGCTTGGTCACTTCCACAGAAGAAAAGGAAATAAGTTCAGTTATTAGAGCCTAACCAGGCACTCATCCTACCATCTAGCAATCGAATCCTATTGATGGAGGCCTGGGACAGATTGTCCAATGACAGCTTGGACAAGAATATAACATTTGAATTAGGAACAGTAATAGGCCCTACAGCCCCTCGAGCCTGCTCCGCCATTCAATAAGATCATGGCTGATCATCGACCTCAACTCCACTTTCCCGCCCGATCTCCATGTCCCTCGATTCCCGTAGACTCCAAAAATCTATCTATCTCAGCCTTGAATATATTCAGACAGCATCCACAGCCCTCTGGGGCAGAGAATTCCTCGGATTCACAACCATCTGAGTGAAGAAATTCGTCCTCGTCTCAATCTTAAATGGCTGACCCCTTAACCTGAGACTGTGCCCCCTAGTTCTAGGCACTCCAGCCAGGGGGAACATCGTCTCAGCATCTACCCTGTCAATTCCCCTCAGAATGTTGTATGTTTCAATGAGATCAACCTCTCATTCTTCTAAACTTAGGATCAAACTGATGAAAGTGAATCGCACCCACTGATCATCCACGAAATATAGGCAATTTGAAGCACCTTTGAGTCAGTCGCTGAGAACTGGGAATTTATATTTACCTGTTCCCCAACACAAAAGCAATCCGCACTGAAACAGCCCAGGCACCAGTCTCTTTCTCCTAAGGCAAGGTAAAATGAATCGTTATTGCAAAGGCGAAGCTTTTGAAATGTTATTGACAATGCAACTGTGACAAAAATGAAGCATCTTTCGCTAAGATTTAGTGTTGTACTAGCGTAGTCACCATACATAAGGGAAATCTTTCTCCACCCCACCTCCCCCCCCCGCCCCCTCCCCCCGCTCCCATCCGTGCCCCCGCAGGCCACTGCCTCCAGCCTCATTGTCCCAACCTCCAGCCCACTTCTGCCCCCTTCCCAAGATCCACAAACAGGACTATCTTAATAGACCCATCATTTCAGCCTAATCCAGCCCCAGAGATCTTATTGTTGCACCATTATCCCTTTTGTCAATTAATAAGCCCTGTGCTCCACCCTACCACAGGCCTTCTCCTTTGTTCTTTTCCAACCTCCCCCCTCCTTTTCCCTAGCTCTGTGCTTACTTAAAGCTGTTCATCTCTCATACTCTCAGAAGCTAAATTAATAAGTAAGACCTCAAAAGTAGCAATCTCAGGATTGCTACCAGTGCCACGTGCTAGTCAGAGTAGGAATTGCAGGATAGCTCAGATGAATACGTGCCTTGAGGAGTGGTGCAGAAGGGAGGGATTCAAATTCCTGGGACATTGGAACCGGTTCTGGGGGAGGTGGGACCAGTACAAACTGGATGGTTTGCATCTGGGCAGGACCGGAACCAATGTCCTAGGGGGAATGTTTGCTAGTGCTGTTGGGGAGGGGTTAAACTAATATGGCAGGGGGATGGGAACCTATGCAGGGAGATAGAGGGAAGGAGAATGGGGGCAGAAGCAAAAGATAGAAAGAAGTAAAGTAAAAGTGGAGGGCAGAGAAACCCAAGGCAAAAATCAAAAAGGGCCACATTACAGCAAAATTCTAAAAAGGGGCAAAGTGTGTTAAAAAGACAAGCCTGAAGGCTCTGTGCCTCAATGCAAGGAGTATTCATAATAAGGTGGACGAATTAACTGCGCAGATAGCTGTTAACGGATATGATGTAATTGGCATCACGGAGACATGGCTCCAGGGTGACCAAGGCTGGGAACTCAACATCCAGGGGTATTCAACATTCAGGAAGGATAGACAGAAAGGAAAAGGAGGTGGGGTGATGTTGCTGGTTAAAGAGGAAATTAACGCAATAGCAAGGAAGGACATTAGCTTGGATGAAGTGGAATCGGAATGGATGGAACTACGGAATACCAAAGGGCAGAAAACGCTAGAGGGGGTTGTGTACAGGCCACCAAACAGTAGTAGTGAGGTTGGGACAGCATCAAACAAGAAATTAGGGATGCGTACAATAAAGGTACAGCAGTTATCATGGGTGACTTTAATCTACATATTGATTGGGCTAACCAAACTGGTAGCAATGCGGTGGAAGAGGATTTCCTGGAGTGTATTAGGGATGGTTTTCTAGACCAATATGTCGAGGAACCAACTAGAGGGCTGGCCATCCTAGACTAGATGATGTGTAATGAGAAAGGACTAATCAGCAATCTTGTTGTGCAAGGCCCCTTGGGAAAAAGTGACCATTATATGGTAGAATTCTTTATTAAGATGGAGAGTGACACAGTTAATTCAGAGACTAGGGTCCTGAACTTAAGGAAAGGTAACTTCGATGGTATAAAACATGAATGGCAAACATTTAAAGATCACATGGATGAACTTCAACAATTGTTCATCCCTGTCTGGAGTAAAAATAAAACGGGGAAGATGGCTCAACCGTGGCTAAAAAGGGAAATTAAGGATAGTGTTAAATCCAAGGAAGAGGCATATAAATTGGCCAGAAAAAGCAGCAAACCTGAGGACTGGGAGAATTTTATAATTCAGCAGAGGAGGATTAAGGGTTTAATTAGGAAGGGGAAAATAGAGTATGAGAGAAAGCTTGCTGGGACGATAAAAACTGACTGCAAAAGCTTCTATAGATATGTGAAGAGAAAAAGATTAGTGAAGACAAACATAGGTCCCTTGCAGTCAGATTCAGGTGAATTTATAATGGCGAACAAAGAAATGGCAGACCAGTTGAACAAATACTTTGGTTCTGTCTTCACGAAAAAAGACACATATAACCTTCCGGAAATACTAGGGGACCGAGGGTCTAGTGAGAAGGACGAACTGAAGGAAATCCTTATTAGGCGGGAAATTGTGTTAGGGAAATTGATGGGATTGAAGGCCGATAAATCTCTGGGGCCTGATAGTCTGCATCCTAGAGTACTTAAGGTAGTGGCCCTAGAAATAGTGGATGCATTGGTGATCATTTTCCAACAGTCTATCAACTCTGGATCAGTTCCTATGTACTGGAGGGTGGCTAATGTAACAGCAATTTTTAAAAAAGGAGGGAGAGAGAAAATGGGTAATGATAGACCGGTTAGCCTGACATCAGTAGTGGGGACAATGTTGGAATCAATTATTAAAGATGAAATAGCAGCGCATTTGGAAAGCAGTGACAGGATCAGTCCAAGTCAGCACGGATTTATGAAAGAGAAATCATGCTTGACAAATCATCTGGAATTTTTTGAGGATGTAACTAGTAGAGTAGACAAGGGAGAACCAGTGGATGTGGTATATTTGGACTTTCAAAAGGCTTTTGACAAGGTCTCACATAAGAGATTGATGTGCAAAATTAACGCACATGGTATTGGGGGTAATGTACTGACGTGGATAGAGAACTGGTTGGCAGACAGGAAGCAGAGAGTCAGAATAAACGGGTCCTTTTTAGAATGGCAGGCAGTGACTAGTGGGGTGCTGCAGGGCTCGAGCTATTTACAATATACATCAATGATTTAGATGAAGGAATTGAATGTAATATCTCCAAGTTTGCAGAAGGCACTAAGCTGGGTGGCAGTGAGCTGTGAGGAGGATGCTAAGAGGCTGCAGGGTGACTTAGACAGGTTAGGTGAGTGGGCAAATGCATGGCAGATGCAGTATAATGTTGATAAATGTGAGGTTATCCACTTTGGTGGCAAAAACAGAAAGTCACAATATTATCTGAATGGTGACAGATTAGGAGAAGGGGAGGTGCATCAGTCATTGAAAGTTGACATGCAGGTACAGCAGGTGGTGAAGGCGGCAAATGGTAGGTTGACCTTCACAGCTGGGGAATTTTGAGTATAGGAGCAGGGAGGTTTTATTGCAGTTGTACAGGGCCTTGGTGAGGCCTCACCTGGAATATTGTGTTCAGTTTTGGTCTCCTAATCTGAGGAAGGACGTTCTTGCTATTGAGGGAGTGCAGCGAAGGTTCACCAGACTGATTCCTGGAATGGTAGGACTGACATATGAGGAGAGACTGGATCGACTGGGCCTGTATTCACTGGAATTTAGAAGGATGAGAGGAGATCTCATAGAAACACATAAAATTCTGACAGGACTGGGCAGGTCAGATGCAGGATGAATGTTCCCGATGTTGGGGAAGTCCAGAACCAGGGGACATAGTCTAAGGATAAGGGGTAAGCCATTTAGGACTGAGATGAGGAGAAACTTCTTCAATCACACCTGTGGAATTCCTTACCCCAGAGAGTTGTTGATGCCAGTTCATTGGATATATTCAATAGGGAGTTCGATATGGCCCTTACAGGTAAAGGGATCAAGGGGTATGGAGAGAAAGCGGGAAAGGGGTACTGAGGTGAACAATCAGCCATGATCTTATTGAATGATGGTGCAGGCTCGAAGGGCCGAATGGCCTACTCCTGCACCTATTTTCTATGTTTCTATGTTTTGTGTTAGCGTTAGTGATACCATAAACACAACTGGAATATTTCCTCTGATAGTTATTTTTTAATGAAAAAAGGTAAACCAGTTCCTCTTGATAGCAGAAGAGTGAAGGGTAAGTGGGGCTGGGGAGTATTGTGAACAGTGAGACTGGAGGTGGTGGAAGTGGGAGCAGAGAGCACGAGACCAGTATCCTCACCCTGACAACCCTGGTGAGGTCATTGAACTTCTTTCATCATTGCAGCCATTTCCTGTGAGTCAAGGTCCTCACATTGATTTCCTCTGCAACCTCTTCTTACTGTCGGAGATGAAAGAGGAAATGGTTCAGCCACAGTCTAGATACATTCCCACAGGGGGGAAAAAAGGGAGGGGGAACAGCCTAAGCCAGGCCTCCCGGGATGACAAAGGAGTTAGAGAGTGGGATGAAGCAGAAAAAGGGCGTACGACAGACGCCAGCTTGATAATACAAGGGAGAATAAGGCTGAATTTAAAATGTACAGAGGCGAAGTGAAAATGGAAATAAGGGTAGAAAAGAGAGAGTACAAGTATAGATTGATGACTAACATAAAAAGGTATTCTGCAGTCATATTAACAGTAAAAGATTGTCAGAGGAACGGTGGGGCACTTAGGGGACAAAATGGGGATCTATTGGTGGAGGCACAAGGCCGTGGTACTAATTGAATACTTTGCATCGGTGCTTACCAAGCAAGAGGACATAGCCAAAGCTACGGTAAACATGGGGGTTATCGGGATACTAGAGGAGATAAAAATAGATAAAGAGGAGGTACCAGAAAGGCTGGCAGTACTTAAAGTGGTAAGTCACCCGGTCCGGATGGGATGCATCCTGAGGGAAGTGAGGGTACAAATTGCAGAGGTGCAGGTCACAATCGCCCAATCCTCTTTAGATATAGGCGTGGTGCCAGAGGACTGGAGGATTGCACATGTTGAACCCTTGCTCACAAAGTGAGCAGAATAAACCTGGCCATTACAGGCCAGTCAGTTTAACGTCAGTGGTGAGAAGCTTTTAGAAAACTTGTAGAAACAATGTGCCGAAAATTGCGGTCTCGCCAGGTCTGTACGGAGTAAGTACGGACCTAGCTCAGCCTCGCAAAAGCCGACTCTCAGGGCGAGATGCGCATGAGCCGAGAACTGACTTTTCCGATCTGTCAGATTTCTCCGTACAGATCTTCCGTATCCCCGAGAGAAGGAGATCCGTGTGGGAGAGATTGGACTATTTGCCCAACTCATACCCAGCGAATATCCTTCAAACTTATATGCCTGGTAAAAGCAGGCATATGGCTTACTTTTGCCAGTGCAAGAGTTTTAAAACATATAAAAATTAAAGTTAATCATACATTTTTATGTTAAAATCTCTGTCCATTAAGGTAAGTTTATTTTTAACCCTATTAAAATACAATTAAAAAATTCTAAAAAATATATATTTTTTCCAGAACATTTAATTTCAATTGATTTTAAATATGTGAGGTGTTTTTTTCATTTATTATGCTGCATTTCTTGTTTTAGGAGGGTTTTCTCATTGACGGTGATGGGATCTCGCACAAACGGAAATCCCATTTTTATCAATGAGAATACTGCCCAGTGATTGGTAGTCCAGGCCCACGTGACTCCAGCCTCTCCGTACGTACGGGAAAAATCATCTCCCCGTACGCTGCACAGTGAATGAAGGGTCCGACCGCAATCGAAGACTCCTCCGGAACCACCAGGTATTTCCACAAAATGTTTTCGGGTCAGAGGTGTTCGTCGAAGGAAGCCTCCAGCCGGAATTTTCCCCCCCGATAATGAAGGTAAACAGTAACAGCATTGACTAATAAAGGAGAGCCAGCACGGGTTTGTCAAGGGCAAATCATGTTTGATCAGCATGATTGAATTGTTCGATGAGGTAATAGTGAGGGTAGATGAGGGCAGTGCAGAGGATGCTGTGTGTATGGACTTTCAAAAGGCGTTTGATAAAGTACCACATGTTAGGCTTGTTAGAAAAATTGAAGCCCAAGGGATAAAAGGAACATTGGGAGCCTGGACACATTGGCCAAGGATATAGAAAACAAAGAGTTGTGGTGAATGGCTGTTTTTCGGACTGGAGGGAGGTATACCGTGGTGTTCCACAGGGTTCAGTACTTGGACCACTGTTGTTTTTGATATACATTAATAACTTGTGCAGGCACCATTTCAAAACTTGGAGACGACACGAAATTTGGAAGTGCAGTAAATAGTGATGAAGATTAGAGCCAAACCTTTCAGGAGAGAAATTAGGAAACACCTCTACACACAAAGTTTGGAACTCCCTTCCCCAAACGGCAATTGTTAATTTTAAATCTGAGATTGATAGATTTTTGTTAACCAAAGGTATTAAGGGATATGGGGCAAAGGCGGGTATATGGCGTTAGGTCGCAGATCAGCCATGATCCCATTGAATGGCGAAACAGGCTTAAAGGGTTAAATGGCCTCCTCCTTTTGCTATGCTCCTATGATATTAATAGACTTCAAGGCGACATAGGCAGACTGGAATGGGTGGACACATGACAGATGAAATTCAACGCAGAAACGTGTGAGGTGATACATTTTAGTAGGAGGAATGAGGAGAGACAATAAATGATGCAACCCCTTTAAAATTGTAAGAACAGAGAGATCTGGGGGTGTCTGTGCACAAACCTTTGAAGCTGCCAGAACAGATTAACAAAGCAATTAATGAAGCATATGCGATCCGGGGATTTATAAATAAAGGCATAGAATGCAAAAGCCAGGAAG
Organism: Pristiophorus japonicus; assembly: GCF_044704955.1. Taxonomy (NCBI): domain Eukaryota; kingdom Metazoa; phylum Chordata; class Chondrichthyes; family Pristiophoridae; genus Pristiophorus; species Pristiophorus japonicus. The sequence continues at coordinate 78,301,747 of NC_091995.1, forward strand.
TTATGCTAAATCGATATGAAACTCTAGTTCGGACCCAGCTGGAGTATTGGGTCCAATTCTGGGCACCACACTTTAGGAAGGACAAGGCGGCTTTCGAGAGGGTGCAGAAGAGATTTACAAGAATGGTTCCAGGGATGAGGGATTACTGTTACATGATAGACTGGAGAGGCTGGAGTTGTTCTCCTTCGAGCAGCGAGGGCTAAGAGGAGAATTGATCGAGGTGTTTAAAATCATGAAGGGTTTAGATAGAGTAAATAAAGGGAAACTGTTTCCAATGGATGAAGGGTTGATAACCAGAGGGCCCAGATTTAAGGTGATTGACAAAAGGACCAGAGGCAACACAAGGGAAAACTTTTTTTACGCAATGAGTGGTTAGGATTTGGAATGCACTGCTTGATTGAGTGGTGGATATATTCAATAGTAGCCTTCAAAAAGGGAATTGGATAAACACTTAAAGGAGAAAATATTGCAGGGATCTAGGGAACGAGCGGGAGAATGGGACTAACTGGATCGCTCTTCAAAAGAGGCACAGACTCGATGGGCCGAATGGCCTCCTTCTGTGCTGCACTGTGCTATGATTCGATGAAAAGCAGAGTTTATAATAATGAAATTCCAGCCACCAATCTACCAAACAAAAATGGGAATATTTATTTGTATTAAACGGACTACGGGAAATCCCCCAGTTAAAAACCTTGCTCTGAGTAGGAACAGAAAAAGTCATTCATTTCAGGGGGTTTCACATGGTCACTAGGACAGAAAAGAAAATGAGTTCCTTGTCCCAATGTTCCTCTTCTCTCCTCACAGCTCTACCTACTCACTTCAGAATTCCCCCGCCTTCCTAAAGAGCAGTGCTGGGGGTTTTTTTTTTTTGCAGCTGTTGGAGGTTTTAAGCAAAGCAGGGTGGCCCTGAGGGATATCAGCATTCCACCTTTGATGTGCAATAGGTTTTGTTTTTAAACTGATAAAACATGAACTCAACGAGTGAATGCACTACCTGGTGTAATACGGAGTCATACATGACAGAAATTTCCCAAGTTCAATCCACGGTCGGTGATTAGATCGCTGGCTTAGCTGCTGAACACTAAGGTGCTAAAGTTGCTTCACTTGATGTCCCTTCCCCTTTAAGTTGTCACTGTGTCTTTGACAAAAATGTTCTCATTTGCCTGCAAATGCATTTTTTTTTTTATGAAATTGGTACCCCTTTAATGTGGGTAAACAACATAAAACTTATTACATTGTATTTTACAGCACAGAAACAGACCATTTGGAGGCCCGTGCTGGTGTTTATGCTCCACACCAGCCTCCTCCCACCCCTCTTCATCGCACCCCGTCAACATATCCTTCTATTCTTTTCTCCCTCATAAGTTTATCCAGCTTCCTCTTAAATGCTATTTGCCTCAACCACTCCCTGTGGTAGTGAGTTCCACATTCTCACCGCCCTCTGGGTAAAGAAGTTTCTCCTGAATTTCCGATTTGATTTATTAGTGACTATCTTATATTTATGGCCTCTAGTTTTGGTCTCCTTCGCAGATGCATGAAACACAAAAGGGTAGTATGCAGGGACAGCAAGTGATCAGGAAGGCAAATGGAATCTTGGCCTTTATTGCAAAGGGGATGGAGTATAAAAGCAGGGAAGTCTTTCTACAGCTCTATAAGTTATTGGTGAGGCCACACCTGGAATATTGCGTGCAGTTTTGGTTTCCATATTTACGAAAGGATATTCAGAGGCAGTTCAGAGAAGGTCCACTAGGTTGATTCTGGAGATGAGTGGGTTGACTTATGAGGAAAGGTTGAGTAGGTTGGGCCTCTACTCATTGGAATTCAGAAGAATGAGAGATGATCTTATCGAGACGCAAAAGATTATGAGGGGGCTTGACAAGGTGGATGCAGAGAGGATGTTTCCACTGATGGGGGAGACTAGAACTGGAGAGCATGATCTTAGAATAAGGGACCAGCCATGTAAAATTGAGATGAGGAGAAATTTCTTCTCTCAGAGGGTTATAAATCTTTGGAATTTGCTGCCTCAGAGAGCTGTGGAAGCTGGGTCATTGAATAGATTTAAGACAGAAATAGACAGTTTCTTAAACGATAAGGGGATTAGGGGTTATGGGGAGCGGGCGGGAAGTGGAGCTGAATCCACGATCGGATCAGCCATGATCTTATTGAATGGTGGAGCAGGCTCGAGGGGCCGTATGGCGTGTTCCTATTTCTTATCTTCTCTATGTTTACCCTTTACTTGAAGGGGAAGGAAAGGCTGGGGGGACAGGGGTATTATTGTTACATTATTGAGCACTCACTCACCTCTTCCTACCTTTTCTGTAAAACTTGTTTGAGCCTTCAACCACAATCTCACTCCCTCAGGCCACCCTACTTTGTCTTGTTCAGTTTCATAAAAAGAGATTGCTTTAATTCAAATTCTGATCATAGAATCTTGCAGCACAGGAGGCCATTCAGCCCATCGTGCCTGTGCTGGCTCTTTGGAAGAGCCATCCAATTAGTCCCACTCCCACCCTGCTCTTTCCCCACAGCCCTGTACTTTTCTCCTCTTCAAGTATTTATCTAATTCCCTTTTGAAAGTTGCGACTGAATCTGCTTCCACTGCCCCTTCAGGCAGTGTTCCAGATCACAACAACTCGCTGCGATTAAAAAGGTCTCCTTGTCTCTCCTCTGGCGAGGCGACGGACACTATTGTGTATTTACAGAATTTTCAATGAGTAACATATAGCTGCTGATCAAACGTGCTGATTTCTTATTTAACAAAACAGTATCACAACCATAATACACTGACTTTCCCATTCACTTGAGCTACGGTGAACAAATAGGAATATTTACAACAACACGGGACATTTCGATAAAAGATCGGAGAACCCTCAATAAAGAGTGATACAGAATTACTGGGACCACGGGTTCACAAGTCGATTAAATTAATCGACCTGCGTGAGAACACCAGCGGCAGGTCGGGGCCATAAAAGGAGCGGTGAGCGGCCCATGAGCAGCGCGGAGGCCCCGGGAGCAGCGCGAGCTGGTGCAGGAGGGCAACGGCAGCGAAGAGTGACGTCATCAAGGTCCAGGCCGGTGATTGGAGCGTGGGCAGATACAGCAGGACCGGTGAGGTCGGGGAGAAGGAGCGTCGAGAGACTGCGGAGGGATGTGATGGGGCCCAGGGGAGGCATGAGTTTAGGGCCAGGGGCCCAGGGGCAGCACGGACCAGCCCACACTGCGATATGTGTGTGCGCACTAGGTCCGTGCAGCAGAGCTGGTCTCCAGTCGTCTTGGGTAATCCTTGCCACTGGACCTGGCTCTGTCAAGCCCATGTGGTGGCTGGTGTGCAACGGCCACCACACATTTTGAAAAATCCACGCACAGGCATCTTCCACCCTTCAGGATGTAGTTCGGGTCCTTCATTGAAACACTCGTGAACTCATCCTTTTTTGGCGGGGAAGCAAGTCATCCTCGTTTCGAGGGACTGCTGATGAAATTCATTGAGCTCAACACAGCCCCATCCTTACACCCAGACTGTGTTTCCCAATCAGTGCCGGATAGCTCTGGGCAAATGACGCAATCACTAATGATTGGAAATTAAAATGGGACTGTGTTTGCTTTTTTATTTATTCACGGGATGTGGGCCTTGTTAACAATGGCCATCCCTAATTTCCCTTGCGAAGATGGTGGTGAGCAAGGTACTCTCTAATTTTGGGGGGATGCACAGCCCCTTTAACAGGCTGTGTGGCCCATTCGGACTTTCGCGCTTGGGCAAAATAATCTCCCATTCAAAAGCCGGTAAGCATCTTGTGCGGGACCTCCAGACAGCTGCACAGCCGCATAGCTTATCAGGAACATTAGCGGTGAGCCGCCTTCTTGAACCGCTGCAGTCCGTGTGGTGAAGGTGCCCCCCACAGTGCTGTTAGGGAGGGAGTTCCAGGATTTTGACCCAGCGACGATGAAGGAACGGCCGATATACTTCCAAGTCAGGAGGGGAATGTGGAGGTGATGGTGTTCCCATGCACCTGCTGCCCTTGTCCTTCTCGGTGGTAGAGATCGCAGGTTTGGGAGGTGCTGCCAAATTAATTAACTTCACAAAGCATATTAACAAAAATGAAAAGTCGTTCATAAAATAAATGAACAAGGCAAGCCTTCTGAAGGTCAATTGGTAAATGGACTGGCTGGTGTGAAACGTAGCCATTTAGACAAAGACAGCGTCCTTTATCTAAGCCTAGTTATCTGGCACAGTGGTGGACAATCCAATTGGCTTCAGGATCACTGAGTGAAGGGAGGGACTAATCAGATGGGATTCACTATTCAGCTATAGCTGATGGAAAAGAAAAAATGACTTGCATTTCTATAGCGCTTGAAACGACCACCGGATGTCCCAAGCGCTTTACAGCCAATGAAGTACTTTTTGGAATGTAGTCACTGTTGTAATGCAGCAGCCAATTTGCGCATAGCAAGCTCCCACAAACAGCAATGTGCTAATCACTAGCTTATCTGTTTTAGCGGTGTTGGATAAACATTGGCCAGGACACCGGGGATAACTTCCCTGCCTTTCTTCGAAATAGTGCCCTGAGATCTTTTACGTCCACCTGAGAGCGCAGATGGGGCCTCGGTCATCCGAAAGACGGCACCTCCGACAGTACAGCGCTCCCTCAGCACTGCACTGCACTGGGAGCGTCAGCCTAGATTTCGTGCTCAAGTCTCTGGGGTGGGACTTGAACCCACGACCTTCTGAAGGTGTTGCTGTGTGGACATTAGATGGAGCACAGTCCTGTCAGTGTGAAGCACTGGACCATAAAACCAGTGTTCGTGAAACAATGAGGGGGAGGGGCGAGAAACTTTATGAAAATAAAATTGGAGTAAAACTGCTGTAACTATGCAATCTTTGTTCTCACTGCCTTTACTCTCAGCCTTAAACCTGGAGTTCCCGGGGAGCGCGATGACCAGCACTCAGTGACAACTTTATACCTCTCGATGAAATTCCAATTTGAATTTCTTACCTGAATGCTCGCCGGCACCCTGCATCCATCTCCAGGTAATGTACAAAGTCCGCCACCGTCGGATAGTTAGGAAAAGCAGCAAAAGATTGATTCTTTCCAATGTTGCTGTCCTTGTGCCTGGAGAGCGAATCCCAATTTCACTCCCAGGAAGAAGTGTTGAGCTGAGGACCGAAACTCATGCAGGGACAACCTATAGTGAAACTGGCAAACGAAAGTTGCCAATGACTTTTCAAAACTTTCTTCGTCGGCCGAGTTACAGCGCAGGTTCAAGGAGACGCCCACACATTTTGCAACGCGAAGTTTGGTTTGCGATCTTTGCATTGCCTTGTGTCTTAATCGCGTCTCAGGAGAAAAAAAAAATCCCAAATGTCTCGTGTTTCCTCTCCACCTCCAAGCGAAATAGCCCTGGCCACTGCTCAGCAAACTCATTCCACCTGGCACTCGCTCAATCTTTGAAATAAGGGAGGACTGCATGTTGCAGGAAGCTAAAAAATTTTTAAATATCTAGAAAGTGTTGAAAATACCCAGCAACTGAATCCCCGGTCATAAAAAAGAAAGAGAGAGAGCGCGAGAGTTTTCAAAAAAAATGTTTGGGATAGAGAGCTTTGTCACAACTACTTAAAGTTCTCGCCCCGAGCTTTAACCTGTCTTTTTCAGTTGCCTTCTTTATTGACCCATAAAGGTGACGCTCAGTGCAACGTGTGCTTCTGTCTTCAGGAGCTGCAACTGATAAAATGGTCGAAAAGTACTGTCCAAAACAAGAACCTTTCAAAACACAATCAGAATACTACAAAAGCAAAATACTGCTGTTGCTGAAAATCTGAAATAAAAGCAGCAAATGCTAGAAATACTCAGCGGGTCCGGCAGTATCTGTGGGGCGGGGAAGGGAACAGAGTTCACGTTTCAGGTCAGTGACCTTTCTGACCAAAGGTTACCTCTGTTTCTCTCTTTAGTTGCTGCCTGGCCTGCTGAACGTTTGCAGCATTTTCTGATTTTAAACTCAGAATGTTATTGCCGGTATCTGTCACTCTGTTACAATGCCTCCAGTGTCATCATCATAGGCAGTCCCTCGAATCGATAGACTTGCTTCCACTCCTGAAGTGAGTTCTTAGGTGGCTGAACAGTACAATACGAGAGCCACAGACCCTGTTATAGGTGGGACAGATATTCGTCGAGGGAAGGGGTGGTGGGACTAATTTGCCGCATGCTCCTTCCGCTGCCTGCGCTTGGCCTCTTTGTGCTCTTTGCGTTGAGAAATGGAAGTGCTCAACGCCCTCCCGGATGCACTTTCTCCACCTCGGGCGGTCTTCGGCCAGGGTCACCTTACTTAAGGAAGTATATACTAGCTTTGGAGGGGGTACAGAGACGATTTACTAGGCTAATTCCGGAGATGAGGGGGTTACCTTATGATGATAGATTGAGTAGGCTGGGTCTTTACTCGTTGGAGTTCAGAAGGATGAGGGGTGATCTTATAGAAACATTTAAAATAATGAAAGGGATAGACAAGATAGAGGCAGAGAGGTTGTTTCCACTGGTCGGGGAGACTAGAACTAGGGGGCACAGCCTCAAAATACAGGGGAGCCAATTTAAGACCGAGTTGAGAAGGAATTTCTTCTCCCAGAGGGTTGTGAATCTGTGGAATTCTCTGCCCAAGGAAGCAGTTGAGGCTAGCTCATTGAATGTATTCAAATCACAAATTGATAGATTTTTAACCAATAAGGGAATTAAGGGTTACGGGGAGCGGGTGGGTAAGTGGAGCTGAGGCCACGGGCAGATCAGCCATGATCTTGTTGAATGGCGGAGCAGGCTTGAGGGGCTAGATGGCCTACTCCTGTTCCTAATTCTTATGTTCTTATGTGTCAGTGGTGATATCGCACTTTACCAGGGAGACTTTAAGGGTGTCCTTATAGTGTTTCCGCTGTCCTCTTTTGGCTCATTTACCATGAAGGAGCTCCACATAAAGCAATTGCTTTGGGAGTCTCGTATCTGACATGCGAGCTATGTGGCCTGCCCAGCGGAGCTGATCGAGTGTGGTCAGTGCTTCAATACTGGGGATGTTAGCCTGGACGAGGACACTGATGTTGGTGCGCCTGTCCTCCCAGGGGATTTGCAGGATTTTACGGAGACATCGTTGGTGATATATCTCCAGCGACTTGAGGTGCCTTCTATATATCGTCCATGCCTCAGATCCATACAGGAGGGCGGGTATTACTACAGCCCTGTAGACCATGAGCTTCGTGGTAGATTTGAGGGCCTGGTCTTCGAACACTCTTTTCCTCAGGCGGCCGAAGGCTGCACTGGCACACTGGAGGTGATGTTGAATCACCTCATCAATGTCTGCTTTTGTTGACAAGAGGGTCCCGAGATATGAGTAATGGTCCACATTGTCGAGGGCCGCACTGTGGATCTTGATGACTGGGAGGCAGTGCTGTGTGACGGTGACAGGCTGGTGGAGGACCTTTGTCTTACGGATGTTAAGCGTAAAGCCCATGCTTTCATATGCCTCAGTGAATACATTGACTATATCCTGGAGTTCAGCTTCAGAATCTACGTAGAAGCAGGCATCGTCTGCATACTGTAGCTCAACGACAGAGGTTGGGGTGATCTTGGACCTGGCCTGGAGGCGGCGTAGGTTAAACAGCTTCCCACTGGTTCTGTAGTTTAGTTCCACTCCAGCGGGGAGCTTGTTGACTGAGGTGGAGCATGACAGCAAGAAAGATCGAGAAGAGGGTTGGAGCGATGATGCAGCCTTGTTTGACCCTAGTCCGGACGTGAATTGGGTCTGTAATGGATCCGTTGGTAAGGATCACAGCCTGCATGTTGGTAAGGATCACGGCACTACAAAAGCTGGAAATCTGAAATAAAAGCAGAAAATGCTCGAAGTACTCAGCAGGTCAGGCAGCATCTGTGGGCAGGGGAACAGAGTTCACGTTTCAGGTCAGTGACCTTTCTGACCAAAGGTTACCTCTGTTTACCTCCACAGATGCTGCCTGACCTGCTGAACGTTTGCAGCAATTTCTGTTTTTAAATTCAGAATGTTATTGCTGGTATCTGTCACTCTGTTACAATGGTCGGGGACTGCCTCCAGTGTACTGCACACTCCCCCTCCAGTGCTCACCAATGTCGCCAATGCACCGACGGGTACCACACAACACGGCGGAAGAGAGGGAGCCAGAGAGACATGCCCCGCTCCCCAACCTACGTGGGCCATGTTCAACCTGGAATTATCGCCTCAGGCAGTCCCAGCGCCAGACCCACAGGAAATCCAGAGGCCTAAATTGCCCCACACCCACCCTCTTTATAATGGGGTGGTAAGGCCTTTCCGACCGGGGGCAGATGGATGGTCCGACTCATCTGCAATTGCCCCCGCGCCGGGTTTCGGTCCCGCCCACTTGCCCGCCCTGTCGGGCACACGCTGAGCTCTTACCGCCCGGTGGCGACTCCCTTTCCACCCCGCGAGGGAAAACGGAGCCGCCACTGCTCGATGCCCCCGGCCGCTTTTCCCGGCGGGAAGCTGCCAGTGGCTGGGCGGCAGTCGGGGGCAGCGTCGGAGGTGCGTGGTGAGGCCTATAAAAGGCACAGCAGGGAGTCCGGGGCCCAGCGTCGGTGGCAGTCGGGAGCAGCGTCGAGGAGGTGCGTGGTGAGGCCTATAAAAGGCACAGCAGGGAGTCCGGGGCCCAGCGTCGGCGGCAGTCGGGAGCAGCGTCGAGGAGGTGCGTGGTGAGGCCTATAAAAGGCACAGCAGGGAGTCCGGGGCCCAGCGTCGGGAGCAGTCGGGAGCAGCGTCGAGGAGGTGCGTGGAGAGGCCTATAAAAGGCACAGCAGGGAGTCCGGGGCTAGCGTCGGCGGCAGTTGGGAGCAGCGTCGAGGAGGTGCGTGGAGAGGCCTATAAAAGGCACAGCAGGGAGTCCGGGGCCTAGCGTTGGGAGCAGCGTCGAGGAGGTGCGTGGAGAGGCCTATAAAAGGCACAGCAGGGAGTCCGGGGCCCAGCGTCGGGAGCAGCGTCGAGGAGGTGCGTGGAGAGGCCTATAAAAGGCACAGCAGGGAGTCCGGGGCCCAGCGTCGGGAGCAGCGTCGAGGAGGTGCGTGGAGAGGCCTATAAAAGGCGTGACTTGTACAGCTACAGGGAGAAGGCAAAAAAGAAGTAGAAAGAAATCAAAAGGTGACATCACAGCCAAGAGGGTAAGTGATTGGCTGGTGATTGGTGAGTAGTTTTTCTTTTTTCTCTTCTATATCAGTGAGTAACTTTTAACATTGTTGTTGCCAATTTAAGTGTATATAAGGGTTAAGTCATGGCAGGAGAGCTCGGTCGGGTGTTATGCTCCTCCTGTACCATGTGGGAACTCAGCGACACTTCCGGTGTCCCTGACGATTACGTGTGCGGGAAGTGTATCCGCCTCCAGCTCCTGACAGACCGCGTTGCGGAGTTGGAGCTGAGGGTGGATTCACTCTGGAGCATCCATGATGCTGAGAATGACGTGAGTATCACGTGTAGCGAGTTGGTCGTACCGCAGGGAAAGGGTCCACAGCCAGATAGGGAATGGAAGACCAACAGGAAGAGCAGTGCAAGGAAGGTAGTGCAGGAGTCCCCTGTGGTCAACCCCCTGCAAAACAGATACACTGCTTTGGGTACTGTTGAGGGGGATGACTCATCAGGGGAGGGCAGCAGCAGCCAAGTTCATGGCACCATAGCTGGCTCTGCTGCACAGGAGGGCAGGAAAAAGTGTGGGAGAGCAATAGTGATTGGGGATTCAATGGTGAGGGGAATAGATAGGCGTTTCTGCGGCCGCAACCGAGACTCCAGGATGGTATGTTGCCTCCCTGGTGCAAGGGTCAAGGATGTCTCGGAGCGGGTGCAGGACATTCTAAAAAGGGAGGGAGAACAGCCAGTTGTCGTGGTGCACATTGGTACCAACGACATAGGTAAAAAAGGGATGAGGTCCTACAAAACGAATTTAAGGAGCTAGGAGCTAAATTAAAAAGTAGGACCTCAAAAGTAGTAATCTCGGGATTGCTACCAGTGCCACGTGATAGTCAGAGTAGGAATCGCAGGATAGTGCAGATGAATACGTGGCTTGAGCAGTGGTGCAACAGGGAGGGATTCAAATTCCTGGGGCATTGGAACCGGTTCTGGGGGAGGTGGGACCAGTACAAACCGGACGGTCTGCACCTGGGCAGGACCGGAACCAATGTCCTAGGGGGAGTGTTTGCTAGTGCTGTTGGGGAGGATTTAAACTGATATGGCAGGGGGATGGGAACCAATGCAGGGAGACAGAGGGAAACAAAAAGGAGGCAAAAGCAAAAGACAGAAAGGAGATGAGGAAAAGTGGAGGGCAGAGAAACCCAAGGCAAAGAACAAAAAGGGCCACTGTACAGCAAAATTCTAAAAGGACAAAGGGTGTTAAAAGAACAAGCCTGAAGGCTTTGTGTCTTAATGCAAGGAGTATCCGCAATAAAGTGGATGAATTAACTGTGCAAATAGATGTTAACAAATATGATGTGATTGGGATTACGGAGACGTGGCTCCAGGATGATCAGGGCTGGGAACTCAACAGCCAGGGGTATTCAACATTCAGGAAAGATAGAATAAAAGGAAAAGGAGGTGGGATAGCATTGCTGGTTAAGGAGCAAATTAAGGCAATAGTTCGGAAGGACATTAGCTTGGATGATGTGGAATCTATATGGGTAGAGCTGCAGAACACCAAAGGACAAAAAACGTTAGTGGGAGGTAGTAGTGATGTTGGGGAGGGCATCAAACATGAAATTAGGGGTGCATGCAATAAAGGTGCAGCAGTTATAATGGGTGACTTTAATATGCACATAGATTGGGTTAACCAAACTGGAAGCAATACGGTAGAGGAGGATTTCCTGGAGTGCATAAGGGATGGTTTTCTAGACCAGTATGTCGAGGAACCAACTAGGGGGGAGGCCATCTTAGACTGGGTGTTGTGTAATGAGAGAGGATTAATTAGCAATCTCGTTATGCGAGGCCCCTTGGGGAAGAGTGACCATAATATGGTGGAATTCTGCATTAGGATGGAGAATGAAACAGTTAATTCAGAGACCATGGTCCAGAACTTAAAGAAGGGTAACTTTGAAGGTATGAGGCGTGAATTGGCTAGGATAGATTGGCGAATGATACTGAAGGGGTTGACTGTGGATGGGCAATGGCAGACATTTAGAGACCGCATGGATGAACTACAACAATTGTACATTCCTGTCTGTCGTAAAAATAAAAAAGGGAAGGTGGCTCAACCGTGGCTATCAAGGGAAATCAGGGATAGCATTAAAGCCAAGGAAGTGGCATACAAATTGGCCAGAAATAGCAGAGAACCCGGGGACTGGGAGAAATTTAGAACTCAGCAGAGGAGGACAAAGGGTTTGATTAGGGCAGGGAAAATGGAGTACGAGAAGAAGCTTGCAGGGAACATTAAGACGGATTGCAAAAGTTTCTATAGATATGTAAAGAGAAAAAGGTTAGTAAAGACAAACGTAGGTCCCCTGCAGTCAGAATCAGGGGAAGTCATAACGGGGAACAAAGAAATGGCGGACCAATTGAACAAGTACTTTGGTTCGGTATTCACTGAGGAGGACACAAACAACCTTCCGGATATAAAAGGGGTCGGAGGGTCTAGTAAGGAGGAGGAACTGAGGGAAATCCTTATTAGTCGGGAAATTGTGTTGGGGAAATTGATGGGATTGAAGGCCGATAAATCCTCAGGGCCTGATGGACTGTATCCCAGAGTACTTAAGGAGGTGGCCTTGGAAATAGTGGATGCATTGACAGTCATTTTCCAACATTCCATTGACTCTGGATCAGTTCCTATGGAGTGGAGGGTAGCCAATGTAACCCCACTTTTTAAAAAAGGAGGGAGAGAGAAAACAGGGAATTACAGACCGGTCAGCCTGACATCGGTAGTGGGTAAAATGATGGAATCAATTATTAAGGATGTCATAGCAGTGCATTTGGAAAGAGGTAATATGATAGGTCCAAGTCAGCATGGATTTGTGAAAGGAAAATCATGCTTGACAAATCTTCTGGAATTTTTTGAGGATGTTTCCAGTAGAGTGGACAAGGGAGAACCAGTTGATGTGGTATATTTGGACTTTCAGAAGGCTTTCGACAAGGTCCCACACAAGAGATTAATGTGCAAAGTTAAAGCACATGGGATTGGGGGTAGTGTGCTGACATGGATTGAGAACTGGTTGTCAGACAGGAAGCAGAGAGTAGAAGTAAATGGGAACTTTTCAGAATGGCAGGCAGTGACTAGTGGGGTACCGCAAGGTTCTGTGCTGGGGCCCCAGCTGTTTACACTGTACATTAATGATTTAGACGAGGGGATTAAATGTAGTATCTCCAAATTTGCGGATGACACTAAATTGGGTGGCAGTGTGAGCTGCAAGGAGGATTCTATGAGGCTGCAGAGCGACTTGGATAGGTTAGGTGAGTGGGCAAATGCATGGCAGATGAAGTATAATGTGGATAAATGTGAGGTTATCCACTTTGGTGGTAAAAACAGAGAGACAGACTATTATCTGAATGGTGACAGATTAGGAAAAGGGCAGGTGCAAAGAGACCTGGGTGTCATGGTACATCAGTCATTGAAGGTTGGCATGCAGGTACAGCAGGCGGTTAAGAAAGCAAATGGCATGTTGGCCTTCATAGCGAGGGGATTTGAGTACAAGGGCAGGGAGGTGTTGCTACAATTGTACAGGGCCTTGGTGAGGCCACACCTGGAGTATTGTGTACAGTTTTGGTCTCCTAACCTGAGGAAGGACATTCTTGCTATTGAGGGAGTGCAGCGAAGGTTCACCAGACTGATTCCCGAGATGGCGGGACTGACCTATCAAGAAAGACTGGATCAACTGGGCTTGTATTCACTGGAGTTCAGAAGAATGAGAGGGGACCTCATAGAAATGTTTAAAATTCTGACGGGGTTAGACAGGTTAGATGCAGGAAGAATGTTCCCAATGTTGGGGAAGTCCAGAACCAGGGGACACAGTCTAAGGATAAGGGGGAAGCCATTTAGGACCGAGATGAGGAGGAATTTCTTCACCCAGAGAGTGGTGAACCTGTGGAATTCTCTACCACAGAAAGTAGTTGAGGCCAATTCACTAAATATATTCAAAAAGGAGTTAGATGATGTCCTTACTACTCGGGAGATCAAGGGGTATGGTGAGAAAGCAGGAATGGGGTACTGAAGTTGCATTTTCAGCCATGAACTCATTGAATGGCGGTGCAGGCTAGAAGGGCCGAATGGCCTACTCCTGCACCTATTTTCTATGTTTCTATGTTTCTAAAAGGGAGAGCGCTCCGCCGCGGCCGCCATTTTATTTTAATTGTCAGCCGAAGTCAACCCGACAATGGCGGCCGCTGGTTCGGCCGGGCCTCCAACAGGCAGCCCCTCACTCCCCCTCACTTGGGTACTGGGACCGCTGGCCCGGCCGAAACCCTCCTTGGTGGCCCAGTGGGTACCACTAAAGTGGCTGCAGAGCTCGCAGCGGCCCCCTCCCCTTTAACTGAAGGAGAGGGATGTTACGCTGACGTGCTCAGCGCGCTGATGTCACCGCCCGCCTCCCGTCCCGCTCCCAACGCACTTCCGGCCCTCCGCAACCCCAAATCACCATCAGAACGATTTAAAAAAGTTAAAGAGGCCAATTTCCTTCTATTCTGCACCCCATGGATTCGGGCACAGAATATTCATTTAATTTGAATTATCCGCCCCGTTTGGGCAATTTTCAGCCCCAACAGTCTCCATATCAGTGCAGTGTTGATGTTATGGGACTAATAATCTGAGAATTTGAATTATTTATTTTAAAATCTGGAAATAAAAAGCTGCTCTCAGTAAAAGTGAAGACGTCAGATTGTTGTAAAACCCATCTGGTTCACTAATGTCCTTTAGGGAAGGAAACCTGCTGCCCTTACCCAGCTGGCCTATGTGTGACTCCAGTACCACACCCAACGTAGTTAATTCGCAGCTGGCCTCTGATGTGGCCCAGCAAGGCGCTCGGTTGTATCGAGAATGGCTGGGGGATGAGCAATAACTGCCAGGCATACCAGCGACGCCCAAGAAAGCTTTTTTTTTGAAAGTCAGAAAGTCCCATTTGCCTCAAAACATCCAGGAGGACGTTAAATTTAAAAGATAAAACTTACCTGCCTATCTTGTGCTTTCCCCAGAATCCCCTTGAACCCTTTTGTCAGCACCTCCGGGACAGGACTCACCAAGATTTACCGAGCGGGCCCCTTCTTCTACCGCTGGAACCCCCGGAGAATGCCAAATTGGCCGGTGCAGAGCAGAAGAAAATGTACTCCGTGGTCGTTTATAAGCAGACCTGTTGCGACATTAGGCGAGACAAGGAATTTCTTCTCCCAGAGGGTTGTGAATCTGTGGAATTCTCTGCCCAAGGAAACAGTTGAGGCTAGCTCATTGAATGTATTCAAATCACAGATAGATAGATTTTTAACCAATAAGGGAATTAAGGGTTACGGAGAGTGGGCGGGTAAGTGGAACTGAGTCCACGGCCAGATCAGCCATGATCTTGTTGAATGGCGGAGCAGGCTCGAGGGGCTAGATGGCCTACTCCTGTTCCTAATTCTTATGGTTCTTATGACAATGCTGCTTGTGCGAGCATGATATTTGCTTCATAAAGGTTTGAGGGGGCTTTAGGAGGAATTAAGTGATCTGGTCAAGTGAGTTGTGAAGGCAGTGAGTTTTGGGCAAGAAAATAATTGAGTATTTTTCTGCATATGGTTTGGACTTAGGGTATGGGGTGAAGAGGAAAGGAGGGATGGAAGGGATAATCGGGTGGTCAGTACTTGAGGAGCTGATGACACCCAGCTCTACCTCACCACCACTTCTCTCGACCCCTCCAATTTCTCTAAATTGTCAGACTGCTTATCCGACATCCAGTTCTGGATGAGCAGAAATGTTCTCTAATTATACATTGGGAAGACCGAAGCCATTGTCTTCAACCCCCGCCACAAACTCCGTTCTCTAGCCACTGACTCCATCCCTCTCCCTAGCATCTCTCTGAGGCTGAGCCACACTGTTTGCAACCCTGGCATCATATTTGACCCTGAAATTAGCTTTTGACCACATGTCTGCACTATAACTAAGACCGTTTATTTCCACCTCCATAATATTGCCAGTCTCCGCCCTTGCCTCAGCTCATCTGCTGCTGAAACCCTCAACCATGCCTTTGTTACCTCTAGACTTCACTATTCCAATGCTCCCCTAGATGGCCTTCCACGTTCTACCCTACGTAATCTTGAGGTCATCCAAAACTCAGCTGCCCGTGTTCTAAGTCCCACTCACCCATCACCCCTGTGCTCGCTGACCTACATTGGCTCCCGGTTAAGCAACGCCTCAATTTAAAATACTGATCCTTGTTAACAAATCCCTCCATAGCCTCACCCCTCCCTATCTCTGTAATCTCCTCCAGCCCAAAACCTCTGAGATGTCTGCACTCCTCTACTTCTGCCCTCTTGAGCATCCCTGATTTTAATCGCTCAACCATTGATGGCCATGCTTTCTGTTGCCTAGGCCCCAAGCTCTGGAACTCCCTCCCCAAACCTCTCCACCTCTCTTTCCTCCTTAAGATGCTCCTTAAAACCTACCTCTTTGACCAAGCCTGTCTTAGTATCTCCTTATGTGGCTCGGTGCCAAGTTTTGTTTTATGAACTCCTGTGAAACGGCCCTTGGTTGTTTCATTATGTTAAAGGGCTGTATAAATATAAGTTGTTTTTGTGTGGATTAGAAAATAGACTTTTTGAGTTAGTAGCTGGGTGGAGACAAAAGAGACGTTAATATCAGGGGGAAAGTTTTTAACAAATCGGCAAATGTAAGTAAAATAGTTTTAAAAACTTCAATGCAATGCTTGAGGTACAGCAGACAAGTTCTGACTGACTTTTGGTTCAAGCCAGGCAACCCATGAAGCTCTGTGGCCTTCTCTTGTCCCATTCAACGACCTATTGCTTTGCTGTTTACTGGTTTAACACGAGTCATTTCTAATGAGTGATATCGAGCTCTACCTACTGCTCCGTCTCCTCGCTCGACCTCTCCATCTCCTCTCTCAACCTCTCCATCTCCTCTCTCGACCTCTCCTCTCCTCTCTCGACCTCTCCATCTTCTCTCTCGACCTCTCCACCGCCTCTCTCGACCTCTCCTCTCCTGTCTCGACCTCTCCTCTCCTCTCTCGACCTCTCCATCTCCTCTCTCGACCTCTCCATCGCCTCTCTCGACCTCTCCATCGCCTCTCTCGACCTCTCCTCTCCTGTCTCGACCTCTCCATCTCCTCTCT